>NC_138227.1:8418783-8918783 GCF_964197995.2 Scardinius erythrophthalmus
ATTTGTAAGAATTAAAAGAGCAGTTTCATTTCTATCCCTGTATTGTTCAACTGATCGAGGTTGATATGGGATTTAGAAAGTAATTAGTAATAAGTAATCCAATACTTTTTAGTGAGATGAATTAGTACAGTAAAATAATTACACTGTAATTAGCTAGAAATGAATTACTTTCCTGAAAACTGATATTAAAGTGCATCGATACAGTCGTGCTCAAAAGTTTGCATACAAAATGAGAGGGATCATACAAAATGCATGTTTTTTTTTTTTGTTTTTTTTTAGTACTGTCCTGAATAAGATATTTTACATAAGATTTTTACTTATAGTCCACTTGAAGAAGCTGAATTTATAAAAATGACCCGTTCAGAAGTGTTCTTGATTCTTAATACTGTGTGTGGTTATCTGGATGATCCATGGCTGTTGTGATAGATGTTCATGAGTCCTTTGTTTGTCCTGAGTTAAACTGCACAGTGTTCTTCAGAAAAATGCAAATTCTGCAGTTTTCCAGCATAATTTGCATATTTGAACCCTGTCCAGCTGTGACTGCATGATTTTGAGATCCATCTTTTCACACTGCAAGGACTGTTGAGGGACTCAATCACAACTATTAAAAAGGGTTTAAACATTCACTGATGCTCCAGAAGGAAAAACGATGCATTAAGAGCCGGGGGTTGAAAAATCTTCCAGGAAACATGTAGGGTAAGCATCTTCTGTTGTTTCCGAAGGGCAGAACTAAATGAAAAGATTTGATATTTTAAATAAAATACGAAAAAGTTTGACATCTTTATCTTGTTCAAAAGTTTTCACCCCCTTCGTGTTTCTTTTTTTTTCTCTCAGAATTACATGATATAAATTCGCAATTGCGAGAGAAAAAAGTCAGACCTGTGAGATAAAAAGTCGCTTTTACTCCTTTTCTATTTTTTTATTCTGTGGGAAAAAAGCTTCCATAGCTAACTTTGGTATCGAAATTGGAATTCGGAATATCGGAATTTTTACTGGCATCTAAGATTTTTTTGCATCATAACTGGCTGGTAAAAAATATTTATGGAGGGTAGCCTACATTTTCTTAAAGGGGTGGTGTAATGCCCTATTCACAATATGTAAAATAAGTCTCTGATGTCCTCAGAGTGTGTATGTGAAGTTTTAGCTCAAAATACCCCACAGATATTTTTATATAGCATGTTAAAATTGTCACTTTTTGAGGGTGAGCAAAAACACACAGTTTTTGTGTCTGTCCCTTTAAATGCAAATGAGCTGCTGCTCCCAGCACAGGGGACGGAGCTACAATAGCTTGTGTCCTGAAAATTTCAAAAACTTTTAGTCTTTTATGTTCAAAACAGAGTCAGACAAAGATGGAGAGACTCAAGAAGAAGTGACAACATGTAGACAACATTTCTGAATGGTTAGTTGATGAATTTATGTAGCTTATATGTTATCTTCTAGTCATTGATTAGCATATTCTGTCATGATAATCTTTAAATCGTATTCCCAGGGGCGGGGTTTATTTTAGGGTTAGTGATGTCACTAACCTGGGAGGAATGTCGTGTAGTCTCTACCAGTTTGTTGTAATCCTTAAAAAGTGATTTCTTTAAAATAATATCTCCCTTTGCTTTGAACTTTGAGCGTTGTAACTTTGCAGATGTTGTTTATGCTCAAACAGCAACATTACACACTAACTAAAGTTAGAAAAGTGAAGTCATAATCAGCCGCCCCTTTAAATCACTGGTCATTGGCAGCAGTGGTAACAAAAAAAGTTAGTTTTAGGCCCTGGTTGCAAAAAAAAAAATTGCATTAATAATTTATTGTACACAATGTTAAAATTATACAGCATAGTTTGTAAGTAAACCTCGGTCCCAGATAGCACACGTACATCACACAGACATTGGACGTTTCCTGTCAGATGTCAAATACTAGAAAATGTCTTTAAGATATCTTTATTGTTTATCTAATCTTTATCTAATGTTTATTATTTAGAATGTATGTAAAACTGACATCTTAAAGACGTCTATCAGATGTCAGAAAACAGCAGATGGTTTCAAGATAAAGTAATCTTTAACAGACATCTTGAAGACGTGCGTCTGCTATCTGGGGGTGTTTTTTTGTTGTTGTTTTTTTAACGGACGCGTTTTTACGGAGCGTTACGGTATCTCGCGCTGTTGCGGTTGAACTTCCTCAACGCTCAGCTGACTCGAGAGGAGGAATCATCACACACACACACACACACACACACACACACACATAGAGGGAATCGAGGGGAAAACAGCGATGGCGGCGGAGATCCACTCGAGGCCTCAGAGCTTCAGACCCGTCCTGTTAAACAAGATCGAGGGCCACAGCGACACCGTGAACACGGCCGTGCTGATCCCGAAAGAGGATGGGGTTATTACGGTCAGCGAGGACAGGTAAGTTAACGTTACACGCGCCGGTGTAAACACGATCACATTATGTGACAACGCTGAAATCTACACTGGTCTCGTTTATCTGTTTATTTGTTTAAAAACATGCGTAATTATTCTCCTATAATAATTTCTATAGCGGTACATGGTAATACCATGGTATTATAGGTTTACCAGGGTACTTCAATGATGCATGTCCAAAACATCATGGCAAGTGTTTTGAATAGAAGCTCTTGAACTTTACAAGCTAGATTGTTGCTTGAAAACTTCAGAATTGAAGATGAATTATGAATTACCCATAGAGCAGGATATCTGTACAGGATATGTGTAACAGTTACTGTGAAACTGTGGTAAGTGTGTGTGTGTGTGTTTGCCACAACTGTCATAATGTCAACACAAATCAAAAGCAGAATGATTCTTAAAGCTTCTCACAGTGTTTGAAGATCTTGTGTTCATTTATTTAGATTTTACACTAACAATAAATGTTGTATATGAAAGCAGTTCTGCAACATAAGAAAAAAATGCTCTTGTAAATCACAATTATGATGTAAAAAGTAGGAGTTCTGACACTGAGTCGACTTTCTGATTTAATGAACTTTTCATCTCAGAAATATATCTCATAAATATGACCTGGTATATCATAATTTCATGTGTCTTTTGGACTTAGGCTATCAAGTATGATATGATTTATTACAGGCCAATATATTATGTTTTATTTATTACTAAGATTATTGTAGTTATTGTGGTAGATTGACGAAATTAAATTAAAATGACTGATTTACTGACAGCTTCTTTCACTATTTGAAGAACATCCCATATTATTTTATTATCTTGGCATAATGGGTGGTTACCATGGTACTTTGGACTTGTTTTACTTGTTTACATAGATATTGTGCTCTGTTTAAATGTATATTTGGATATTATTTGTGTTGTTCAACTCTTTTTATGAGGAAAACCTACTGGAAAACGCAACTTAAAGGGATAGTTCACCCAAAAATGAAAATGATCCCATGATTTACTCACCCTCAAGCCATCTTCTGTGTATATAACGTTCTTCTTTCAGCCAAACACAATCAGAGTTAGGCTATATTAATAAATATCCTGTCTCTTCCAAGCTTTAAAATGGCAGTGAATGGTGACTTGGATTTTGAAGTCCATAAAAGTGCATCTATCCATCATAAAAGTAATCCAGACGGCTCCTGGGAGTTAATAAAGACCTTCTGAAGAGAAGCGGTGCGTTTTGTTAGAAAAATATCCATATTTGTAACTTTATAAACTGTAATCACTGGCAAGTCGAGTGACCTCTGACCTGAAAATATTACTAAAAAAAAAAAGAAAATGTTCATTTTGGGGTGAACTAACCCTTTAAACCAGCCTTAGGTGGTTAGCTGGTCTTTGAGCACGATCACGCTGGTTTAGACAACATTTTTTGATAGTGTTATTGGGGTTTGGATATTTAGTCAGCCTAAAAGTCCAGCAAAGCACTTAGGCTGGGTTAAGCCATTTTCTTTCAGCAGTGACGTTGGTTAAGTTCCTCTCAGGATGAACGCATCAGTGCTTGCTTTGTTTCTGCAAGGCTTGAAATCATATCTTATGTCTTCATGCATTTCAACATACTCTTCTTAATGTTTCTAAACAATGACCTCCTTTTCAAATGGGATTCAAACATGTTTTTAAATGCTGAACAGGAGAAACAGCTGGCATCAACAGCATGTGTTTCCAGATGCCCATTAAGGGAAGCTTAAAGATGATCAATTAGCTAGAAAACAGCTCAAGAGTTCAACACGTGACGTCAGAGAAGCAGATCTAAAAGAGATGAGTTGAGATTCAGAGATCAAGATCAAATCTTATTTGTGCTGTCAGAATCATTTATATAGTTGTGAATGAACATGCTTTGAGTTTTTTCATCTCTGAATATATTTTACATTTGAATCATTCTGGCTCGACAAAACCGTGTTAGTGTAGTCGGAGAGACGTGTGTGGTCATGTCCTGATTACCTGCACATGTGAGAGCAGGTGCACAAACATATGCAGGAACTGAAACTAAATGAACAGAGAGTTCAGCTGCTCCGGGGCATGTGTGTGTTTCTGTGCATGACCATCACACTTCAGCTGGTTATTTTTAGCCATTTTTATTTTTTATAATATTATTATATTATGTTAATTATATTATATTATTTATTGCTGTCAAAATAACCACGATCAATCAAATCTAACATAAGTTTATATAGGCTATATATATATATATACACACACACACATATATATATGTACACATATATACATATATTATAAAACATTTTAGGTTAGATGAAATTAATCACGATTAATCAATTTGACCACACATATATTATTATTATTTTTTTAAAATATATACTGAACAATATTATAAACGCAACACTTTTGTTTTTGCCCCCATTTTTCATGAGCTGAACTCAAAGATCTATGTACACAAAAGGCCTATGAAGGAACGTGGATGAATGGCACAACAATGGGCCTCAGGATCTCGTCACGATACAGTATCTCTGTGCATTCAAAATGCCATCAATAAAATGCACCTGTGTTCGTTGTCCATAACATACGCCTGCCCATACCATAACCCCACCGCCACCATGGGCCACTCGATCAACAACGTTGACATCAGCAAACCGCTCACCCACACAACGCCAAACATGCTGTCTGCCATCTGCCCTGTACAGTGAAAACCCGGGATTCATCCATGAAGAGAACACCTCTCCAAAGTGCCAGACGCCATCGAATGTGAGAATTTGCCCACTCAAGTCGGTTACGACGACGAACTGCAGTCGGGTCGAGACCCTGATGAGGACGAGGAGCATGCAGATGAGCTTCCCTGAGACGGTTTCTGACAGTTTATGCAGAAATTCTTTGGTTATGCAAACCGATGCAGTAGCTGTCCGGGTGGCTGGTCTCAGACGATCTTGGAGATGAAGATGTTGGATGTGGAGGTCCTGGGCGGTAGTGAGGCCGGTTGGATGTATTGCCAAATTCTCTGAAACGCCTTTGAAACGGCTTATGGTAGAGATATGAACATTCAATTCACGGGCAACAGCTCTGGTGGACATTCCTGCAGTCAGCATGAATGAATGTGTTTGGGATGCTCTGGAACCCCCCCAATACAGTAGAACTGCACATTTTAGAGTGGCCTTTTATTGTGGCCAGCCTAAGGCACACCTGTGCAATAATCATGCTGTCTAATCAGCATCTTGATATGCCACACCTGTGAGGTGGATGGATGATCTCGGAAAAGGAGAAGTGCTCACTAACACAGATTTAGACAGATTTGTTAACAATATTTGAGAGAAATAGGCCTTTTGTGTACATAGAAAAAGTCTTAGATCTTTGAGTTCAGCTCATGAAAAATGGGGGCAAAAACAAAAGTTTTGCATTTATAATTTTGTTCAGTGTGTATATATATATATATATATATATATATATATATATATATATATATATATATATATATATAATATATAATTTATTTACTTACTTATTTTTTTATTTTTTTATTTTTTAAACTTTACTTTCTTTTCATGTTCCAAACAAATAAATATATATTAATTTGGGTTGATTCTTATATGGTATTTCATGTTTTATTTGAATGTGTTGTTGTTTGTTTATTTATTTCAGGACGATCAGAGTTTGGCTGAAGCGTGACAGTGGACAGTACTGGCCCAGCATCTACCACACTGTGTCCTGTGAGTATCATTTCAACCAAAAATCATTTCTTACTCGTAATATGTTCCTAACAGTGGAGCATGTTTAGCGTAATGTTCACGCTGTCATTTTCTTTACAATGAAAGTGGACGGAATCTCAAATATGGTGAGAGCAGGTTTGACGTGACTGACACTTTGAGCATTAACCAAAAGGAAAATAACACGTTTTCAACACACAATCTCCTGTTGTCTCTCATACTGTACATTCACCAGTGTCACCAGTAAGTGCATGAAGGTTTGATGTGCCATTGCTCTTTTTGTTTGAGTTGCTTGACATGTCAAATTCTGATGCAAACTGGATCTGTGTTTGAGAAAAAGTAGGATTGTTGGAGAAAAATGGTTCGGAAACTGTTATTTTTTATACTTTTATAGTATTTATTAGTATTTTTAAAGTCCACATGAAATCAAAATTAACCATATTTACTTTGTTTGCCTAAATTGATCGTTTTGTGGTGAACAATTCATCCATGCAAGTCAATCCACACAAAAAATTTTGGGCTTCGTAATCTTTAATCAAAATCAGAAAATGCCCCTCCCCTCTGCATTGGAGGACCTTCTCTGATGATGTATGTTTGACGGCTTGGTTTGGGAAACGCTTAACCACTCTCCTCAAACCGTTAGTCTGTTATGAGTGAGAGATGGAGAGGAGGAGCGTGTGTGTTTTTTTTTTTAATTAGTTTAGTCTACTATTTCTATTTAACTTTAATGTATATTATTTTCATTTAGAAATTGTGGTACTTGGAGCGGCACGATTCTAGAAAAATTGAGAATCGCGTTTAAAAAAAAAATTTGAGATCATGATTCTCCCACAATTCTGAACAGACAACTAAACAAAATAACATGTCATTTACTAGAGGTTCAGACAAAATGTTAATTCCTGCAGTCTATTTAAAAATGTTTAATTAATTTCAATGTATTATTTAAAAAGAAAAGCGGTTTACTTGAATGATAAATACTTCACTTGTTTCATTGCTGTATGAATCAGCGTTTTTGAACGAATCTGTTGAATGAATGATTCAATGACACATACATATTTTTAACAGTCACTTGTCGCCACCTACTGGCATAACGATGTAATTGATACAATTGCTAATTGAAGTGCAAATTTTGGTTGCTTTCGTAGACATCAGTGTTTATATCCGAACTATAAACTTTTCTCCCAATACTTATGTAATAATTTGAAAATTTGTAAGACAGAACTAATAATACTGTGTGGTTGAAAAGACTGTTTGTGAAGCTGTTTCATATCTATACATAACCGCTCTCTCTGGGTCAGAACGCAGACCTTTTAACGATTAATCGTGCAGTTCTAGTAGTTCTTCAACTTGTTTCCAGTAGTTTTCAAGGCAAGTTTTTTTAAAGTTCATGTCTAATATTTATATTTTCTATTATTTTAGCTTTCAATTAAAAAAAGCGAAGTGTTGTTTTTGGTGCCGCTTGTAGCACAGAAATGACACACTTCACCTTTAAGCAGCAGAAATCTCAGAGGATGTAGGTCAAGTGTTTCTCTTTCTGTCCAGCTCCGTGTTCCTGTATGTCATATCACCATGAGAGCAAGCGAATCTTCATAGGACAGGACAATGGGGCCGTTGTGGTAAGTGTCACTGTATCGCCCCCCCGAGGGCCAAAGTGTTTTCAGATGTTGAATATTATGTCCCTATAGGTGCTTCCCAAACAGAAAGCTGCATCCTAGTGAGGTTGTGTCCTTTCTAGTCTTGGTTTGTAGGCTAAAATAAAAGATAACATTTATGCCTTAATCTACAAGAACATTATTTTTGTCCTACATTTCATTCAGTGCCAACTCATTTTCCGTCAGTTATGCTTCGGGAATTGGAATGTGTGCAAAGGATTGTGGGTTACTGATGGACATGAAGGATAAACGTGATGCATCCTTCAAAATGAGCTGAATAAAAGACGCGAAACGAAGGCTGTCTTCCAAAGATCCTTCAATTTGAGACTTGGCAGTCGAGATATGCAGCCATATCTCTTTAGATGCCTGTAGTCAGGGCAACTGTACATATTTATGTATTAAAGGGATAGTTCACCCAGAAAATAAACATTTTCGTAATTTGCTTGCCTTCATATCATTCCCAACCTGTATGGTTTTCTGTGGAGAACAAAGTGAGATGTTTAGCAGAATGTTCACACTGCTCTTTTTTTGTTGTTGATACAAAGGACGTACACTACTGTTAAAAATTAGGTGTTGGTTAGAATTATTTTAATTATTATCATTTAAATTAAAAGTCTTCTGCTCACCAAGGCTGCTTTTATTTGATCAAAAATACAGTAAAATCATTAATATTATTACAATTTATAATAAGTTTTTTCTATTTGAAAATATTATAAAATGTAATTTATTCCAGTGATCAAAGCTGTATTTTCAGCATCATTACTCCAGTCTTTAGTGTCGCATGATCCTTCAGAAATCAGTCTAATATGATGATTTGATGCTCAAGAAACATTATCAATGTTGAAAACAGTTGCTTTTTTTAATGGTTGTTTGATGAATAGAAGTTGAAATCAGTATTTATTTGTAATATAAATCTTTTGTGACATTAAAAAAGTCTTTACTGTTATTTAGATCAATTCAATGCATCCTTGTTGAATAAAAGTATTCATTTCTTTCTAAAAAAAATAAATACAAAAATCTTACTGACCCCTAATGTTTGAACGGTAGTTTATATAGGGACCGTGGACAAAAAAACACCATAAAAGTAATCCGAAGACTTGAAATATATGCTTAAATGATGCTTTCTTTGTCCTTATTTGGATCTTGAGAGTCCCGATCACTGTGTGGAAAAGAGCTCTTATTTTGCGTGTCACAAAAAGCTGAAAGTCATCTGGGTTTGTTGCCACATTCGGGTGAGTAAGAGGGTAAACTAACGCATTGAGTAAATCTGTAATCTTCTTTTCTCTGTCTCTCACAGGAGTTCCTCATCTCAGAAGATTTCAACAAAATGAACCATGTAAAAACATACCCAGGTAAAACCAGAGACTTATGCCTTATTTCCATTAGTGTTCCAACATACTTTAGGTGATGGGTGTGATTTCCCTTCCAGCAGAGCACTAAAATGTACACACACACACACACACACACACACACACACACACACACACACACACACACACACACACACACACACACACACACTACACTACTTTACTTTGGCCCACCCAATCACTTGAGGATCATTTGTTTTTTTCCCAGCATGCCCTGGGGCTAAGATTCTCATGTGAGCTCTCACTAGACACTTAGACACTCACACACTCACACACAAGATGATTATGGCTGGATGAGTCAGAGCTGCTCTGGAAAATGTGTCTGGAGAAAACCGGACAATGCCAGGAAAGCATGTTTGTGTGAGAGACGGTATTCCGGCTTATAACGGTCAAATATTGTAGTTGACTTAATTTGAATGAATTAGTTGGTATTGTGATCTGCATTATGTTCATTTCGGATCAGATACAGTTACACTGTTAGTTGCCCTACCAGGACACACAATGACATCATCAGATGATGACATCGTCTCACAAACATCTCGACACACAGCACTCTCTGCCTTCAAAGCGAATCTCAAGAGTGTGTTTGTGTTCTGAATCTTACTGATCCATGGAATACTGTATCCCACATTGCAATTTGCTCAGCTTCATCTTTTGTTTCCAGTGTGACGAATGAACCAGAAGAAAGACTTTTTTTTTCTTAACTCATTATTTGATTGAACCGCCAAAGGTTAAGACATTTGACCCAAAATCATTACAATTATTAAAAATTCAATTAATTAAAATTCTAAATAACTACTTTTTTTATATAATTAATTAAACATGCATGCAAAAAAAAACCTGTTACTTTAGTATTTTTTTATTTTTCAAATATTAATATTTTGAATTAGATTTGTTTTCATTTTAACTTTTGTTCAATCTTTTGTAGTCAATCTTTATATATATATATATATAAAGCATGCTTCAATCTCGGAATGTATTACTGGTTAGTATTTATTTATTTCCAGTTATAATTTAGTGTTTTTTAGTGATTTCGGTTAGTTGCCAAGGCATCATTTCTAATTAGTTAGTTAGTTATTCTAGTTCAAATAGTTTTTTTTAATCAAATAATTGTAGTTTATTTTTAGGTTTATTTTTTTGAACAAAACTGTTTTTAGCAGTTTTAGTTAACAATAACCCTAATTTAAATGAGATCATGTGACAACAACACATGCTACAGTTGATCATGCATTAAGCAGACAGTTTCACATACACACACTGCCCTATGTTCTCATCGGTGTAGAAGTGTATGAACTTTACAAGGCAGTTTTGTCATTCAATCTCGGAATGTTGAGAGCATGAAGTGTCCAACATTCCACTCTTTGTTTTTTCGGTTAATTTAGTGCATCATTTGAGTATTAAAAGTTCTATTTGGAATTCTCAGTGTGAACACACTACTCACACTGATTACTCTACAAAACGGCACAACTACACAAAATTGGGACTCACAAATTGTCTCAGACCTTTTGAACCTTGATCTTCACCAAGTGTGTGTGTGTGTGTGTGTGTGTGTGTGTGTGTGTGTGTGTGTGTGTGCGCGCGCACAGCCCATCAGAACCGTGTGTCAGACCTCATCTTCTCTCTGGAGAGTCAGTGGGTGATCAGTACGGGTCATGATAAAAGCATCAGCTGGATGAGCACTCAGAGCGGCTCTATGCTGGGACGCCACAGCTTCGGCTCATGGGCTTCCTGTTTACAGTATCCTTCACTTCAGGCTTTCCCTGAGAAATATTTCTAATGCATTTTTACATTTTATGCATGCGATTTCTCTGGATCGCAGTGGTTTCTGCAGTGTTAGAGGTAACGTTACATGTGTTTACACAGTTGCTTTTGTATATTATTAGTAATATAAAAAATATTATTATTTATTATATTGTTACTTTAAAATGTGTATGGACTTTGGTCAGAATTGCTATACAGTTTGGGGTCTGTAAGATTTTTAAGCTCACCAAGGCTTCATTTATTTGATCGAAAATACAGTAAAAACAGTAATACTGTGAAATATTTTTACAATTTAAAAGAACTGTTTTCTATTTGAATAAATGTTCAAATGTAATTTATTCCTGTGATCAAAGCTTAATTTTCAGCATCATTACTCCAGTCTTCAGCGTCACATGATCCTTCAGAAATCAGTCTAATATGCTGTTGCTAATGCTAATTGTGCTGCTTCATATTTTTGTGACAACCGTAGTTCTGCTAATGCATACAAGTCCCTGAATATCTTTCAAATACATTTTGATGAAATAGATTTAGGGATGCACCGATATGAACATTTTAATAACCGATAGTTTTTTATATTTGAGAGCCGATAACCGATATTTTGACCGATAAATCTTAATCCATTTTTTTATGTAATTTTTGAGAGCCTGATTACAAAAATAAAAGTCTCTCCATTAAAAGCCATGTCCCAAACACACAATTAATGTTTTCAATATAATTTTATGTAGCCGATATGACAGACTTGCGCTGCACATGTTGCACTTTTTCCTATTTTAAAGTGATTCCAATCATATTTCAAGCAATTCAAAGCCATCATGGTGAACAGTGTGCATCTGAAGTGTCTCAGCTGAGGGAAATAATCCATTATTTATCGGCTTTAATATATCGGCCAAATTTTCTTATCGGGCCGATAAAGATAACATTAAAAATTAACATATATCGGCTGATACCGATATGGTGGCCGATATATCGTTCATCACTAAATGGATTCATTATAAATTTTAATGGATTGGCAAATGAATTAGTGTCTTAAACTGGTTTAAATATGATTTTTGTTAAGAGGATTATTTCCTCTCTTCTGTCTTGTTTTCTTGACTACAAATGCAGATATGATAACGAAACCCAGCATGCCTTCGTAGGAGATCATTCAGGGCAGATCACTCTGCTGAAACTGGATGAACAGTCGTGTTCTATCATTACCACACTAAAGGGACATGAAGGTAACACACCTACAAATACACGTGTTTACATGTATATATATATATGGCCACACCAAAGGTCAAGTCTTTATTTTATTTGTATAGCTCTTTTCAATGTCTATAAAACCTTAAGGCCCCGATATACTCACGGCGTAGTTCTTTTTCATTTTTCACGAAGGGGTAAAAAGAAATTTTAAATATGTGTCCAGCTGTACACTGTTAGCAAACATCCCGACACTGAGAGCGGTGTTTAGGTGAATATGTAAATATGTGCTTTGCACTTTCCTCTCAATAACAAAATAAACATATAAAATAACAGAGGTGAGAAAACAGCAGTAAAGAAAGCATCTGATCATAGTGATTTTAATATGTTTGCACAAACTCTATAATTCAGCACTCCAGTCAAGTTTGTCACTTCATTTATAAACCACTTAATACAAGAGATTGCATAAAAGCAAGTCGCTTTACAGAATTAAACATGACAAAACGGTGTCTGTGTCTCTGTCAATTAGAATTACAAGTTCAGTTTCTACTGTAAAGCAGCTCTCCAGTGTGTTCATGTTTTGGACTGAACAGAAGAAATGAAAAGGAGAAGATTTCCACGTCAAAGAAGGCGGAGCCTCAGAGCCGCACCCACCTATTACATCATCGCCATGTGCCAATGGTAGTTCAGAGGTGTTCACCGGCCAGAGCGAACTTCTCCAGAAGATTCACTTTGGCAAGCTGTTTTGAAATCCACTGAAACAAACTCCAAACTCCTTCATTTTTGGCCTGATTTTGTTTGAATTGACATCACACCAGTTCGTTCTTCGATTTCGCTGGACGTATATCGGGGCCTTTATAGTCCACATTAAGTATTTTAGAGCTAAAGGGAAATTTAGTCAGATTTAGCTCACTTTTGAGGACAGTTTTGTCTCCGAATTATAGCTTGCTTTTTCTCAACACTTATACACACATCTGAGTGTCTTTCGTAACTGGTCTCACAGTTTTGTGAAAGAACTGTTTCCTTTAACACTCTTGTGTCTGTCTGTCTGTCTGTCTGTCTGTCTGTCTGTCTGTAGGTAGTGTTGCTGTGTTATATTGGGATCCAGTTCAGAGGTGGCTGTTTTCCGGAGCTTCTGATCACAGTGTGATCATGTGGGACATTGGTGGCAGAAAGGGACGCACATTACTACTGCAGGGACACCAGTGAGACACACACACACACACACACACACACACACACACACACACACACACACACACGTATATGTGGACTCTCCATAGACATAATGGTTTTTATACTGTACAAACTGTACTTTCTCCCCCCTTACACTATCCCTACCCCTAAACCTACCCATCACACAAAACTTTCTTAATTTTGTTAATCAAAAAAAAAAAAAAAACAGTTTAGTATGTTTTTTTAAAATCCATTTGGTTTACAAGGACACAGGAAATGTCCCCATAAACCATGTTTACGTTGTAATACCCTTGTCATTTTACACGTGTCCTCATAAATCATATATACAAGAACCACACACACACACACACACACACACACACACACACACACACATGACAGTAATAGCCTTAATGAAACATTGCTATAAGTGCTACTAGGCTGTGAATGGCTTAAGAAACCAAAATTGAGAACTATTGAGAAATTAAAAAAAAAGTTCTGAAAGTTAGTAGTAGTAAAAAGAAAATACTGAAAGTGAATGTTTTTCATGAGTTTCAGTTACATTAACAATCTCTGAGCAGGAGCATTCTTCTAAAAGTGTGGTGTAAGAGAGAACGTAGATTCGTTTTCACAAAATAAATCACTTTAGGGTGAAACTAGACCTTTATGGGGTTTATTTTGTTGTAATAACCTTCTGACTCTACATTTATTACCTGTACATTTAATTAATATTTAATTATAAGTCAGTTAAATTAACATGAAAGATCGATTTGAGATTGTTTGAATTATTTTATTATGTGAGATTAAAGAAGAGACCACAGAGCATTACAAAAGTTTTTTTTTTTTTTTTAAGAAATTAATACTTTTATTTAGCAAGTGCACATTAAATTGATCAAAAGTGACATTAAATACATTAATAATGTTACAAAATATTTCTATTTTAAATTCAGAACTTTCTGTTTATCAAAGACGCCTGAAATTTTTTTTATCATGGTTTCCAAAATTATTGATAATCAAAAATGTTTCTTCAGCATCAAATCATCATATTATACTGATTTCTGAAGGATCATGTGACACTGAAGACTGGAGTAATGATGCTGAAAATACAGCTTTGATCACTGGAATAATTTACATATTAACATATAATACAATAGAAAACAGTGTCTTCAAATTGTAATAATATTTCACTGTTTTTACTGTAATGTGATCAAATAAATGCAGCCTTGGTGAGCAGAAGAGACTTCTGCAACTACAACAACTATAAAAAATCTAATCCGACCCCTAACATTTGAACTCAAGTGTAATAGGAATAATCAGTTGTCTGGTCCAGTCAGTCATTCTGTGTCTGTCTGTGTCTCAGTGAGAAGGTCCAGGCGTTGAGGTATCTGCGTTTGACCCATCAGCTGGTGTCCTGCTCTGCTGATGGAGGAATGACAGTGTGGAACATGGACACAGCTCGAGAAGAGGTACTTATACAGGAGCTGACATGATATATGGATGTATATGTTACTATTTCATGTTCTAGCAGAGGTGGACAAAGTACACAACTTCCTTACTTGAGTAAAAGTACAGATACTACTGGTCAAATATTACTCCATTACAAGTACAAGTTGTAAAGAGTGATTTTTACTGAAGTAAAAGTACAGAAGTACTCGTTTTTAAAAGCACTTTATTATCAAAAGTAAAAAGTAAATGTCAATGCATTGTTTTATTATTGTTGCATTGTTGTGCAGTATGTAATACTTACAGTCCCTTATGCCTCTGAATCTATGCCTGCCCTCATATCAATATCACATGTATTTCTAGAACACAGTTCCAGTAGTGGGATTGAATATGAGATTGAATAAGTCACTCAATAACGTCCACAATGGTTTTGGACACCCAAATGGCTGTTTCCTCAAATACTGCCCTATTTAAAGTTTTTTGGCTTTTAGTATGAATATGTTAGCCTTACTGTTATCTATAAGCTAGTGTGCTCCAAAACAATGACAAAATTCACATTTAGAAGACCAAACCCAACGCTGAAAATGAAAATCGGGTTGACGTCAGAAACCAACATCAGTCTGGTTCTAACGTCAACCCGACTTTAATTTCCAACCAAAATCCAACGTCTGTGTTGACGTCACTCGACTTTCACTTCCAACTAAAATGCAACCCCTGCAACCAAAATCATCCCCTGATTGACGTCACTACTTTCTACCCAATGACCTTAACAGAATTGTAGTGGAGTAAAAAGTACGATATTTGTCTTTCAAATGTAGTGAAGTTGAAGTAAAATGCCTCCAGAAAAAATAATACTCAAGTAAAGTACAGATACTCAAAAAGTGTACCTAAGTACAGTACTCAAGTAAATGTACTTTGTTACTGTCCACCTCTGTGTTTTAGCATGGCTGGAACGCTGTATTGACCAATTAGAACTATCTGTTTTATTAATATGCCTGGCCAAAAATAAAAAGTCTATGATTAAATCATTATTGCAGTGATTATTATGTGTCTAGCATGTTATATGTTTGGCAGCAGTTCTTCTAACCCTTACTCATGGAGTGTGTAGCTTTTCATTTCTTAAACAACCATGTAGAGAGACGCATCATGGCCATATTCCAGGATGACAACGTCAAGATTCATCAGGCTCAAACTGTGAAAGAACAAGATCTTGACCAAAAAATTGCTGCACCTCTTGATGGAAATAAATGTAGAGATGTTATTTCCATCATGAAGTGCATCAATGTTTGGTCAAGATCTTGTATTGTCAATGCAAGAGTCCAGCACTCTGTAAAGTCTCCTCCAACACATGAGAAAGACTTTCAATGAATTTAAGATCTGGACTCAGAGGAGTTGATTCATGTGTGAAACTGATTCTTCATTCTCCTCACAAACGTTCTTTCACAGTTTGAGTCTGATGAATCTTGACGTTGTCATGCTGGAATATGGCCTTGATGTGTCTTTCTAATTGTTTAATAAATGAAAAGCCACACACTCCATCAGTAAGGGTTAGAAGAACTGTTGCCAAACACATAACATGCTAGAAACATAATAATCACTGCAATGATGATCTAATCATAGACTGTTAAATATTTGCCTATTTAAATCCAAACAGCGACTTATTTTGGCCGGGCAGTGTAGTACAAGCTCAATCACACACTGGACACAAACACGTACACCAGAACATATTCTTGAATGAATCAATGGCCAAATGTCTAATCATGGAGCAGTGACGAAGTTTTCTGGGTGTCGTCATGGCAACCCCTGCGTCAGTCATTAAAGTCACATTCATCTCTATGGTGACCTGAAAGCGACTCAGAATGTCATCTCTCTCTCTCTCTCTCTCTCTCTCTCTCTCTCTCTCTCTCTCTCTCTCTCTCTCTCTCTCTCTCCCTCTCTATCTCTCTCTCTAACTCTCTCTCTCTAACTCTCTCTCTCTCTCTCTCTCTCTCTCTCTCTCCCTCTCTAACTCTCTCTCTAACTCTCTCTCTCTAACTCTCTCTCTTTAACTCTCTCATTTCAGGCTCCACAGTGGCTGGAGAGTGATTCCTGTCAGAAATGCGAACAGCCGTTTTTTTGGAATATAAAGCAGATGTGGGACACTAAGACTCTGGGGCTCCGACAGGTACCACCGCTATATCAAATCTTTTGCTTTTAAAGGGATAGTTCACCCAATAAAAAATGAATAAATGAAAATTAGCCCATGATTTACTCACCCTCAAGTCATCCTAGGTGTATATGACTTTCTTCTTTAAGACGAATACAATCGGGAGTTATATATAAAAAAAAAATCCTGGCTCTTCCAAGCTTTATAATGGGAGTGAATTGCCGTTTCTGTTTTGAAGTCCATAAAAATGCTTCTATCCATCACAAGCTAGAATTTTACTTTGTAACATGTTAAATATGAAATATTTTCCTCACACAAACTCATCGCTTCACTTTTCTTTGCTTCAAAGAGGCCTTTAGAAGGCCTTTATTAACCCTTTTATGGTTCTTTTATGGTGGATAGATGCACTTTTATGGACTTCAAAACAGAAAACGGCAATTCGCTGCCATTATAAAGCTTGGAAGAGCCAGGATTTTTTTTTCAGAAAGAAAGTCATATACACCTAGGATGACTTGAGGGAGAGTAAATCATGGGCTAATTTTCATTTTTGTGTGAACTATCCCTTTTAGCCTGTTATTCATCTGCACTCTCTAAGTTGTGTTAATGCTAATGCCGTGTCATATCCTGTCCTCAGCATCACTGCAGGAAGTGTGGCAAGGCCATTTGTGGGAAGTGTAGTTCTAAACGCTCCACGTACCCCATCATGGGCTTTGAGTTCCAGGTGCGCATGTGTGACGACTGCTACGACACGATAAAAGAGGAAGAGTGAGTCGTTTTATTTTAAGTTTGTTGTCTTTCTGTTCTCTTTGCTTTTCTGTTTGGTTCTTATTCTTGTGTATTTACATTTGCGCATTGCAGTCGGACTCCTCTGGCTACGTTTCATGAAGGGAAGCACAACATCTCTCACATGGACATGGACCCGAGCCGAGGACTGATGGTCACATGTGGGACTGATCGAGTTGTGAAGGTCATACACTCATGCCTGATCTCTTTCATTCTAGTGTTATAGCGACTATGCTTGAAGGAGCATACTGTGATAGTTTATTTCTGACGCTGCCATATCTATACTAATTTTTTTTAATATGCATAGACTTTCCAGATGAATTACTACATTTGTTAAACTGTGCAGAATATTACCAGATCGCACTGCATGGAACACCATATTCACCCAACTTTTCATTTTTCATTGAGACAAATGAAAAAAAAAAATTAGCCATGATTTTAAAACATCTATCTGAACTGATTATTTGATTGTATATATATAAATTTTTTTTTTTTTTTCAAATCTGTATAATTTAATTGATGATTCAATGACTTGCTTATTAAGACTTCACTTGTTTCATTCATGAATGAATCAGCGTTTTTGAACAAATGATGGAAAATGACAAATAACAGTCGCTTGTCTCCACCTACTGGTGTAATGATGTAATTGATATAATCAATAATAATCATTATTTGAAGAATCAAGGATATATATTGCGATTAATCGATTTGACAGACCTAATTTAATTTAATGTAATTTTAGGAAAATTAGAAATATTGCTTTGGCAACTAACTGAAATAACTGTTTAAATTGAAGTACTACACAAAAGTACATAACAAAATTAGTAAAACTAAATCGCACATATAAAAAATAGCTAATTCAAAATATTAATAAATACTATAATTGTATATAAAAAAATATTAAAATAACATTGCTAGTAGATTATAGAATTTGTTCATAAATCCATTTATTCATGTTACGTGTGAATGGTTTTACGTCCAATTTACTCAAATTTGTTGCAATTGTATTTGATGAATGAAGTCTTCTCCTGCCCTCTGATTGGTCCTCCCTGCTAATCGTTTGATTGGTCTGTCCACAGATCTGGGACATGACGCAGGTGGTGGGCAGCAGTGTAGCGGCGGGATTCTCTCCCCGCTGATTGGCTGTTTCTGAAGGCTCCGCCCACACTCCACCAACAGATATCTGTCGCGGATCATGGAAACACTCACCTACCTGTCTAACTCTCTCGTCCTTCAGCTGTCGAGTCTACGCAAAACGGACAGTTCAATACAGTGTATGTCAATATGTGTGTGTTATTGGGATGGTCCTTGATTTTCTGAATCGGAGGCATTCATGACTCTTATGAGGTATGATGGCCTGGATTTGAGCGAACATGAACTCAAGGTACTTCTAAAAGCACAATATTTGCGCTCTCTCTCTCTGTATGTGTGTGTGTGTCTTTCCCTCTATATCCATAATTACCATTCTAAAAAAACAGGAAGCATTATTTTCATCCAACATCCTGTTTATTTATCCATCTGTCTTGTTTATCTTTCTTTCACTTTTTGAATTTGAGTGCCACTACTTATAGTCATAGTAACCACCACTTGCATACAATCTCATACAAACTTGCTCCCCCCCCCCCCCCCCCCCCCCCCAAAAAAAAAAGTGTCACTGTAAATCCAATAAAGCTCAAACTTAGAGACAGACAGGTTCAGGTCAGGTAGGTGAGGATAATTCCGCATATAAAATCCATGAAACATTTTATGACTAAACACATTACGTTAGTACACAATGTTTGTAGAGTTCTTCTGTTAAACACTATTTATAGCATTAATCATTGTTTTTCTGTGGTTTAGGGACAAATTAAAGTGATGGTTAACTCATAAATTAAAATTTGTCAACATTTATTCACTTTCTTCTGTGGAACGGAAAATTAGACGTTTAGCAGAATGTTGATGCTGTTATTTCCATACAATAGAAGTGAATGAGAACTTGGGCTCCAAAAATCGTAAAATGAGTCCATACGACGTGTGCACTATATAACAACTCTTCTGAAACCTAATGATAGCTTCCAAAACCAAAAATTAACAATAAAATTAGTCTTTACGACCTATGCCGTGTATTAAGTGCGCTATATTCCCCAAAAATGTACTTGTTTTTCTTCATAGTAGTGGTTAAAATCTCATTGTTCGCATATTTTAAGTTGCCATTTTGCATTTGCGTACATACAGAGCCCCTAATCCTAATGGGACATTGTGATAGGAAAAATATGAGATGTTTAGAAAAAATATAAGTCAATACATTTGCGTTCCATCGGAAAAAAACCCTTTGTGTTGGCTTGTAAGACCTCACAAGTTTTGTGAACGAACGCATAGTTTCTCAATGGAAAGAGAATGTAAAAAAACATTGACATATATAATTTTTTCTCCTATCTCATATAATTTTTTTTATTATTGCCGTGTCCCTTTAAGGCAACCAGTGGTATTATTTCGCGCTAGCGAATAGATATGCAAATGAGACCCGAGAGATGCCAGTTTTTTAGCATTTCAGTCCCTGACACAAAGCTACGTGGAATATATTTTTTTTGTGTGTGTTCCACCGAAGTAAGAAAATAGTACGGCTTTGAAACGGCGTGAGTAAATGATGACAGAATTGTCATTTTTGGGTGCACTATTTCTTTAAGTATTGGGCTTCAGACTCAAGCTGTGCTACTGGAAGCAGCTTCTAGATGATTTAAATTTGCATACAGCTTACTAATGTAACACTGGCTAATGAGAAGATAGAACTATTACCTGTTTACAAACATTATAACTGACCAGCGATGTTTCTAGCTTACTTTCGATATCTTGATCAGATCGCGTCTGGAGTTTGCCTCAGTCGTTATCTAGGTCGTTCATTGTCTTGACGAGTTCTCTGTTCCTTGCCCTGGATTGCACAGTCTGAGTGTGTTCATGACCTGAGGGTACAAACGGCGTTTGTGCGAGTGTTTGCATTAAATGGCTGATTTGTGCCTTTGTAAAGCGCTAGCTTCACACCGCTCGTTTTGATTTGGCCTACGTCACATGCCGCGCTTTGTAAATAATCTCATTCCCATTCATAAACTTATTTTTCTAATATTTGCTTCATGTATCGTAAATCCAAGATGACACAGAATGAAGAGACAGAAAGCAGATGTTGTGTGTTGTATGACATTTTTGTTTCATTTAATTGGATAGATACTGGCGACGATTGTAATTTCTCATCTCATCTTTTATTTTCGTTTATAATATTGTTCTTATTGTGTTCTTAAAGGGATAGTTCACCTAAAAATTAAATGTCTATCGTCATTTACTCAGCCTCAGGTAGTTCCAAAACTGTATGAGTTTCTTTCTTCTGCTGAACACAAAAGTAGATATTTTCAAGAATGTTGGTAACCAGACAGTGTATACTTTTTTCTCCATTTTAACCTTTTTCCAAGGTTAACTAACCATATTCTTCTAAATATCTTCAAATTTAGACAGAAATTCGTACAAGTTTGGAACAACTTGAGGTTGAGTAAATGTTGACAGAAATAATACATTTTGGGGTGGACTATCTCTTTAACATCTATTTTACTGAAACTGTCACGCCGTTTTGCTAAGATCACAGTTCAGTTTAACCACCATGTAAAATTGAAAAACTTGTTTTCTTTATCTTCAGACATCGAAAACACTGTACATTTCACCACGCTTCTAATGATCGAACTCTAAAACTGTAAATAACTCTAAATGACTTTGAGACCTGTTTTTCTATGTTCTTTTTTCTAAGACTTGCTTTACTTCAGTAGTACTTAAGTATTATTCTCTCTCTGTGTACAAAGTTGAGCTTCTGTGCTGGAACGCTCAAACATATGTATTTTTCATACGAAAATCTCTTGCCGCTAATATGAAAACTGACACAAGTCTTAATGCTGACTGGTAGTTTCTGCCCAGAGATTGAACGAAATATTACAATAAAGTTCTAAGCTGTATCTCACATGATGCAAGGTATATAGTTTTTCCTAGTCATTTGAATTGCATGTTAAAATTGTTTATTTTTTTATTTTTAAGTTTCTTAAAATCCTACTGAACTCCTAAAAGTGATGGAAAAGACATGAGATGGGATGAAAAAATAATATGCATTCGCTTTCCCACATACACCATCACACCTTCACAGATATTTATTAATGTTTGATGAAAACGTGTGAAATTACAGTCATGTCATGGTTAAATGGTTAATAACACAGTCTATATATGTAGGAATGTAATCATACATTATTGTCAGAACAAAAAAAAAAAAAAACTACACATCACTTCCTCATTCTCTGGAACATTAGGTGACACACTCAAACCAAAGAAGCGTCCAATCACAGGCCCCCAAAAGCAGGAAATGTCCTTTCCCACAGTTTCCTGTGCTTCACCAGGTGATTGGCCGTGAGTGAGTGATTGACAGCTGGGGTGACTCCGGTCAGAACGGGTTCCCACCTGATTGACCTGATTCGTTGGAGTCACCGACACAGTGAGAACGCACTGCGATTGGCTGAGATTGATCACATGGTGTCAGAACAAGCTGTCGGAAAAGAACGAATCCTGCGTCTGGCGTGACCAATGATAGGAGAGAATTGAAATGTACAAGGAAGTAGGACAGGAAGAAACAGGAAGTAGTCACTGTGGTAAAAGACTTAAACGTTTTTAAGCATTTATTGAGCAAAACAGTCTTTCAGAGCTCAGGAGGACATTTTAATCTACAGCTAAAAGTTATTGTGAGGTACTGTAAGTACATTCACACTGCTTTTACGAGTGAGAATAATGTGTCTAAACAGTTACAGTGTTAGTGTTCTACATTTTTTTTGTGTTGCAGTTGTTTAATGCGAGTGTATTTAGTGAGGCTGGAAGCCCTTGGCCAGATCCTCCATGACGCTCATGAATTTCTGATCTTCCAGCTGTGAACTGTGTGTCCAGGCCAAGGGAAGATGAGCCGACACCATCTGCCGATCTAATGCATGAAAAAACACACACAAAGACATTAGGATGTTTAATACATATTCATCTGGAGAAAAGACTCCTACTGGCTGAAGAATCAATTAAGTACATAGAGTTGAGAGAATTCCATTCAGAATCTGAAGTTGTTAATCCTGATAATGATAATCCTCTCTGAATATATGCCGTCCTGAAGCAAGATGCACCAACCGAGGAAGTCGTCATTACCATGGAAATGCCACAGAAAGTGAGTATTTGCAGAAGCTACAGTCGCTAGGTAACTTTATATGACTCTATGTACCATAAATAGTGGTGCACCAATCTGGTTTTGCAATGGTTCATTTGTATTGGTCCATCAAACCTAAATATAGATAGTGTCACTATAGTGTCTATAGCAGTGTCACTAGCCGCGTTTCCATTACCCTTCAAATTGCGCAAATTGAAATTGCGAATTGAAAATACACCCAATGGAAACACGGCAATTTCGCAAAAAAGTTTTTACGCTCGTATGAGGTCTTTTTTCAGGCAATTCGAAAAAATAAATATTTCGCGAAACTGCAATGAAAAAACGGTTACAGGTCACCTGACGTAGATGACGCGGTATGTGTGGACAGAAGACGAGACAGAGTTCTTTATTAAATTCATAAAAGACAAAAGAATTACAGGAATATTGGATTCTTAACCTCAAAGAAATGCCACAATCAAGACCTCAAATTAGAAATGAGTTAGAAACGCCCAGAAACATCAACTGTTCTAAGTAAAGGGTCCTTACCATTAATGCTTAGATAGCACACATACGTCTCCTTCCATTAATAATAATGGCCAGTGCAGTGGCTGGGATATACAACTACCAACATCCGTCGCCATGATTTTTGTAATGACTTCTCGCAAGAGGAAAAAATTACGTTTTAGTTTATGGAAACACCTTTATTTTGCAATTGTTTTTTGTCGACATTTAGAAAAAAATCGCAAAAGTTTTGCGCAAATCTGTAATGGAAACGCGCTGACTGTTTCTGAACTCCCTGAAACGCCTCCATTGTAGTCTTGAGTTTCTTCCGGGAACGAACACGTCACAATATTCCTCATTTAAATAATTCATACGCAGAATAAAGGGGCGGGGCCTGGTTGAGTTAGTGTGTTGAAACTCGAGGTTATGGTAAGGGGAAGGACATTTCCCAAACACACTCGAAGTGCTTGACCAATCACAACGTGCTGATCCAGCCGACCAATCAGAGCACAGTGTGCTTTTCAGAAGGAGGGGCTTCATAGAGACAGGAAGTAAACTGAGCGTTACTGACAGACTGGGAAGAGAGGAGCTGCAACAATGGAGAATACGAGAAAATAATGAACATTCAAGCATGAAACCTGTTCTAGTAGAGCCCAAAACAAAATCAAGACTTTGTGAAAAGGCATAATATGGCCTCTTTAATTTTGACCCTATCAACTATAGTGTCTTGTATTAAAAGACTGAGTAGTGCTTGAGTAACTCAGGCGGTGAAGACGTGAGCGCTCTCTGTTATCGTCTGTTTGGTTTCCCTGTTTCAAAAGGTCGTCTTGAGTCACTGCGGTCGTGTCTGATACCGAAGCTCTGCCCACTACAGCTGCACTGGAGCTCCGCCAACTCGCTTTCCCTTTCTTCATCTCTCTCGCTCCTTCCTTCTCCTTTCATCCTCATTCTCTCATTCACTTTCATTGTCCAGTCTTCCTTTGTACAATCTTTGTATTCTCTTCATCTTCTCTGTACCACTCCTGCTTTTCTTGCTTCCATCAACGTCTTTCATCCATTCTTTGTCTCCTGAAAGGCTCACTTGTTTTATATTGAAACAGACGGGCGCCTTATTGGAGGAGATGGAGAGAAAGACGGCAGCTCGCTTTCACTGCACACTGGCACCACACAATGTTGTGCACCACACAAGGAGCATTGAGGAATAAACTCAAAACTGATTCCAATAGAGTTTTAGCATGTTGATATACTCATACAGCAATACTCTAAGTATAAAGATACATAAAATGCACAAATGTTGAGTAAAATAATGTTTATAATTACACAGAACTTAATTTTCAGTTCTGGTGAAAATATGGTAACACATGATGTTACTATAGTAATTTCTATAAATTGTGCATAATTACATGAAACTAAACCAAATCTAATCCTAAACCTATACTAAGTACATGTAGTGAAGTATTATTACTCAGTGCATAAATCTATAATTACAGTGTGACACTGAAACTTTAAAATAAAGTGTAACAGAAAATAGCATATTTACAAATAAAATTGATCCTGCCAACAATTTCTTTTCAAATTGCATTCTGCGACTTCTGTCTTCACAAGTTGCAATGTTGCCTTTATATAAGTACAATAAACTGAGCAATTTAATACCTAAAAATATCTATTCAAAAGGTGATTAATCAAATTTAAAATGCAATATCATTTTTTTTTCCTTTAGCAACCTGTTAATGCCAAACTCTATTGCAATCAGTTGTGTAGTAGTGCTGTTTGTGTGGCACGTGGAGATTTCTGTCACTTATGCGATTTAATTTGCAGTTAGCATGCTGCCTATGTAGGCAGCAACACAGCCAGTGTGTGTGTGTGTGTGTTTGCTCACCCTGATAAAACCCCCCGCTGGGATTCTTGACGGCCGCCTCGGACACAGCGAGCCACACGACCGTATCGGCCCCTTGCTCCGGTGTCCGCAAACGCTCCTTCATAGAGCTGTGGAAATCAGGCATCGCGTTCGCTATGGCTAACAGAACAAGAGGCGAGAACATATCCATTAGATGTCAGCAAATCAGTCTAAATAAATACAATAACATCTATTCATTTTTTTGTTCAACATCAAGCTTTCAGGTTAAAATGTATACAGTAAGTGTGATGGAAACTGCATGCTTTAGATGCTCTATTTTAAACAATTGACCAAATGTAATTTTGCAGTTTATTGTTTAAAGTCACCATGAAATCAACTGGCGTGAGGGCGGGGCAACCTTTCAATTACATGAGATCGACCAATAGCAAACCACAACCATCCAATCAATTCCCCATGGACAAAATCAAGCCCCACCCTACATTTGTTCTTGTTCGAGAAGCCGCTTCACTCAGATAAACGTCACAATATGGAAGACTACTGACTATTGAGTAAGACTATTGCAACTTCCATTTCATGCCGACTTTAAAGGGCTTTCAAACATGTTTGAGAATCTTTATTTTTTAGTGTGCACTGCTATGCAAAGTTCCCTTCATCTATGACAGCTACCATTGCAACATGTGCAAATGCAATGTTTGCTCTGCAGGTCAAAGCTTAGAAAATGCTCTAGATGTTTCCTTTAGTATCTTCAGACTGAACTGCTGAGTTATGCAACTACTGTTTCATGCCAGCTTTAAACAAAAATATTCCATGTAGTCTCTGGAAACTGCGTCTGTAATCATACATGCACAGTTCCGCCATTTCAATTTATGATGATTATGCGTTTGCGATTACTTGGCGTGTCGACCCATCCGGGGTGCATTACAGAGAAGTGGATGCTGGGATGAGCTTTAGCAAACTGCTCCGTCATCACCACCTGCTGCCTCTGAAACACAACGAATGAAGAAAACACTGAAGTCACGTCTGATAGAGTCACTCAAGTAACAAACAGCTACTAAATCAGAGAAACAGAAAAGTCATGCAACATTTTTACAATAATTAAACTAATCAAAAATACTTTAAAGAGGACCTATTATGCCTCTTTTCTCAAGATGTGATATACTGTAAGTCTCTGCTGTCCCCAGAATGTGCCTGTGAAGTTTCAGCTCAAAATACCCCACAGATAATTTATTATAGCTTGTCAAATTTGCCCCTATTTGGGTGTGAGCAAACACAATTTTTTTGCGTTTAAATGCAAATGAGCCGCTGCTTCCCGCCCCCTTTACAGAAAAGGGCGGAGCCTTTACAGCTCATGCTTCGGATACTTCCGGCAGCAACAAACCTGGAGAATGTCACGCAGATTTTTTGGGATTATATAAAAAAGGAGTGGGTCGATTTTTACCATTACAGACTGCTTATAAAATTGAATTTTGTATAATAGGTCCCCTTTAAGTAAGTACAGTAATCAAACAATGAGCTCAATAACATAAAAGAATAAACTAGCAAATGGCATCATAACAAATAGAGGTTCTGTACATGGACACAAGCTTTACTTTTGACTATGTATGTGTATATATATATATACCTTATTCTGTGCGTACACCATAGTGCCGTCATATCTGCCCCTCTGAGACTGCAGGTTTCCGGTTCGCAGCTTCTGCACCAGCATCCCACCGGATGAAACTGTTATCTGAAAGAGAGGAGAGAGATGGTGACCCGTCTGACCCCCTCTCCCGCTCTCAGTCTCTGGTTTACTCACCACTCTGGGGTCAGGGCTCTTCTCCAGCAGAGGAATGAGGCTCTTGATGAGGATGTACACGGCTGAACAACACAACACAACACAGGGATCAGGGGAAAACAGTCTGGTAAGCTGTTAGACATATTATAAAGGAAATAGGACAGATCTGTCAGAGATCTTTACCTAGACTGTTGCTGGCGAAGCTTTTCTCCAAATCCTCTCCATTCACCTCCCTCTTAGTCATCATACAGCCGGCGTTATTGATCTGTCACAATCAAATCACTCAAATGATCACTACTTCCATTGGCTGGTTATGTTATATTTACACTACCATTCAAAAGTTTGGGGTTGGTATGCAGTTTATAACAGTAATAAAATACAGCAATATTGTGAAATATTATTACAATTTAAAATAGCAGTTTTCTATTTGAATATATTTTCAAATCAATGCTGGATTTTCAGCATCATTACTCCAGTCTTCAGTGTCACATGATTCTTCAGAAATCAGTCTAATATGATGATTTGATGCTCAAGAAACATTTCTGATTATTATCAATGTTGAGAACAGTTGTGCTGCTTTATATTTTAGCGGAAACTATGATTGATGAATATAAAGTTCAAAAGAACAGAATTTATTTGAAATAGAATAACATTATAAATGTCTTTACTGTCACTTCTGATCAATTTATTTCAATCATTTTTTCAAGCACTTCAAAACCATCATGGCGAACATGAAGAGTCTCAGCTGAAGGAAATGATCCATTATTTATCGGCTTTAATATATCGGCCAAATTATCTTATCGGGCCGATAAGATCATATTAAAAATGAACATATATCCGATACTGATATGGTGGCTGATATATCGTGCATCCCTATTGCTGAATAAAAGTATTAATTTCTAAAATAGAATGACTGACCCCAAACTTTTGACCCTATAGTGTATATGTAATTTTAGAGCAGAGAGATGTGAGATTGCCTCACCAGGACGTTGAGAGTTTTGTACTTTTTCTTAAAAGACTCCGCAAACTCCCACACTTTTTTGGTCTCGGTCAGATCCAAAAGATGCACATAGATTTCCTGCAACCAGACACAGAGGCCAGAAGTCATGCAGTTTATAAAAACATCTTGCATTACAAACAGATATAGAGATGTAAATCTGTTCATATAAATAAGAGGGTCATTTCAATGATTCACTGAGTTTGTGTACAAATGGTCAATTATTTATTTACACACATTCTTCATTATGCAGATGCGTTCTTATTTTTACTGCAGGTTCAGTCCTCATGACCTGCGGTTAGATTGCTCAAAAAGGCACGTTGGTGGAAGCTTCTAGGTTTTGATTCTACAGCCGTCTGTGTCCTTTAGCTACTAAACCACAACCTAAAAACCCCAGTCATTCAAATACAAACTCATACTTTGTTTCCAGACTCTTTGACGATCTCCGCTCTGGCTTCTTCCGCCTTGTCCTTGTTCCTGCAGACCATGTGGATTGTACCACCTTAAAGAAAAAGATAGGTTACACTCCGGCCCTAAAAAAGTAACTACTGCTGTTTTTCCCAACACGCACCTTTCTTGGCAATGGCCATGGCGGTTGCTTTCCCGATTCCACTGTTCGCTCCAGTGATCATGAAGGATCGACCTGCCATCGACACCTCCAGGTCTTTCTCAACAAAGTTTTTAGACGCCGACAGAAATGCCCCCCTGAGACACACATTTAATTAGTCTTGAAATGTGACGGGGTTACCAGTGAACACTGCTAGATCAGTTCAGTTAACTAATTACTTCATGCTTTGAACTATTTGACAACACACTTTTTCAAAGGGGACCTATTATGCCCTTTTACAAAGTCTTGATTTCATTTTCGGGCTGTACTAGAACAGGTTTTCATGTTTGAAATTTCAAAAACACATTATTTTCCCCATATTCTCCATTGTTGCAGCTCCTCTCTTCCCAGTCTGTCAGTAACGCTCTAGTTCCTGTCTCTATGAAGCCCCTCCTTCTGAAAAAAAAAAACGATGTGCTCTGATTGGTCGGCTGGAGGACCAGTGTGTTGTGATTGGTCAAACGTTTTAAGCGCGTTTGTGAAAAGCCACGCCCTTACCATAACCACGAGTTTCGACCAAGCGACAACCTTCCGGTCTGTCTCTTGAATCCAACACGGAAGTGACTTAAACTTCATTTTGTTCCGAAGAAGATTTCTGTCATTTTAGATAGTTCTCATCATGCTTACGTATGTTTGGTTTTAGTTAGTTATTTGATGCTATATTGCTGCGTTCACGCCATGTCATAATTACCATCATTTTGAGATGACAACACGTGACTTTCTACTCGGAGTTGAATTATGCGTTTCTACAGGCAACAACATCATTGCCTAAATGAATCTGCAGCGGTCAGGTGGTACAAGTAGGCGCTCAAGTTGTAATTACAAGCTCTACAAGGACCAGGATGTGAACGCATTTTACAAGTTGAAATCTTGTAATGATGGTTATTACGACATGACGTGAATGCACCCTAAAAATAACTGTGGCTCCACCTCAGGATTACAACTATGACGCGGGCCCGTAATCGCTGAACGATGTCAACGGCCATTTCTAGGATATTTTGGTTTTATTTTTCTACAGTGGAAGGAAGTGGAGACAAGTCATCCATCTTTTTTTTATAGTCTATGGTTTCAGCACACTACCAGAGAATGTCTAATAGGAAGAGAATTGGCACTCTCTGGTTACTTCCGGTTTCTGGACTGTTTCTAACACGTCTCTGTCCATGCGGGGGCGCTCGCAGGCGAGTGCAGAATGAATGGAGGTCTATGACGCTATACCCATCAAAATCCACTTTTCTCAGGATATAATTTTTTGTCTAGTAATTTGAATATTGTATTCGAAAGGAGATGCAAAGAAATTACACATTGCTGGGTGTTGGGTCACTTATTTGCTTTAAAAAGTCTTTAAAGTGTCAATGACGTCATACACATCGTACGACCAGAGATGCTGCTTTACGGCAATACTTCAGTCGCTTTGGTGCGTTCGCGCTCTGCACTTTCTTTTCTCTCAAGGCATCGACAACACAGCTGACACAGGGAAATACACGTGCTAGAAGAGTTTTTGTTTTGTTTGTTTCTGGTCCCACTTCAGATGCCACGATGCCATCAAGCGGGATCTCTGGTCGTAATCAGTCCTTCACTGACCTATCAGCGTTCATTAGCAGAATGCTAGCGTGTTATGGGCAACAACAACTCAACCTGTAAGAAATCAAAAGGACATAAGTACTCGTTCATTCAACTTTCGACCTAAAACCCATGTTGAACTTGCAAAACCTACAATCAAATCTGAGATTTCTCAACGGCAATCGGGTGAAAGAGACTAATTTAGCCGTCTAGCTCCGACTCCCATTCATTTTGCACTCATGGGCGATCACCCCCAGTGGAACTCTGGTGGAACTACAACCAAAATTCGGTACAATAGGACTTAATAGGGAGTGGACAGGCTCTCCGTAGATGGGCTCTGACACTACTAACTAACTCAACCAGGCCCCGCCCCTTTATTTTGTATATACTGTGGGTGGGAATTATTTAAATGAGGAATATTGTGACATGTTCTTTCCTGGAAGAAACTCAAGACTACAATGGAGGCGTTTCAGGGAGTTCAGAAACACTGACACTGATATAGAGAATAACTCAGAGCTTTGCAGAGCTTATTATAATGCTCAAACAGCAACATTACACACTACAGAAAGATGAACATGTAAAAAGGCATAATAGGTCCTCTTTAAGGTGGAGCACATGGCAATGGGAGAATAATCTTAAAGCAGAGCTTCTCAACTGTCTGTGGTGAGTTGAGTTCTGTTTAATTTTGTACAATATAAAAATTGAGGTTCTGTATTTGTTTGCATCATGATGTCCTGAAGCGAAACCATGAGAAGCATTAAGCAGTGTCCTAATGTGCCGCCTTGCGTCATGGCTTAGCTAATGAGAGCTAGTGTCAGTGCGTCCTCTGATAGCACCGCTCCTGGTATCAGCATCTCAAAGACTGGCTTTGTCCACGCGTGCCAGGCCAGAAGAGGGATGAAGAGGAGCGGGGAGGTGCCGGGGGCAAACAAGCTTTTCTCCGTAAATGCGTGCACTGTTAAGGGTGATGTGTGTCCCATTATGGGACGTGAGAGGTCGACCCGGGTAACAATGTATCAGGAGGACAAAACAGATGCAGAGGCCACTGAAAGATAAACTATTACTATAATCATTTGTGAAATTGGATTTCATGGAAAACGAAAAGCAACATGTATCTTTGTGTTGAACTTGAGCTCGCAGAATGTGTTAAAGAAATGTTGTAAGAGTGTAATTTTTTTTTCTAAATGTTAGAAAATTTACATTTATAAAAGCTAATGTTTTAATTACAGCATTTACATAATTTTACGTGGGAGTAAATGTCCAAGTAGGCCTGCAGACAAATGCTGGACGTTTTTATCTTAAATGTTGAAATATTTAAATGAATTGAAATTAAAATTTTACGTTTCTGACCTTAAATTTGAATTTAAATTTATCAAAAAAAGAAAAAAATCGACATGTTGTTTGTTCTACTTTGTTTGTACATATAATCTTTAATCAAACTCCTACTAATGAGGACACATGTATAAATACAGAATTCATTATAAAAATTGAATTAAATAAATTCTATTAAAAAACTTGATTGGGTCGTGGTAATAGAGATAAACAGTTGTAGAATGACTGAAATATAACCCAATATTTAACATTTATTATATTTAACATTTTAATTATAAAATGTTAAATATCATAGTAAATTTGATATGAGCCCTTTTAAAAATGTATAATCATATTATATTATATATGATATTATATTATTAGATGTGCATCCATGAAGCATTGTGTGTAATTATGTTTGTTAATGTTGTTATAAAGTGTTATTTTTGAAGCAGTGCAGCTCTTACTTGGTGAATTCGGTGAGTCCTTTGAGGAACCATGCTGAGTTCCGGTACAGAGACATTCTCACGCCCGCGCTGTCGCTCAGGTCGCCCGCTGTGCGCGTGGAGGCTCCCGGTGCTTTTAACCGGCCCCGGGGTCACATGAGTGCACGTAGAGCCCCACGCCACTCACTCACCGGGGCTCCACACAGCCTGCCCTCTACCGGTGATGGACGACACGACACGCTTCAGACTCTCAGATGTGTGAAAGCAATTCATTTGTGCCTGCTGTAGTGGACAGTTTGACAGATTCAATAGCTGCCTAAGGATAAATAAAACCGTATATTTAATGACAATATCACAGTATTAGTAATAATAGTCGTACGATTTAAATTAAAGACCTATTATTAATAATAAGTGTATATTAAAAAATAAAATAATGCTTCAATCACCGAAGTACCTTTGCGCATGCGCTAAAATACATTAGGCTACGTGTAATTTAACAAGACTGTAACTGTCTAAATTAGAAGTGAAAAGACCATTTCCAATCATTTCATCTAATTTACCATTGATATCTATTTTTCACCGTTATAACTGTTATTACGGCTCATATTTCCGCATCTCCATAAAAGATTGCATTGTTTTTGTAGAATCGTCTTAAGGTTTTTAGGTAAACTGTCTCGCCCATATTTTAAATGACCCTGTTATAGCTATCCGAATCTGTTTTGATAATTATTGATCTAGGACTAGTTCACAAAATTATTATTAGTGAAAGATTTGATTGACAGTGATAGCCTACTTGAGGCAAATTTGTTCAGAATGAGATCAATAACGTGTGTGTCTGTGTGTGTCAGCGTGTGTGAGAAAGAGAGTTAGAAAAACAAAGATAGTAACATTAAATATTATTAAGCCTGTAGCCTAGGCTATATAGACCTAAATGATAATGATAAGCACAGAATGTTATCTGATAAATTTAAAATATAGGCAATAAAACACATAGCGCTGCTACTGCTTTGTTTATAATGTTTAGATTATATTGTTTTTGTTTGGCTCACATGAGGTTACACAGGTACCCTAAATCGTTATTATCAAATCGTATTTTAAAATATCTCAGGAGAATTGACTGTAATGTCCTCGCCACACCTGACCAGGTAAAACCAGCAGGTGTGAATCAGATACCGACGCGCGCAGATCTCTGCCCCGCCCCCTTCTGACCGTGCGCGCCTGTGATTGGTGCACACCTGTGCGCGAGCACGAACACAGAAACGCACAGCGGGGCGAGGTGAGAGAGTCGCGGGGACGCGCCCATAACAGAGAGACATGAGCCCGTGCTGCAAACCACACAGGGTCGATCAGGACTTCTGAGGTCTCAGGATGGTGAGGTCACAATGTGCAACTGCTGATCATCATTATTGTCTCGTTATTAATGTTGCTGTCATTTTCTCGCATTAGCATCACAAACAGATCAAACTATCAGATCAGAGTCAGAGTGTCAGGCTGCGGTCAGATAGAGCTTTGTGTTTTCCCTTCTGTAGAGCTGTTTGTCTGGGACCTTTTGTTGTGTTTTACTGCACACAAACACTGTTCTTTTGCTGATAAGAGGGACATTTGTATTTCCTTTTTGTACCAAGAAGACAAAGGTGCATTTGTTGCCTTTATCTCTCTTTTCTTGGTTTGCAGTTTCATGTTCACATTGCTCAACACCCAGAGAGAAAAGCATGTCTGTGTGTATGGATAAACTATACTTCATTTTTAGGACGTCATTAAAGGTGAAATGATTCATATAGTGTATTTTTAGTCTAAAAGCAGTTATATTATAAAGTCTAAACATTAGCAGGACAGTTTCCCGAGAATCAAACCCATGACCTTGGCATTATATTAGTGTCGTGCTCAACCTTCTTTTTGACATGATTTTTAATTTATCAGCATCAAGTTTTTAGTTTATAAAGATGTTAATGAATATTGTTTATTACATTATCATTAGCGCTATCAAATAAGATAAAAGTTTGTAAATATATAATATACGTGTGTGTGTCTGCATATATATATATATATATGCATGCATATATATACTGTATTTATATATACTGTATTTTTGCCTTTTCAAATGGTCCTGTAGTGAAATATATATATATATATACAGTGCTATGCATAAGTGAATACACCCATGCTAAAGTTGACTAAAAAGAGGAATAAAAAAATCATATTTTGGAAATTTAACTTAATGCCTTAATTTAACAAATTAGGAAAAATCCAACCTTTAAGGACACCAATTTTCTTTGTTAATGAATAATGTATCGTAAATAAATAAATGTTCTTCCTTAAAATACAGGGTGCATAAGTGAGTACACCCCTATGTTAAATTCCCATAGAGGCAGGCAGATTTTTATTTTTAAAGGCCAGTTACTTCATGGATCCAGGATACTATGCATCCTGATAAAGTTCCCTTGGCCTTTGGAATTAAAATAGCCCCACATCATCACATAGCCTTCACCATACCTAGAGATTCTTGGCATGGTTTTATTTCAGTTAGCCTAATAGCTAGTTTGATTTGCATTGAGAGATGATCTTATGGAAAGTACTCCATGCCAATCTCTAGGTATGGTGAAGGCTATGTGATGATGTGGGGCTATTTTAATTCCAAAGGCCAAGGGGACTTTATCAGGATGCATAGTATCCTAAAAATTAATTAAAAAAAAATACTTAAAAATAAAAATCTGCCTGCCTCTATGGGAATTTAACATAGGGGTGTACTCACTTATGCACCCTGTATTTTAAGGAAGAACATTTATTTATTTACGATACATTATTCATTCACAAAGAAAATTGGTGTCCTTAAAGGTTGAATTTTTCCTAATTTTTTAAATTAAGGCATTAAGTTCAATTTCCAAAATATGATTTTTTATTCCTCTTTTTAGTCAACTTTAGCATGGGTGTATTCACTTATGCATTGCACTGTATATATAAAAAATCTAATATTTTTAAATTTAATTTAAAAAATTTTTTATATATTATTTTTTAATATATGGTAAATATATATGAATGAAATGATTAGTAAAAAGACAATTACTAATAAGTAATTGTCCATGGCAAGAAATTGTAATAATAATTTTTAATAAATAAATACATAATAAAATAAAATTATATATATATATATATGTATACATAATGTCTTTTTAAATTTCTGTCCTGTCCCAAAATTCACAATACTAAATTATTTTTTTTGAAAATATAAAAATGCAGAAATTTTTGTATGATGAGTAGGTTTAGGGGTAGGGATAGTGTGTGTGTGTGTGTGTGTGATGGGTAGGTTTAGGGGTAGGGTTAGTGTAAGGGGAGAGAATATACCGTTTGTACAGTATAAAAATCATTACGTCTGTGGAATGTCCACATAAAACATGGAAACCCAACGTGTGTGTGTGCGTGTGTGTGTGTGCGTGGGTTAACAGGGATGCAGGCTCTTGGCAACAGCCTCAAAATGTCAGATTCCCACTGGGGTCTCAGCGAGGAGTATTACGCTCAATGCTTTTCTATGCTATCGGAAAGGTGTGTGTGTGTGTGTGTGTGTGTGTGTGTGTGTGTGTGTGTGTGTGTGTGTGTGTGTGTGTGTCAGCACACATTACCCTAATTATTACTCCTAGTAATACATTAACTGTGATAGTCCTGCGTTATTTGACATTCTGACCATGACAAAGCATGTGGTACTTTACCTATAGGTGTGTGTGTGTGTGTGTGTTTTGTGCTATCACATTTTCAAAAGCAGCTTAATGAAGCTTTCAGACATTTTGCGGAGAAATGAACGTGTGTGTTCGCTGTAGATGCGCTTTCTGCTGCTGTTCAGCCGTCAGGGGAAACTGCGACTGCAGAAATGGTTCACGGCTGTCAGCGATCGGGACAAGAAGAAGATCATACGGGACGTCACGCAAATGGTGCTGGCTCGGCCCCCGAAGGCCTGCAACTTTCTGCAGTGGCGGGACCTGAAGATCGTCTACAGAAGGTCAGAGGTCACCTTCTTATCTTATGTTCTTTCTTCGTCATTACAATGCCTTCTGTGACTTTCCAACTCGGTCGCGCTCTCTCTCCCAGAACTGAACACAACCTTTGAGCCCAGTTAATGATCAGCCACCCGCCCGTTTACAGGCAAACAGAGTTTCAGATCTTTGCACATGATTCAGGTTTAGTATTTCTGCTCTTCAGTCTGAAGATACTAACATGAAACATCCAGCGCATTTGCTGAACTTCGATGTCACGGTCAACATTGCATTTGCACATGATGCATCAGTGTCGTTCCAGTTCTGCTTTACTACACGAAGGGAACTTTGGATAGTAGAAGTAGACACTGAACAATAAAGGTCGCAAACATGTTTGATAGTCCTTTAAAGTCGGCATTAAACGGAAGTTGCAATAGTCTTTTCTTCCCTATTGTGACTTATATCCGAGTGAAACGGCTTCTCAAACAAGGACATGTGTAAGGCGGGGCTTGATCTTGCCCTTGAGGAATTGACTAGATGTTGTGGTTTGCTATTGGTCGATCTCATTTGAGTGACAGGTTGCCCCGCCCTCGCCAATAAACATGTCATCAGAGATTAGAAGTTGCTGCAACGGAAGGGAAGGAATCAAATTAAAATATTATGTGTCCATTCATAATATTCATATTATGGTCAAATATTACGAGGCACATGCATTTAAAAAAATAATGACCCACACATAAATCATTTATAATAATTACTGCAATATTCCATAAAGAAACCAGAATTGTCTATTTTTGATTTCATGGTGACTTTAAGTTCATTTGGTGCCTTTACTCGAAAAGGTTCCTTAGAAAACAAAACTCAAAAAACCCTATTCAGCCAAATATGGCTCTTGAGGATTAAAGTACCACGGGGAAATGTGTGTTTTTAAGAGAGTCCTGACGAATCAGCCTATGATTGTGTGTTGTTGAATGTAAAAACATTGCTGTGAGTATGTGCTGTATGCACTGTGACCTCTGACCTCTGACCTGCAGGTATGCGAGCCTGTATTTCTGCTGTGGTTTGGAAGAAGAGGACAACGAGCTGCTCACACTGGAACTCCTGCACCGATACGTCGAGCTGCTGGACCAGTACTTTGGCAATGTAAGGTTTGGGTCGTGTGCTCTAGCCTTCATGTTGATGCGTTTTCTGAATCTTGAATTGAGGGTTTTGGTGTTTATCTGTTTGTGTGTTGCAGGTGTGTGAATTAGACCTCATTTTTAACTTTGAAAAGGCTTACTTTATCCTGGATGAGTTTGTCATTGGTGGAGAGGTGCAGGAAACATCTAAAGCGTCTGTGGCCAAATCAATGGAGGAGGCTGATTCTCTTCAGGAGGTGAAACACACACACACACTCACACACGCACGCACGCACACACGCACACACACACTCACACTCAAATGCACAACCACACACACGCAAACACACACACACACACTCACACACACACACACACACACACACACACACACACACACACACACACACACACACACACAGACACCTAACCCCAGCTGCTCCCGACGAGCTGGATGGCGCCTTGCATGGCTGACACCGCCGTCGGTGTATGAATGAGTGAGTGAATGGGTGAATGTGAGGCTATATGTACAGCGCTTTGGTGGCCATAGGTCTGTGAAAGCGCTATATAAATGCAGTCCATTTACCATTTACAAAAATCATTCACACACACGCAGACACACAGACATGCACAAACACACACACCCACAAAAACTCATTCACACACACACACACACACACACACACACACACACACACACACACACACACACACACGCTGACACACACAGACATGCACAAGCACACACACACACACACACACACACACACACACACACACACAAACTCACGCACACACACACACACACACACACACACACACACACACACACACACACACACTCAAAAACTCATTCACACACACACACACACAAACCCACACACACCTTTTTGATGAGATACCTCACATTTTCACAGATGTTGTTACACAACCTGATCTTGTCTGCTTGACCGAATAAGTTATTACAGATGAGTATCATAACATCATGAATGAATTCATGAATTCTTACAGTTGATAATTAAGAGCCATTGTGTTTTGTGTTTATTTGTGATAGACAATGGAGGAGTATATAAACAAACCGACATACTGAAGGATCTTCAGATAACCACAGCCATCACCTCAGTCTTCAAAGACACAATAACAAGAACTTCATATGCTGAATGTGTTTAATTATGACCATCACGACACTGAAACAGCAACACTTGCATTATTCAGCATCTCGACTTTTCAGATAGTGAGAATACTATTATTAAATGATAGGATTTATTATGAAATGTATAAATGGGAGAGAGACACTCATGTACATTAGCGCTCATAATTTGGGGGTCAGTAAGATTTTTTAAAAGTAATTAATACTTTTATTCAGCAAGGATGCATTAAATTGATCTAAGATTACATTTATAATGTTTCAAAAGATTTCTGTTTTAAATAAATGCTGTTCAATTGAACTTTCTATACATCAAAGAATCCTGAAAATGTGTCATAAATCATCACATTATTCTGATTTCTGAAGGATCATGTGACGCTGAAGTAATGATGCTGAATATTCAGCTTTGATTCACAGGAATTAATTACATTTTAAAATATATTCAAACAGAAAGCTGTTATTTTAATGTTGTACTACATAATGTTGTAATAATATTATGTTTTTACTGTATTTTTGACCAAATAAATGCAGCCTTGATGAGCATAAGAGTCTTTAAAAACATTAGAAAATCTGAACCGACCCCAAATCGTTTAACCCATGACTACACTGTGAAATTAACCCTCAGGTTTCTTCTTAGTTAGAGGTAAATTTGATTTTAAATTTTTCTCTGCGGGCTGACAATCAGTCAATAACCTTCAGACAGATCTTAGATTATCTTGTTTTGAAATGAAGTATTTTTTATTTATTATTATGTTTAATCTGAAAAAAAGAAGTTTTGCATGGACTGCCCAAGCTTTGATAATAAATATTAAAATGCTTTTTAATAACAATTTGGTGTTTTTGAAAATATATAGGCTAAATTGTAGTTAAATAAATACAGTAGGGGTAACGGTGAGGAAATTTCCACATGGTAGGCCATATAAACTTACTGCCACAATACCGATATAACCGTATTCCCAGCTAACAATTTTAGGTTATAAGAACGTTTCCATAACGTTCCCATTAAGTTATAAAAACGTTATTTCTGAATGTTCTAGGAACGTTCAAAACGTCCAGTTTTTTAGATGTTGTATTAACATTATTTATTGGTTCTAAGAACGTTATTGAAAACGTTAAGAATAATGTTTTATTGCTAACGTTTTTAGAACGTTTACCAATGACATATAACGTTGGCACAACGTTATAATAACGTTACTGTAACGTTTTTTCATAACTTTGAGAGAACTTTCAGAGAAAGTTAGCCAATGTTCTGGGAACGTTCCCTGTTAGCTGGGTTGAAATCACTTTTGAATGCTCGCTCGAATTCGCGATCACGGTACAGGCCACACATTTTACAAGACAAGATCAAGGCTATTTGTCAATGACGCTCAGTCCTGTCAGTCATCTCTCCATACTCTCGTCACGTGATAAATGAAATCTGACTCCTGCTGCGACTCTGGAGAAGTTCGTGTTCACGGTCAAATCACTTTCGTCGGATTAAGATGGCGGTGCACCTTCTCTTAACTGACGACTCAAAAATACAGCAAGGTTTGTAAATCTATACTTCTAGTAAATGGACAACAAAGAATGTGCATCAGGTGTGTTTTGTTTTTTATGTTTTTAATTAATTTATGAAGCAACTGTCAACTTTATCGTTAGCCTACATATTGTTAAATTGCAATGCTATCATATTTTGGGCAGGGAATTAGCTAACTTAGCTGTAAATAGAAAAGCCTGACAAGATCACTGCTAAATACCTAAAGGGCACCCATTATGCCCCTTTTCACAAGATGTAAAATAAGTCTCTGATGTCCCCAGAGTGTGTATGTTAAGTTTTATCTCAAAATACCCAACAGATAATCATTGTCCAACTGAATAAAATAGTTAATTGATTTCTATAAAATGGTTGCATGTATGCTGAAATAACCTCTAAATGAGTTTTGATTTAAAACAGTATTAATGATGATTTCATGTCATGCAAAGGTTGCCAAGGTTGCTCGGCAGTGAGAGACACATTACACAAACAGAGGACCATAGTGTGAACAAAATGCTTTATTTACCTCTGCCACATCACACATGACCTCATCACACGCACAAGATACTGACTGAAAAAAAACATAGCTGGCGTCCTTAAGAGGGAGAAAATCTGTGTGTGTTCATATGTTGAAGAGGTAAAGCCGGTGACTTTTTACAATGTTCTCATCACTAACTAAGAAAGAAGTTAATCAGGTTTACTAAAATACTCTTTATTTTGCGCTATACAGAAGACAAATGAGAAAAGCTGGAGCACTACATTTGACTAAACGCAGTTAGGGAATATATTTGTTTCAAAATACTTTATTATATGCCAATTCAAACAGTGAATATAATGGTTATCTACACATCTACATTTCAGGGACTGTTTTTTCCTCAGAGTCTGTTTCGTCGGTGTTGTCGCTCTCCGGTTCCAGGAACCTCAGGATTTTCAGCATTGTGTTGTTATCTAATCCGATGTCTGCGTTCTCGTGCTCCGCCGTTCTTTTTTCTGGCGCGCTTTTGTCGAAGTAGTCCTGGATGCCACGTTCCAGATTTCCATACCGGGGTTGATCCACGTTGCGCAATGGCGTTGGACGTGCTCGTCTCTGTCCCTGTGCGAGCATTTCGGATGCCAGGTAACTGGCCAATTCGTCTTCCTCGCCAGCGGTGTTGTCGTAATCATCCTTGCCGGATTCCCTCTGATAATAACGTGACGCGTTGGGTTGCGTTGGTCGTTTGTTGTTCTGCTGTGCTGCATTAACCAGCTCAAGGATGCTCAGGATGTCCTGGGCGACGCTGTTCCTCTCCGACGTCTCGAGTGGCGAACCTCGATGAGGTGCTGTGGAGAAAGTCTTGTGTGTGTTGTGAGGGGTTGCGTAGGGCGTACGGGACTGTCCCAATAAATCCTTCTGCTTCTCGTTTTGAAGAAGGTCAAGGACTTCCTCTGGTGGGATCCGAAGCTGCTGTGAGAGTTTGATTATCTGGGACAAAGACTCGGGGAATGTGTTGTGCATCGGCTTAATTTCCCTCTCCTCCTCCTCCTCCTCATCCTCATCTTCGTCTTCATCCGCATCTTTTTTCTCCATCTCTCGGTTGCTTTCTTGCTCGCTCCTGCTGGCCTCTTGTCTTTTCTGATGCTCCTGCTCTTTCTTTTCAAGGAGTTGGAGAAGATAGTAGTCCATAAGCTTTGCGATGTCCTCAGGGTCCTCCTCTTTTCCTGTGCTTTTCCAGCTGGATTGGTTTGATCTTTTGACATCATCTTCGTCTTCCTCCTGGTCATCATCCTCAAGGTCACGATTAAAACCGTGCCTCTCTCTTTCTTCTTCTTCAGTCTCTATTTGCTCCTCCAGAGGTGCCCATTCATCTGTTCCCATGATGTCCTCCAAGGCCATCTTCCTCTGCCTGTACAAGTCATTATCATCATCCTCCTCCTCATCATCTTCACCTTCATCTCGTTTGCTGTTGGCCTTAGATGTGGAGATCCCACTCAGTTCCTCAAACACAGACTGAAGGGTCGCCAGTTTCTGGGGCGTGTACTGTTCTTCCGCATTCTCATTGGTCCGTTTGAGTGGCTGATCCTCCGGATCCTCAAACATAATTGGATACTGCCTGTGTCGTCTCAGGCTATCTTGATTGGCCCATGAGGTCCTCCCATAGTTCTCAGGTGACGTTTCAACCTCTAGTTGTTGTTTTGGCCTTGGGAAGGGGTGGATGGTGTATTGAGGTTGGGTTGCAATGACCTTCTTGGGCACCTTGTGTTCCTCAGTTTGTTGCAGTGTCTTAAGCACGGCTTGAAGCAACTCTTGAGTGTTGTCTCTTTCTTCCTCTCTCTCCTCCATGCCTCTGTCCATCCGGCCTGGCGCTGCCAGTTGTAGCATGGATCGGATGCTCTCCATATCATCCTCTTCTTGATCTGGTTGACGCTGGTCGATAAGGGGATCAGGTGGGGGGGATCTCTGACTGAGGCTTTGTATGTATCGTAGAGCTCTGAGCATCTCAGCACTCGGAGGAGGGCGGATCTGGGACGCAGGTCCATAAGAGACGGGTTCACTTCCACTGAGGCGATGTTCTCTTAGTGTGGCTCCTTGAACTCCAAAAACGAGAGAGAGGAAAAGAGGCAGAAGGAGGAGCGAGGGGAGGACGAACACCCCTGTTGCACAGCATCTAGATGATGACGACATGTTTTACCTGAGAGCGGGAGGGAGGGAAAGATGAGAGATGGTGAGTCAGACAGTTTTTCCACGAAAAAAAAAGATAAATGCTTTCCCTAGGGCAGAACCCTTTTCAAAAGGCACTAAAATGTACAATTTAGGTCCTAATATGTGCCTTTAAGGTAATCATATGCACTCTTTACACAAATACCTTACACAAATATGCACTAACAATTTCATGCACAAAAATTGTTCAGTCATCATCCACCTTCATGCCATTCCAAACCTGTGTCTCGGTGCCGATACAATGAAAGTCAATGTTTTTCACTTTCAATGTACAGACAAAATCAGTTCATTTGTGTTTCACAGAGGAAAGAAAGAAAGTCATACAGGTTTGGAAAGACATGAGGGTGATTAAATGATGTTTATTTAATATTCGTATTAGCTATTCCTTTATCTTGTCACAAAGATCTACAATTGATGAGTTATTGCAGTCTTATTTACAATGTTAAATTGACCATCACGGTCTCCACTCGTAGTTCTCTCTCTCTCTCTCTCTCTCTCTCTCTCTCTCTCTCTCTCTCTCTCTCTCTCTCTCTCTCTCTCTCTCTCTCTCTCTCTCTCTCGTGTATCTGTTGAAAGCCTGTTGATGAGTGTTTACGGAGCACTCGAGAGAGTGCGCGTGCAGCTTGCGCTGAAAATCTCATTAGTTTCTAAATTGCTGCCACGACTAAATGAGTCATTCCCCGTTGCTACGGGAGACCGTGCGCGGATCCGCACTGCTGTTGAACCGCAAAGTGCCGTCAAACGACAGCCCAGAGCACGGCACCCTACATGCTTCAATCTGTTAGATGTTATACTTGCTTTTAAGTGGAAATAATGTATGTAGAACTTTAGCATTGATATTTTTCCTGATGCATATATTAGAAATTAACGTATTTAATAAATTAACGTTCATAATTAATGTATTTGAACAATTAAAACGAGCATAAGTAAGCTTTTAAATAAAAATAATCGCGGAATAAAATAAGGTTTTCATAAAAGACGCGCGGCCGAACTTTTGCATTCATTTGTTAAACGTTCGTGCTGTTTATGAACGCGTCTTTACGCGTCTCGCGGTTGCGTGCAGCAGGTTGTTGATATAAAGGATAAAGTCTACACACGTTTCTAAAGAGACAAACTAGACATAGCAGTGATGCATTCTGTTCAAAACAACGCACAAATGAGTGTTCAGAGGCAAAAGCCCTCTTACCTTTGCTTTCGGTCTGTTTTAACGGGGAGTCGTGAGTGCGTTGCGCATCTCTCTCGCGCTCTCGGTGTGTTTATGGCTGTGCACGAGCACGGAATATCTCTCTCGTCAGCACCGCGGACAGCTCCGCCCGTTATAAGAGACGCCATCTGATTCGTGCGTCACTGAAACAACATACGCAAAACCGGACGGACACACACACACACACACACACACACACACACACACACACACACACAATGTGTTTTTCCATGTTTTATGGGGACTTCCCATTGACATAATGATTTTTTTTACTGTACAAACTGTATCATTTATCCCCTAACCTTAAACCAACCCATCACAGAAAACATTCTGCATTTACATTTTCAAAACACATCACTTACTATGATTTATAGGCTGTTTTCCTCATAGGGACCAAAACATGTGGGGACATTTTGTCCCATTAAAGTAGGATTTACCCCCCACCCACACACATTAAAATGAATCAAATTTAACATGCTAAGTACAATGAACTTACAAACTGCTGTAACTTTGGCTTTACTTTAATTTAACTTCAAAATCAGCAATTAAACTTGCACTAAAATTTACTGGGTTGGAATTTTGTTCAGAGTTGCATGAGTAAATTTTGGTGCAAACTGTGATTACCATGGTGATGGTTTGTAAAGAAGCAGCGTGAGCGCCTAACAACCTCTCTGATTACAGGTTTCAGTGCCAAAGGGCCCCCGGTGAAGAAGAGAACCCACTCATCATGACCTCCTCTTATCATGTGAAGTGGAAGCTCTCCAGTTTGATTGTGATATTATGATAACAGTCGATCATTGAAGAGCGATGGTACTTTGCTTTCTAAAATGCTCTTGGGAGACATCGTTAGCTCATCTTTTATTTGATCACGGGGAACACAGTAGCTGCTTTTGTGCCAAAAAAGCCATTTAATCCTTTTAAGCGTTTTGAAAACGAGCTGTACGGTAAGCAGAACGCATCTCTTTCTGTCTTTCTCGTGCACACAGACGTCTGTTACTGGTGTGTGTCAGAGCCGGGTGGCTGTGGGCTTCTGGTCATGTTGATTTCACTTCATCTGTAAAGCGTCTGGCAAACGATGAGTCACCAGCGGAGCTGCAGAGGAGGGGAGAGGGATGAGTGGGTGAGACAGGGAGAGACGGAGAGGAAGACAGGTTTGGTGTTTTGATGGGAATTGACGTGTGTCTGGGACAGGGTTCGCCGTTGGCTCTGGTTCTGTGTGGCTGGCAGCTCATTTTCTGAAGTGAGTGTGTGTTTGGCAGTGTGTCAGGAGCCGGTAGGAGGGAGACTCGTTCATTCAGAAATCCACTCTGCTGATGTGGGAGGCCGACTACCATTCACAAGACACAATCAAGAATCAGACTGTACGCACACACACACATAGAGTTCAGCAAGATGATGAATGAACTACAATCAAGCATTTACTTTCATCTTTTTTATTGCATCGAGTCTCATCTCAACTGTTCTTTTCTTCTCTTTTTTCTCTCTTCTCTTCTGTATGTGTCTAAAAAGCTTGAAGCTGTTCAGATGTGTGTGTGTGTGTGTGTGTGATCAGACAGGTGCACCATTGTTGTTACTGCGCCTTTATTTTCATCTGTGTCCTGCACATTATGGCTTCAGTAAACAATTCATGTTGACATCCTGTGTGTGTGTGTGTGTGCTTCATTTACCTCTTTTGTTATGTAAGTGTGTATTTGGGCTAAAAGCTGTTTGTTTTCCTCTGGCTGATTCTGAATACAGTGCGACGGATGCATTGAATATTTTAGAGGACAAATCATATTTTAGAGGAATCACATTATAGAGGATGTAAGAGAAACACAGAGCATCACACACACACACACACACACACACACACACACACACACACACACACGCACACGTCTGCATACTCGAGCTGGAGTGCTGCTTTATATTCATCTGCTTACTAGGTGGAAGGAGTTCAAAAATAAACAGCCAAGTCTCGAAGGTCAAATTTGTCTTGGTCTCTACTAGAATAGATTTTCAAGATGAATGTTTAAACATTACACATTATTTCCTCATATTCTCCATTATTGCAGCTCCTCTCTTCCCTGTCTGTCAGTAACGCTCTGTTTAGTTCCTGTCTCTATGAAGCCCCTCCTTCTGAAAAGCACACTGTGCTCTGATTGGTCGGCTGGATCAGTGTGTTGTAATTGGTCAAGCACTTCGAGTGTGTTTGGGAAAAGTCCCGCCCCTTACCATAACCTTGAGTTTTAACACTGTCACAAACGGCACCATAAACCCTTGCGGTCTTCCTTTGAGTCCACACTTTCATGACGTAACGCCGCTTTGACTGTCGTGAAGAAGTCGGCTGAGGAGCTCACATCGGTGCAGGCTCGGCAAAAGTGCGCATCGGGGGCGCATATCGACCACAAAGGGGGCGCTCCGAGCACCCGTCTGAAACCTAAAGTGATCAATGGGACAAGCGGTGAAACTGCATTTTAAGTGTTTCATTTGGGACAGGGCATACTAACTCAACCAGGCCCCGCCCCTTTATTTTGCATATCCGTTTGGGCGGGAATTATTTAAATGAGGAATATTGTGACGTGTTCGTTCCCGTAAGAAACTCAAGACTACAATGGAGGTGTTTCAGGGAGTTCAGAAACACTGACACTGATATAGATAATAACTCCTGCTGGAGGGACTTTAACTTTGCAGAGCTTTTTCATGCGCAAACAGCAACACTACACACTACAGAAAGATGAACATGGAAAAAAGCATAATAAGTCCTCTTTAATGTTTTGTTAAATTGATGTGTGCAAGCAAATCTCACATTGGAAACATTGTTTTCATGTCGTTTTGTTGAGCCCCACCAAAATGTTATATAGCAGCTGTTCTTTGCTTGTTTCAGAGGATTGCTTAAAGCCTCTGTTATCTTGGGATGCTATCCATTGTGTTGAAGGATGCACAATATGCAAGTAGTTAGTAACTTTGGTATTAACTGCATTAGTTTGTTTGACGCAAACATACATAATGCATGTTGCATTATGTATGTTTGCGTCAAACAAACTAATGCAGTGTGTTTGTTTCTGCAGTTTTCACATTAGCAGAAAGCAAAAGCTCTGTCACAATGCAACAAAATAAAAGGTAACAGGCAGATAAATTGGCACCAACATTAGCGTAATAAAAGGTGATGTTTTCTTAACAATTCAAATAAAAAGTCATTCAAAGATAACCAATGCTTCATAGCATCCTGCAAGAAAGGTTAAAATGGCCACTGAGATGCACAGAAAAAAATCTCCAGAGATGTAAAGTACATGAAAAAAGAAGAATGAAGCATTCTGTTGATTGCTGTTGATTAACACGGAAAATTGTCAAATCTTCACTCACCATTAAAAACAACAAAATTGTGTTTACGGTAATGCTCTTAAAATTGCATGGATGAGGCAAAGCTTTGCTTGGAAATAAAAGTTAAATACTCACTGTTTTGAAAGCATTGCCACAAGACTGATGTTGTCTTAAGGGTTGGTTCACCCAAAAATGATAATTCTGTCATTAATTACGTCGTTCCAAACCCGTAAGACTTTCGTTCATCTTCGAAACACAAATGAAGATCTTTTTGATGAAATCTGAGAGCTTTCTGTCCCTCCAAACAACAAATGATGAACAAAATTCTTACGGGTTTGGAACAACACGAGTATGACTAAATGATGACAGAATGACAAAATAACAAATCACTGTAAGTGCATTACTCTCAATGAGCTGAAAGTATAGTAGGCTGCATGTGGTTGATTAGTTTCACTTGTTTTGAACCCAAAACATTCTGAAAAGGGACACTGCCAAAGCAATGCATCAATCCATATTTTTTCCATATTGTCCCACTACACAGAGATACAAACCCGCACTCACTGTCTGTTGTTGTATAATCCAGTCAGTTGTTTTCTCTGAAGGTTTCTTCACAGGAGATCACACACTTGTACAGCAGTGACACATCTTCTTGTGACGCGTCTTCTCGTGTTTATTTCCCTGGGTAGTGCTTGTTGTAGGAAAATAAACACATTTAAATAGACAAAACAGATTAAAGCATAAAATATCACAGGAACACCCTACAATAATGTCAGGTATTTACAGAAAATGTTCTCATGAAACAATGTGAGGCATCATTCATATCATTTGTGCAGTGACAAACGGAGAGATTGAGAACATGATAAACTGGTAAGATTTAGTTTTTGTGTATTTTTCAGGGAGATTATGTTTGTTTATCTGTCATACATCACTCCTTTCGTGCTATCTGTTTTCCCATGGCCCCCGGCGCTGAACGTTCTCCTGATTTTCACTGAATCCTCAGTTGTATCTGGGCATCAAACCGTGCCTCCCACACTGAGACACACACAAAACATTTCCGCTCTACCAGAGCGTACAGTGTTGTGCTCCTATGGAAGAGATGCAAAAAAGGAGCTATTTTCATTTGGGTAAAATTGTGTGTATTTGCAGTTGTACTCATAAGTTTATGTAAAATTGTGTTTGCAACTGAGTACTGCCTATACTGAGTATGCATTGACTGATATTTAGATATATTCCTCACAGCAAAATTGTCACAAATGATAATACTACTAGGTTGCTGTAAATTGCCACACACTTGCTGTTTTATGTTCAAAAACTGGAAGTGTAATCTTTTGAACTCGTGCAGATCAAGTAAAATTACTTTAATAATACTAAATAATTTAATTTTTTTCTTGTTAGCTTTCTGAAATACTCGATTCTGATTGGTCAATCGCGACATTCAGTGATTTCCAATGTCGTCCACGATCACGTACGAGAACACAAAGACGCAAGGTCGCTTATCAACGCATGTACACATTATTTACATTAGCGCCATCTTTGATTTGATCTCGAATGAAAGCGGGCTGTGAGAGCGATAGACACATCTCTTCAGTGGGTTGTAGTAGGCTACTATGTGTTTTTGAATTGTTCTGCTGACGAAACACTGCAAAAATATTTTTCCAAGAAGTTTCAGTTGACAAAAACCTCCAGATAACATAAGCTGTGGAAAATTTTAAGTGATCTAGGAGCTTAACAGCTTTATACACCGGATACCAAACTCGGTAAGTCTATCCCTCACAGTCTCGCTTTCATGACACTGTCGAATAAGGTCTATTGAGAAACGGCCATGAACATCATAGGCTTAAATTATATATTAAAAATATAATACAGCGCTACTTTCACGTCGTATCACACCACTAAGTCGCGCGCTCTCTCGTTTCATACAAACGGGCGCCATCTTGCGTTCTCAGTTATCGGTTGACCTCAGAGAAATTAGTGTGGTTGCTACAGTGTTCGTCTTGCTACACCAGTTCTTAAATACATTGTAATTAAGTGAAGCTTTCCCTGGTGAAAAATAAATAAAAATGCTAAGTATAGGCTACTGTTGCAGCCAGACTAATTCAGTTTAGGCCTACTTTAAGTGTGTTGTATGATTAACTTGAAGTATTTTGGAACCTTTAAGTGTATTTAGTGTACTTTTGTGTGCTAAATTGGAACAGCGTTAAGTATAGCCTACTTTTCTGTGTAGGGACTAATTACATGCTTTATTAGTGATATTAAAGTGTACTTTAATTGTGTTAGAAGTACATTACAAATTCATTACGAGTGTCTTCGAAACATACAAGCAATATACCATAAGTGTAAAATATTTGAGTAAAAAGTAAATGCACAGTAGCCTAATACCTTTGGCTTATTCCAAATACTACAAATTACACACTTTGTCTTCAATAACAAATGCACATTAATAAACACATATTACTTGGCTATACTTTGTACAATATACTATTGTATTCTATAATTTATTTTGAAAGTACACTGTAAAAATAAAAGGTGCCTGGAGGAACCTTTTGGGGTTCTTCACTTTGCCACACCGGCGGAACCGTCTGTAGATCCTCTAGGCACCCTTTAAAAAGGGGCGGTTCTCTGAGGAACCACACAGGTTTCCTGAGGAACTCTTATATTAGGCACTGTGTGGAACCACTTTGGGTGCCTCCAGGAACCAAATTTCATTTTTTTTTTTAATATTTAATTTCATGTTGTTACTATGGTTACCTTTGACTTCTATTATAATAAACAAATTGAACCAAATACAAAATAAGAATTGTTTATTACATATTTGATATTCATTTTTATACATACACTTCCATGCACATGGGGAAAAAAGCTAACTACAGATTAATATCAATGAACACACAAAAAAATAGTATAATACATAAGCAACATGAATAATCAACCATGTATATACAATAGATAAACAAGAAAAGACATCTCAACAAAATGCATGAAAACACATATGTTCCATGAAATAAATCAATGTAAATAAAATTACATTTGAACTAATTAAAAATGTCCATCATACTTAACTTTAAAACATTTGTGTTTCAGTCCGATGGTTAGTCTGACATCACTGTTTCCAAGTCCAAAAGCTCTATCAGATGCCAAAAACAAACAACAGTGCTAATATACACTCATTGTGCTGTAACCTTTATCTCTATACTGAAATCTCTGATGGTTAGTTATTCAGCTATTTTGAATCATAAAATGTTTAAGTCTGGGATGCCGTTAGACTGGAGACTGTAATGTACACTATGGCTTTTGAAAAGCTTAAATGTGTGACTTGAATCAACAGTGTTCATAAATGGTTGTTGAGTATTCTCATGAAACAAGATAGAGGAAGTAGAAGTAGAGGCTTCGACCCGAAACAGAGTTAAGGTGCAGTAAAATGATCTGTTGTTCTGTGAATGTTCACTGGTGAATTCCAGTCATTTCAGTAAGAATCCACACGATCAGCAATTTCGTTTGTGGTCAAAAATGTCACTATGGGACCAAGCTGGTGTGAGGTACTTAAAGAGTTGGAAAAGTGAAAAGGTACAGCATCGTTTTCCGTTTGTTTTTCCTCTTTTCTGGTGGATGGTCCAGGCACTTCGATGATTTTCAGGTCTACAGGAGGATTTTTATTCTTGTTCAAACTTGTATTTCAGCTTACCGAGATCCCTGCAAAGTACAAAATTTACTGTTAGTAATGTTATTAAAGTGATAGTTGTGAAATTTAAATAATTTCCTCAGCCTTGTGACGTTCCAAACCTGTTTGACTTTCTGTCTGTGGAACCCAAAAGCAGATCTCAGGCATAATGCAACCCCAGTCACCATTCAGTTTCACTGCATGAAACACAAGCAGAAAACAAATGTGTAAATCATTCATGAAACCATTCTTATGTACACTTGTCTAGTTCAATTCAATGCAACAATTTATGTAAAAATGGTTAAGCTCCAAAAATGTCCCAGAAAAGATCCTAAAAATAATCAATGAGTTCACAACTCATGTGTTATGGGTTGTGTTGCAAGTCTTCTGAAGCCTAATTGCTTTTTCCTTTTTTTTATTTATTTTTTTGTCGAAAAAAACTAAACTTGAAATTATAATTCAGAGTTAAAATGTCTATAGCATTTTTTGTGAATCAAACCTGTGATATTATTTTTCTGAGTAACATGAATGAGATTTGAGATCATGAGAAAAGATTTTCAGAGAGTAACTGATTAAAAAACACAAGTACACAGTCAAACAATACAATTGCACACAGAGAAAGTTCATAGTAATAAAGTACAGCATGTGGTGCAGGTAACTTACTGTAATTCAATGTTGCCACTGAAAAGTTCAGATTATTTTAGAAATGTAATGGTTGTTCTGGGGAAACAAAAGAAAAAAGCTGATTATTCACAACATAATATTTATTGACCAGTAAATGGCTTTAAAATGGTATTTGAGAGAATGAGGGCACCTGTAGTAAGTAAAGTTAACGTTAGGCTAAACAAAAACAGAGCAAACTATAACCTGTTTTTGTTATTCATAACAAACGCCAAGAATCAGAGAATTTTCTAAATTAGTTAGGCTATATCAGCAATTTGAAGACACAGTTGTACAAAATATGTTGAATTGAATGACTAAATCAATCTAAGACAATAAGTCAATCATTTCCATTTGTTCATTAGATCAACATAAGTTAGTTAGCATCGCGGCTAAAACCTTCATACCAGATACTGTGCAATAAACGAGTGGTAAACACTGTAAAAACGTAGTGATGTATAATAAATTTAGTTTATATATATGTGTGTTTAAATATATAGTGAGTAGACTCTGTATTTATATTTATTTGGCGAGTTTACAAACCTTGTAATGGAGAGCCGAATAAACGGCGGAAGCTTTGATGAGAGGAGCCGTTAGTTTCCTGATGACGATCAGCTGAGCTTTGTTGCGCGCGAGCAGCGCGAGCATCACTGAAGCGACGACAGCAGAGGAATAGCAGCAGTTTCGTGACTGAATAAAACTTTTCTCCTCCTGCTTCTTCTTCTTCATATAATATTATTATTATTTAGTGTTGTTGTTTAAGGTTTAAATGACTTAATAAAATAGGCCTATACTAAATATATGTAAGCTACCCAAGTGAAAAAGACTAGGTTACTGTTAAATGTATTAAAAATGCATTAAAGTATATTTGTATTGTAGGTCTACTAAAAACACACTCAAGTACATTTTTTATACATTTAATAGTACATCTTTTTCACCTGGGTATGTATACTGAATCAAACTTGCCTATAATAATAATAATAGGATAATAATAATAATAATAATAATAGAATAATAATCTAATTCAGGCCTCACTGAACCATTGGGTTCCTCCAGATGCTGGCTTTAACATAAGAGATCTTCCAGGAACCACTTAAATGTTAAAAGATCTTCCAATAACCCTTCTATCGCATTCAAGTTCCTCTATTTTCCCCTATAAGCACTTCGAGGTCTCATAGTAATGAAAAGGTGACTCCAGAACCTCTGAAGTAAATACAAAGTGCTTAAAGGATCCCATAAGTTCCAGCAAGAACCTCAAAGATTGTCAATGCTCTTCCAGTTACCCTTCTATAGGAAAAAGAGCTTTGAGGCACCAAAATTACATTTTGAAGTTCCTTGAGTATCCAACAGGATACTTGAGGCTCCTTTAGTTTTTACAGTGTATACTTTCAAAGTGTTGTTACAATGATCATTTTCAGCACACAGTTAAAAATATAGCCTACCTAAAATATATTTTTAAGGAAAGTGCAAATAAATACACGTTTAAAAAATAAACAGAATTTTCACTTCAAGTATATTTTTATAAAATAAATTTTTAGAAAATTTACTAAAGTACAATTATTTAAAGTTGTATTGTGAAAATAGGTAAAAGCATGATGCTAATATAATTTTAATATATTTAAAGAGTACCATTTTTTTTAGTATATTTGCAATGTACTATTGAAAAAGGGAATATATTTTGAATACAATAAAGTATACTTTTTTTTTTCACTAGGGTTGATATAAAATGCAGGTAAAATTACACAATAATTTTGTGTCAGTTCAATATTTCACATCCACATTTTTCCAGTAAATGAATAGCTATATAGAGAGACGATGTACAGACAGTGATTAGCCTATAGCAAAATAAACTCCTGATTGGTGTTTATTTTGCGATAATGACTCTACGACTATAGGCCTATTACACTTATTTGTTATGAAGCTTCTTTTTTGGCATTTTATGATATGTTTTTATTTTTATAATTGTATCTCTCTCTTTAAAAAAAGCAAAAATCTTACATATTATGCAAGATGTAGGCCTATGTAAACTCAACAGACGTATTGTGTGTCAGCAGTCACCTGATAAGCCTACTTCTTGTAAGTCAGTCCTTCTTGTGCTCTAGTTACTTCCTCCTGTTTCTCTCTTCCTCTCCCTCTCTCTGCTGTCTCGTGTTGTGTAGTGTTTTGTGTAGTTGGTTTATGAATGTGTGTGAGAAGCTCGTTGGTTTCAGTATCTTGAGGAAAGTGCAGCAGCCTGTTGAGGGACTCTAAACAGATCAACACGCATTACAATTTAATTACTTCCCCTCCACAACACACACACACAACAGCAGATCATCGCTCTGATCTGAGCCAACAAGTCCTGTGTGTGTCTCATTTGTGCGGTCTTTCTCTCTTCTTCCCCTTCTTCTCAATTATTGATCAACATTTCCATCCGTTTTATTGTTGAAATGGACTCCATATCCCATGATGCCTCCTACGCAGTCATTAAAAGCAGAGTAGTTTCCTGTTTGAGGTTATGGATGTTTAATCAGTTCAGATGCTATCAGGAAAACACACACACGTCACCAAATTTAATGGATATTAAGGGATAGAAATCATCTTTGTCAACATCTATCTCAATTCATTTGGCTGTAATCCTCCTCCTGTTAGTGTTGTTGTCTATTTCTGTCCACTACTTTTTGGTTTTAGTAAAAAATTTAAAATAGTTGAAAAAGAAAAACCTTTGATGTCGAATCTGACGAGATGTGTCTTTACTTGCCATATTTCAATGTATAAGAAACGTAAATTAAATTTGAGAGCTGCAGTATTGTTTAATTTTAAGTTTTGTTCACTGTTCACCAAAATAATTGCACATTATATTTGTCACTTATAAGTGTTTTTTTGTTTTGTTTTTGTGTGTCAATTTTGGAGTTTAACACTTTTATTGTATGAAAAAGAGCAGCCAAGACTAAGAAGAAAGAATCGTATACAAGTTTTGAACAAAATGAGGGTGAGTAAATAACTGTATATTCATTTGTGTGTAAACTATTCTTACAATTCATTTATGCAATTTGATCGGATGACTTGAAATTCCTCTTTGCTTTGAGACACTTGCATGTTAATGTTTTAAAATGGTGAAAAATATTTGAAGGCATAATGCATTGGAGATCTTTCAGATAGATTCTCTTTGTTTGCCGTATGATTGCCTCTCATAACAAGGCCACTTTTCTTTATCGCAGCTCAGCAGACACGAAAAGACAAAGAAAGACTCCGAGAGAGATAAGGAAATGTAAAAGGACCATATGTGGCTTCAGGGAAGCTTTTGGGCATCCGAAATGAAAAGGAAAGCACTCAAGGAAACAGAGAAGAGCTATCAAACTGGACTGTGATTAAAGTGTGTGTTTAACGTAGACGCCGGGGACACACTCTTGACCTCTCAAGACCCTGTGATTGACAGGTAATCTCAGGACACTGGGAGGAGCCCAGAGAGCAGAAACAAGAGAACATCAGTCTGACAGAGAGAGAGAGAGAGGATGGGATGATAGAAGAGTGTTTTGCAGTGCTGCCAGCAATGACTCAAAGGTCAGATGTGTGTGTAGCTGAATATAAATCAGCTTTAATGGGGAGAAAAGAGAAAAACAGCGCAATATACGTGTGGAGGGACAGTGACAAACCAAGCTAGATTATTGAGTAATCTCAATGTCATGTTGCTTTGGTGTTGTAGATGGTTGCCAGGGTGTTGCTATGCTGTTGCTATGATGTTTTGCGTTGTTAGGTTATTTCTATCCAATTTTCTGAAGTTAGGACAAATAATTTCAAATTTAGGATAGAATTGTTCTCCAAATTTCCACACTATTTATCTTAGTTTACCGTCTTTTACTGTACTCAGGTTTTCTGCTATTGTTTAATCTCTGTTTAGGGCCAGATAACATTCAAGTTTACTTCGTTTTTGTGTTGTTTCAGTCCAATAAGTCAGTTCATTTTCTTTTAGTGCTTTGAAAATTTGGTTGGGCTGAATTTTGACTGACTGTTGTTCCCTCTCTCTCTCTCTCTCTCAGGATAAAATAGGTTGGTGTTGAAAATATAATTTCCTCAAGGGTTTTGTTCTCAGCAAAGAGCCTAGGAACCACACACACACACACACACACACACACACACACACACACACACACACAGTCTCACACACTATCATATAAAGACAAACAGCTTTAATAACTCAGTAAGTGTGTATTGATTACACTGGCACCATGTCACGGAGAAACTTCCTTGTTCTGATTCAAAATCAATAAGTAACACACACATGCTGAACACATTTTGCAGTGTTCTTATTGTCATAGTAACAAAAGTGGGCGGTAACATCAGTGGGACCGACGCAGGTGTCAGTCAGCCGAACCCCTAGCAACACCAGCTGTCAACATCTGGACCCATGGCAACCTTGCTTGTTTTATGAACAATTCATTATTTCTCATTTAAGCTGAATTTACTCACAGACAAAATTAATTCGCTAAACTTTATACGAAAAACTATCCGTCCATCCATCCGTCCGTCCATCCATCCGTCCGTCCATCTATCTAGTTTGTTATTGTTTGAGCAAGTGTGTTTGTTCATGTATGTGAAAGAGAAAGAGAGTAATTAGATTTTTTCCCCCTGCATACTCTGGTTAAAAGCTTCTTCTTTGTGTGTGTGTGTGTGTGTGTGTGTGTGTGTGTGTGTGTGTGTGTGTGTGTGTGTGCGTGCGCTAAAAATACTCCCAACCGGTGAGTCATCGACCATTGCACCAATCGGTCTTTCCAAGCGTGTCCATTCTGGCACTATCTGTGCCCACATACACAACATAAGCCTTTTCATTTAAATCCAGCTTAACAGAATTTTGCTCACATATATTTAGACAGCCTTTGGCACAAAGCAAATATGCAATTAATTAAAGAAGATGTTACTTGAATTGAGATTTTGGTAATACTTTATTTTAGGGTTCAATTCTCACTTTTAACTAGTTGTCTATTAGCATGCACATTATTAGGATATATGTCAGCGCAGCTCCTGATCTGAACAGCAGTGTGTGTGTGTGTTTGTGTGTGTGTGTGTTACTGCAAGCAGAAAATCATGTATGGATGTATATATATATATTTCAAAACATAATTTGTACTCCAAAAGGTAAAGAGTTAAGGAACAACATGAGGGTGAGTAAATGATGACAGAATTATAATTTTTGGGTTAACTATCACTTTAACTAATGTTGACAAATTGAATCTTATTTGTAAATGTAAAGCTTTTATTTTTATACTTTCAGATTTTATTTTATTTTAGTTTTAGTTAAATTGAGTCATTTTGTTATGTGCTTCAATTAGCAAATTAGCAATTTTAGTGCTTCAACTTAAAGTAATTGAAAATAAGAAATATTGCTGGCAACTAACTAAAATAAGTTTTTTCATCGAATATTTTTATTTTTATTTCAGCTGTATTTCAGTTAGCAAAAATGTTTTCCATTCCAAATCCATTCTTTATCCTTTTGAAGAAAAGAAAAACAGAACCCCCCCCCCCCCCCCCACTTGTTTGGTCGCTCATACATTCTTTAGCAAAAAATGTTTTGATAGTTTTTGTTTTAGCTAACGATAATAACCCTCTCTCAGACGTGGCTAATAGCAAAATGTCTACTAATTGCACCTGTACTTGTTTTTCTTTCAAATCAAACTTGAGGTGGTAGAACCTAGTAGTTAGCAGTGATTCCCTGCAGAGATGAAAGCAGACGACATCTAATCATCTGCTCCGCAACACACACGATTTTAAAGCTACTTTTTCAATGTCAACCAGGTCAACGCAAAGTTGAAAGCAAGATCAAAGATTCTCAGGCACACGAAACTCACAAAATACGCAGCGACAGCAGCTCTAATAAACATCTTGTTATTATTATCCTCATTAGATTTGGTTGCAAAGTGAAAGTGTTGCTTGTTATATTGGGATTTACACACACACACACACACACACACACACACACACACACACACACACACACACACAAACAATCCAGTTTTTGTATACTTTCAGAGAGTCACTTATTTATTGTGATCTTCATCATGTTTTATGTTTTGCTAGTTTTCTCTCATGTGTTCACATGCGTTGTGTGCTTTCCGGCAGTTTTGTGTCTCCGCACGTATTCGTGGCTCCAGGAAATGAAGAGCTTTGGGGAAATCAGCTGGTGGTCTCTTACAACCCTCCCGAAATCATAAAGCTTATCTTTTGTTTTTTGATGTCAAGTTCAGCTAATCAGTGAGTAAAAACCAAGGTTTTAATAAAGGTTTTAGTGGTTTCTTGCCCATAGCTGCAATTGTTAGTTAACATTTTTTATCATACATTTCCATTTTATGCTCAGAATCGCCATATAAGTTGGTCAGTCTGAAGAGTGAATCTGATGCTTTCAAAACATTGATCTGTTTGTTTGAGCAGGTCGATATGTAAACCTCTGACTCAAGCATTGACGTGAGTTTGGGGACGATTCCTCTATGATTCTCTTCAGGATGCAGAGATGATTATATTTAAGTAATTTGTAGACTGATATCTTCCCAACCATCTCAACACACCAACTTTAACTCAACCAATCTGATGATGTTGTGGAGAAGGTACACACTTCAGCTTCAATATATCATTTATTTCTCCTACTTAGCAATGTTATTAACTGCAGAGGAACTGGAGACTTTTTATTAAGATTTATCAGATGTTTCTTCTGAGAAATAGACCCTAGGAATCTCACGGAGTTCTCAAGAATACTATTAAAAATTGGACATCTCAAATGAAAACATTTTTCATTTAATTCTACTAAGACCCAATGATCATCAGAACTATACCAACATTCAATTCCTGTTATACTACAGGGATGTTGAGTGCTTGAATCTGATTGGTCGACAACCATTCTAAGTTGTGCAGTTATTTTCAGGGAAACACACGGATAAAGTAGATCCAGGCAGGTCTTGAACTGCATTACAGTTTTATATCACTTCACCAAATGTTTTCAGTTATTTCAAAGGTCCTTACAGCCGACAACAGCAAAAGAGCCAAAACCCACAACGACACTGACCGAACCAATACATATAGCAAACGATAGAATTAAAATCACAAATTACTTCCATGTTTTTTAGCCACAAAATTATGTTTTATTATGTACGGAAAGCACATACTCTCTTTCTCCCACTCTGTACAGACACACACTCACACATAAACATGTTGTCATCACTGCTCTAAAGATTTTATCAGTAAAATAGTTTAGCAACTTAAAAGCTACATGACGTTTCTCACTAGCGAGGGAATATCGGCGCTGTTCTTGAAGCATAACATTCAAGGGAATATATAATAGAGCCTTGTCTGCAGATCTTAATCTGGAAGGTGTCAGAGGAGTAAGAAGATCTTTAAGGTATGATGGAGCTTGATCATTAAGAGCTTTAAAAACAAACAACAAGATTTTAAACTGAATTCTAAAATGAATCGGGAGCCAATGAAGGGACGCTAAAATTGGGGTGACATGATCATATTTATTTGTCCCGGTCAACAGCCTTGCAGCTGTATTTTGTACTAACTGGAGGCGACCAAGAGATGTCTGAGGAAGACCCAGATACAAAGAGTTACAGTAATCTAGGCGTGAAGTAATAAAAGCATGCGTAACCTTCTCCAAGTCTTGCGCTGACAAAAATGATTTAATATTGGAAATAATCAGCAATTGATAAAAACTATTCCTAGCCACGGATTTATTTGTTTAGTTAAGCACAATTCTGAGTCCATGATAACACCAAGGTTCCTAACCTGGGAGGAAACAGAGGGAAAATGATTGCTTAGCTCCTCAATAATACTACTCCTCAATTTTGGGGAACCGTTTTGTCCTCATTAATTTGGAGAAAGTTAAGCGCTAACCATTTCTTAATGTCCCCGATGCATTCCAACAAAGGTTGAATTGAATCGCCAGCTTTTAACGGCAGGTACAGCTGTGAATCGTCTGCATAAAAATGAAACGATACGTTGTGCTTCCTAATAATATCCCCCAATGGACGCATATACAAGTTAAAAAGAAGGGGACCCAAAATAGAGCCCTGAGGAACTCCACTAATTATAGGCGCAGAAGATGAAGAAAATGTACCTATCTCCACTGAAAAAGACCGGTCTTTATGATATGATCTAAACCACTGTAAGGCCGTACCCTTGATACCAAAAAAATGTGGCCTACCGTGCTGTCTACAATAGTAGTTGTCTCAGGTGTACCGCCTTTTATTCCGAATGAGTTGATTGAACAAGAATTGCGAAGGTTTGGAAAATTTGCAAGTGGTTCAAAGACGGTGACGCTTGGGTGTAAAGATGCGCGTTTAAAACATGTCATCGCACTTCGCATGCAAGTGTTCATGTTCTTAGATTCTCCAACACAGTCTTTCTCCCTTAAGATAAAGCATGGAGGAGGATATTATACTGTGTATGCCAATTCAGGGAGCATTAAATGTTTTAAATTTGTTCAGCTTGTGCGAACAAGCTGAATGCGCAGAGAATCACATTGAACAAATGCATGAAGCTGATAAACAAGTTGTTTCAGCTTCTAGTAGTACGTCTACTACTCAGGGAGAACGAATGCATAGTGTAGTTAATGAGAATATTGAGATAAATCGAGATGGTACGGGAGATGATGGATCTTCAGAGCAATCAACTTCTGTTGAGAGCGCTGTGCTACTTTCAAAGGATGTAGAAATTACAGGGGAACAAATCAGTGAAATTGAAGCCACGGGTGAAAGTGTGCCTATTGAACAGAATGCTCTTGTTGCATCTAAGGAGAAGGAAGTGATTACTTTGTTGAATGTTGGAAACCAGGTGGAAAGTGATAATGAAGAGATGGAACAGGATGGTGAAGGATTTGATGGGTCAAATAGAGTGAAAAATTTGTAGTCTTTGCCGAGGAAATCAATAATTTCCTGGATGAAACGTTTGGACGGTCAGTTAAGGTTGATGATTACTTTGCTGACACAGAAAAATTCATTAGGTCGGTGGCAGTATTACAAAAGATGTTTTAATTTGTTGGATGAACAGAAGCGGTATCGTTTGAGATAACGTCACGGCACTTAAAAAGTTTTCCAAGTCAAACAAAACTAGAAAAGGAAAAAAAGCTTTAGCAAAAAGTAAGTGATGTCAACCTTGATCATGTTGCACTTTTTGCATTTTGTTTTCTCTGTCTGTCCCTCTCTTTCTTTTTTTCTATGGGGAGTTTAAGAGTGGGCTCTTTAAATATGAATGGCAGGAGAGATAGACATAAGAGAAGAGTAATGATTAAGGAGGTAGAAAAAATAAACAGACTGCATAGCACCCATAGCACAATAAAAGCTGAAGTTGATTGGGGTTTATCTTGGGGTGGTCACATTTGTTTCAATCATGGGAGTAATGTGAGTGGAGGGGTAGCAATACTATTTTCTAGTAATTCAAAAATTAATGTTTTAAGTTCCTGTGATCTAGTTAATGGCCGAGGTCAAATGGTTAAAGCAAACATAGAGGGTTCAATCTATTGTTTTATTAATATTTATGCCCCTAATATTGGGGCTGAAAGAATTGATTTTTTCAATAATATAATGAAAGCTCTTGAGTTAAATGATTTTGACTATCTTATTCGTGGGGATTGGAATTGTACTGTTGATTTTAACAATGGCAGGCTTAGTGAGGAGCCACATTTACAATCTAGTAGGAATTTTATTGGTTCAGTTTGATCTAATGGATGCATGGATAATTAAATTTCCAAATATAAGGCAATACACATGGGTCAAAATCTTCGATGGAAGAGTGAGTGCAGCAAGACTAGATAGATGTTATTTGTCACAAGGATTTAGATCAAAGTTAATTGATAGTGTAATTAGACCAGTTGGATTTCTGATCATCACATATTTTTTTGAAGCAAGACGTTAATAGATCTCAATGACTTTTGAAGATTTTAATAATAAATTGCTCCAAGATTAAACATTTTGTGGGAATTTTAAAATTCTATGGCAGAAGTAGAAAACATTTTTTTCTTCTTTTGAGTCTTTAAATAAGTGGTGGGAAGTTGGAAAGGCTCAAATCAGAATTTTTTGTCAACAATATACTTCTTTTTTTCTTATGTTATGGTTATAAAGGAGGAGGTTGAGGAGGCCATAAGACAGATTGAAAACACTGACACACTGAAAACAAAAAGAGTGGAGCTGAGTTCCTTGCTGCAAGAAAAAGTACAATACATGGATGCCTCAAGTACTTTTTTCTTCAACTTGGAAATAACTAGTGTGAAAGATCAGCGCATGACATGTCTGAGATGTCCAGATGGCCATGTAACAACAGATGGAGGGGAATGAAAAGATGCGCCACGTTTTTTTATACAGTTGTATGGCAAGAACAATGTGAAGAGGAATGTGTACAAGAACTCGTAGAAGATCTGCCTAAGCTTTGAGGAAGTGAATAAACTGAGCTGGATAAAGGAATAAGCTTGGAGGAACTCACTATATGACCTCAGGGCGTTCACCTGGAACAGATGGACTCAGCATAGACTTTTTTAAACATTTCTGTGGGACTATAGGACCTGATGTATATGAGGTCCTGATGAGCTCTTTTGAACAAAGCTTACTTCCAACCTCCTGTAGAAGAGCTGTTCTAACATTAGTTCCTAAAAAAAGGAGATTTATCTCATCTTAAGACCTGGAGACCTGTTGCGCTTTTATGTACTGAATATAAAGTGCTTTTTTAGAGCTCTGTCTAATAGACTGAAGCCTTATATTGGCTTACTTGTGCATATGGATCTATTGTATCCCAGATCTGACCATAATGGACAGTTTATTTTTAATGAGGGATGTATTAGATGTGTGCAAATTGTATGATCAGAATGTCAGACTTTTATCCTTGGATCAAGAGAAAGCATTTGAAAGAATTGATCATGAGTTTTTGTTTTCTGTTTTAAAAGCTTTTGGTTTTGGAGAGAGATTTATACCCTGGATAAGTCTCCTTTATAACGGAGCTTCATGTATGGTTAAAGTGGAGACGGGACTTAGTCGACCAATACCAGTAGAAAGAGGAATAAGGCAAGGTTGTCCCATTTTAGGACAGCTTTATTCACTAGCTATTGAACTCCTTTTATGCTTTCTAATGAATAACTTGAATGGTTACCAAACTGACTCCCCTTTAGTTGTATCAGCATATGCTGATGACATTACTATATTCATCAAAAATAATGATGATATATACTGTAAAGGCTTTGAAGTCTTATGAGAAGGCTTCCTCATCAAAAGTCAATTGGGATAAAAGTGAAGCTTTACAAGTGGGAAAGTGGGAAGAGGAAAAGCTGCCTTGTTTACTTGGACGTTTGAAATACGGAACAAATTGATTCAAACTTTGGGTATTTTCTTTGGCACACAATAATATCAAGAAAAGACCTGGGAGGGAATAATGGAGAAGGTGTGTGCAAAAATGTCCAAGTGGAAATGGTTGCTGTCCCAGATGTCATACAAAGGTCGTGTTCTAGTAATGAATAATTTGGTTGCTTCCATGCTTTTGGCATAAATTCATGGTTTTAAATCAACCAAAAACACTGATTCAAAGTTTACAGAGGAATTTTTTTTCTTTTTCATTGCTTATTTTTGGACCAAAATATTTGGTAAAGAAAAAACAAAAACATGTTTTGATGAATTATGTGTTTGGAGTGGCTAAACTTTCCATATGGCTTTCAAGGAAACACATGATTCAGAATAAAGGGTCAAAAGAAGTTAACGGGGTCTTTTTAGGATTATTAGCAGCTCGCCTTTGAATTGAATATGCTTATCACAAGTTGTAATTTAAAGTGTTTTGTTGAAAAATAGTCTGTTGCAAATGTTCTTTGTGTTGTTGGTGATGATGGAGAGATGGTTTTATCTTTTTATAATACAAAGTGTGTGTAAGATTGATGTAACAATGTTAATGTTTTTGGAATGTTAATTAGGAATTAAAGGATACTTTTCAATCTCTCTCTCTCTCTCTCTCTTATAATTGCATTAATAACTGCATTTCTCTGCTATCAGTGGCTCAAGCCTCCATCACAAGCTCTAAAATATCGTTTTGGAATCAGCAATGGAAGTATGGGATGAGATGTGTAAGAAATTAGTCCTACACACAAGTGCATTTTAATGACAGAGACCTGATAAAAGTCTTTAAATACAGCATCTGAACAATGTCTTGAGGTAACCATAAGCTGAATAATTGACTCCGGGCCATTAAAGGGCCCCTATTATGGATTTTTGAAAATGACCTTTCATGTAGTGTGTAACACAGCTCTAAGTGAATGAAAACATCCTGCAAAGTTTTAAATCTGAAAGTGCACCGTATATAAACTTATATGTCTTTCAAAAGTAAGAGTCGACTCTGAGTCACTGAAATAAATTGTTTTTCAAACGAGTCATAAGCCGTTTCGTTGTGACGTCAAGACGAAACATTAGCATATTGTCCGCCCACTTATTGCGTGCGCAGACACCAGGGAAAACTTGAACCTCAAACCTGCAGCTGATTCCTGTGGATACTGGATAGCATCATGTCCAGAAGATGCTGTGCTCAATGTGAAGGTAAAGCCATTTTTTTTCACCGCCCAAGGACAAGCATGTGAAGAATCAGTGGTTAAAATTAATCTTTACCACGATATCACCGCAGTATAATCCTAAACTTTTGCAGTATTCCCTTTATTTCACTGACAACTGCTTCTCAAATCTCAGAGTTAAATGCAGGATTCGCAAACCGCTTGCTCTTGAAAGATGGTGTTCAAAATACTTAGTTTTGAGTTTTATATTGTGTTGGTCTTCTGCTAACTGGATAACTTACATAATTAATACTGGTTAATGCTAATCAGTTGTGGGCCACTACTACCTTTAACACTACTTTGAGGAAAGACTGCATTGAGCAAGATTTGTTTTACCAACGTTTATGTTACATCAGTCATTCACGCTAGAGCTCGGCTAATGCATGTCACTGTTATTGATACAGTTGATCCATGTGTTCACCGCAATATATTAGAAAAAAACTCGGTAAATAAATTAGAACAAGTAAAATAATCAGTTTGTTGATGGACATGCACTTGTTAATGCTGATGGTGAGGAATTACAGTTGCAACATCCCATAATGTAGGCTACCTCAAACTGAGTAGCGTTTTTGTTTTCGACACGCTGTACGCGGTAAACCAATCACAACAGACTGAGCTGTCTGGCCAATCAGAGCAGAGTAGCTCGCGGAAAGGCGGGATTTAGAGAGATTGATTCATCTGACGAGTCGTTTGAGAATTATTGAAAATGTGGTGATGTGCAAATGTATATTAGGAGGAAACAGTTTGATTTTTGACTTTGATGCAAGTAAACCTGTTGTAGGAGACTCCAAAACAACATTAGGAAACTTTAAAATAGCATAATAGGGGCACATTAAAATATTAGAAAATAATTCACAACCGAGTTGTAATGGCCTCTCCACTTCGCATTACTTTCTAATAATAGTTCAACGGCCTGACATCAGTTACTTACTTGACTCACTGTATATCAAGCATCTATTTGATCTCTCATTAGGAATTTTAGGGAAGAAACATCTGAAGAAATAACTGAGAACTCCATTAAATCTCTCAGTCCAAGTGGATGCTGCACACTGGTGGTGGTTGAGGAGAGACCCCTGATATGATTGTAAAGCGCTTTGGGTGTACAGTAGTACATATGAAAGCGCTATATAAATGCCTCATTCTATTCTATTCTATTCTATTCTCACAAGCCATGAAACATCTATGAAAGAGACATTATTATTTTTTCTTATCAGTCAACATTCTTGTCTGTTTAAGGTTCTTGAGTTGCTCTTTGTGTCTTTGGAAATTTAAAAAAGTTGTTCATATCAGTGTTTAGGTTCTTCAAAGCAACAATGCAGACGCTTTTCTGAAGAACTAGAATAAAAAGTACTTTATGGAACTTCAATGGCATGTTTCCCTTTGTAGTTTTACTTGAAACTGTGCATTAATCTTTAACAGCAGAGGGTTTGAGTCTATTCCTCAATTAATTTTTTCAGTATTTTGGGCCAGTTTGATCTTCGTCATTGCAACATTTCATGCAATGTTTATGTGCTTGCTTGAACTTTTCAGGAGCACACACACATCAACACATCCCCTCACATGGCTGCACTGACACCATCCGGATATCCGGATAAATTAAGCCCTTTCTCTTGTACCTGTTGCCATAGAAACTCTCATTAAGAGCCGGGAGACACGAAACGTTTGCGTGTGTTCAGACTCCTCAGAGGATGGTTTGGGTCAATAAATCTTAAATCTTAAAGGTCAGAGAAGAAAGAGACAGAGGGAGTTTTTTGTATTAGGGATTTACTTTGTAAATGTTAGCACCAAATGTCAGTGTGACTAAATCAGTGAGCAAAGAGAGAGAAATTACTTTTATTTTACGGTTTATTTTGAGCACAAGTGCACTGCCAAAGTCTGTGAAACAGCCCAGTTTTAATCTGTTAATCTTTGTAAAAAGCTTTTACTTTCTGCATGAGCCATTCCTTGTTCACCCAAAAATTAAAACGCTGTCATCATTTACTCACCCTCATGTCATTATCCCGTAAGACTGTCGTTCATCTTCAGAACACAAATGAAGATCTTTTTGATGAAATCTGAGAGTTTTCTGTCCCTCCATTGACAGCTACGCAACTACCACTTTAATGCTTTAAAAAGTTCATAAAGAGATCGTAAAACTAATCCATATGAATTGAGTGGTTTTGCCAAATATTTCTGAAGAGACTCGATCGCTTTATATGATAAACAGATATAAACATTCATCAGCTCACACATCAGTTGTGGTAAACGGAAGCTCAAGCATGTTCGCTTGACATGTGAGAACCAATGAGGTTCATTCTCGTGTTGCATCACTTTGAGCTTCTGCAAGAACCAATGAGGTTCATTCTCGTGTTACGCATCACTTGCAAGAACCAATGAGGTTCATTCTCGTGTTAAGCATCACATTTGAGCTTCAGCAAGAACCAATAAGGTTCATTCTCGTGTTACGCATCACTTTGAGCTTCTGCAAGAACCAATGAGGTTCATTCTCGTGTTACGCATCACGTTTCTGAATAATTTACAATAACTATTAATAATAATAATTAACTGGCTTAAATTTCAATTTGTTCCACAAAGCTATCATATGAGTTCATATTAAGCTATCATATAGTCTCGCGTAGCCAGACCTTCAGACTGACGGCTGAAGGTCTGTAATTCATAGCAGCTTTCTTTGGCCAAGGCCCGCCCATAAGGCCGTTTGACCGACATGTCAAACAACCAATTACAGTTCGTTTCATTCAGCGTCACGTTTCAGGGCGTGGAAATGTCCCCACAACAACAGACCGGCGTGCAACAAGTCAGTCAGCATAGAAAATCAAAGAAGGAGAAGAAAACAAGCAGTAAGTCATTGATCTGTTCGTGCACGTATACTTTTGAGAATCCTACGTTTAGCTGATCTTGATAAATGCTCATTGTCACTCATGTAAACACAACAGTTTTTCTTCCGCAATCACACTATGCGCTTGGTTTCCCGGCTGACCGAAAATAAACGCGACACTCGCGCCCCCTGGAAATCCGATAAAATTCAACCAATCAGATGACGACTTCGACATTCCTGAAGTGTTTCCAGTTAAGTGTACCATATGCATCAGACGTTTAGCCAACGTTCCGTGGGCGTGACGTCTGAGGCTAGGACTAGCTATCATATGACTTTCATTGTATGCAAAAGAGCCAGAACATTGTCCCTATTCTCCCTAATACTAATACAAAAAAATTAATAATAAATAAATAAACACCCAAAAAGAGCTGTTTCCAGGGGCCCGTTCTTCGTACGTCGCTAACTCAGTTAGCTGGATTTGATTGTTGGGGATTTGGCATGATCTTGGATTGTTTGGTTCTTCGACGCTCATCCTGGACTTGCTGTCATAGCAACAGGTGCGCAATCTTAAACCTGCTCGGGAGCAGGCTTATTTCATGTAAACAGGATTAGACTGCGGCTCATAAACGGAGATGATACGGGAAGTCCAGCGCAGTGCGATAGTGCACTTTCTGATATATATATTTTTTTCCTCGTGACTCATGAGATTGTCGTTTACATTATTAATTTGTTGGAAACGCACATTTATTTTCGACTTGTCGGAGTCGGGCTTTTACTACAGCACAAACTGTACCCTAAGATTAATTGCGAGTGGGTCTTTCCTTTACACTATTGGAGATGCGGAGAACTTGATGGAAAGTGCTGTTTGTCGTGTCATTCGGAGTTTACCTGGCGCTTTTAGGTTTAAAAAACAGTTTTAGTTTTTTTTTTTTTTGTGGCATTTCCAAGCCACTGAAGACCCAATGTAAATCAGTTTTTTTTAAGCAGCTTTTTATTTTTTTTATTTATTATTAGACTATAGCCTACTATTTATTAGACTATTTAAATATTTTTTTATGAAGATCATGCGATCATGACCATGCTGATTACAGTATGTCACTCAGGCTTATAGGCTAGACTGCCATCAAGGCCTCAATGAAGGGGATTATGTGAACAGAAAGGGGGTTCACAATGTAAATGTGCAGCCCAGTTACTATTGTGATTCTTAATATTCCAGATTAATAATATTATATCAAATAAAAAAAAGGCAGTTGACAAATCTTCCATATCACAAATGTGAAAGCAAAATGGTCAGGATCTGTGTATGACTTAAGAATTTTCAGAGATTCACATTTATGCACATTATTTGAAAGTGGTAAGGAAAGTTCCACAATTAAATATCAAGCTCACTGTATTACATACACTTATGCTGATCCTAACAGAACTGCATTTTTTCATAGGTGATTATGACATGTTCCTGCAGACAGGTGTTTTATGACCCCATTCCCTGACCCAAACCAGTTACAATGCAGCTCCAGGACAAGGGCACACAATGAAATGAACTTTGGCTAACTAAAGGGAAGATTTCAGGGTCTGAAAAGTCTGAGGGTTGCACACCTGACAGGGCCTGTGACATTGTTGCATGTGCCATATTACACAACATTGCCAAAAAAAAAAAAAACACTTTTCATTAAATGTTTAATAAAAGACAAATATGCTTAGTTCCTTGAGTTTTATTTCAATTGTTCTTTGTAAAAGAACAGTGGTCAAGTGCCTGCAACAAGAGATATTAGACACATGCCTCATGCAACAAATAAAAGGAAAAGTTGGCTATACACTGCCCACCTGTAGGCCTATGTCTCCTCTGTCTGTGCAGACTCTTCTGTAGGCCTTTATGTAGATGTGGAATCCTGCAACTTATATTGCAGCCATAAAGCATACAAGTATAAATGAAGTAAAGTTATTTATGCACTTGCAGGTAGGCTAGTTCCTCCATATGACAGTTATCTGAGAGGGTTTATTCACTGTCCAGTGCAATGGAAACAAATGGACATTACAAAGTCTTATACTTTCTTTCCTTTGGAAAGTTAGAAAATGTCCACTTAAGTTAACAAGTGTTGGTGTATTATGTAAAAGTGCACAAAAGAGGAAAACACAATGTCATTACAATGAACTACACTTGGGAAAAATGTGATCAATAACTCTTTTTGAACTCTTCTTCAATACATATTTTTACATTAACATAAGTTTATCAGTTTTTACTTCCACAAGTCAAAGCAATTCATCATTGCTCAAGATTTAACAGCTGAAATGACTATACGGCCTTAATTTAATGCAGCAAAAATACAGTGTAGGCTACTAAGATCTTTTTTTCTCAGCCTTTTTCTTGATTGCTTTTATAAACAGACAACCATTTATTTAACAGTGCCTTTCATAAAAGAGACTATAATATAACTAAAAATTACCATTAGAATATTTTTGTACTTCACTTTTATTTGTTCCCATATTCTAGTGTGGTGACTCTGACATTACAATGAACAAAGTAATTATGCAATTATTAAAATACAAAAATATAGGCTAATAAGTGATAAAAACATCTAACATGGCCACTTCTAACGGATTTAAATTGTCTGCTACTTTTTGCCAGCCCTCTCTCCTGGCTTTTGCAGACTTTGAGGTGTTCCCTGGCGTTTTGATTAAAACATTAAAATTCCGAATAAACTTCGACTATTAGTTCTTGCTCTGCTGAGGAGAAAAAACATAGATATAATATGAGAAAAACTGTGCGCGCTCTTTGGCCACGCTGAGCAGCCAATGGCAGCGTTGCTGATCAATGTTTCCACTATCGATATATCCCTTTTTAAGCCAGCGCGTGAACGTGCAGTTATCTCAGATAACTCAATCCAGCGATACTAATCCTATCCGGCAAGTGTGTTCGAAGAACTCAATTAGCCGGATTATGATTAGCACGATGAAATCATCTTGGATGTGTCATTTGATCTCGGATGTAATAAGCAACGCACGAAGAACGAGCCCCTGGTCAGTTACTGCTGTCGTATTCAGTTACTGTTGCACAGAAATAATAACACAGATCTTGATTTCTCCATTCATGCCATAGATGCTTCAGAGAAACATAGAGAGGGAGGTCGTGCTTTTCATTTCCTCTACAGGGAGTTTGAGTCACTCTAACCTTTCTTCTGTTTTTCACACAGTCCAATCATTTCATCAAAATGAATACTCGGGAGTATAAGCTGGACCATAAACAGACGTGACTGCATGTATAAGCTTGCTTGTATTTTCTTTTCAGATAAAAGAGATCAGAATCTGATTTTCACGACATGATTTATAATTCATGATCATTGATAGAGCAAAAAAATGATTCAGTAAATTATTCACATGCTGTGTTTTGTTCGGAAGTCTTTTATGTAACTGTAAGACTACACGAAACAGCTGGTTTTTAATTTTTACTCGTCACTTTGAAAAGCAGCAAGGCCAACAGGTTGACCAAATCTGACTATTTTTCTCTAAAAACTTTCCTAATACTGCGTCCAACTCACATCAGATGAACCGAGGACATTTTTATTGGAAAAGATCCACTCAGACGGAAAACATGCGAGAAGTTTCCACTGCACTCCCTCGGGCGGAAGATGGGTCGCTGACACTTGTGCATGTGATGTCATTTCATTAGGACAACAAAGACTGATTATTATGATGAAGGATTCGGGTTATTATAATCATGCAGATGATCTATGTAAAACCACACAATCATGAATGTAGCAAAACCCCCTTTTGTCCCAGAGTGAACATCAGCCCGTTCTCAAGGGGATTAATAGGATGAAAAATGTTTCAGGAGTGGACGCTTGAAAGATCTCTATCTTTTTAATGACGCTTAGAGGCCTCACACAATCTATTCTCATCGGGCTTCAGAACGTCTATACGAACAGGGTTTCAGTTCCTGTTGAAAATATATATGAAACAAATGTATTTAATGTTTCAATGACATTTCAAACTGTGGTAATTATGTGATTTACATTTCTGAATGCTTATGTTCATATGTAAAAATGAGTCTGAAAAGAATTCCTTGCAGTCTTTGACTCCCCCTAGAGGCGATAATCGGTAAGTGCAAACATAAATAGGCACAAAACCTTCACATTAGGGACATTTTATTTAGTTTACACAAAGTAACACATAAAAAATAAGATAAAATTTAAATAGACATCCATGCATGTAGAACAATATATACAGATCATTTTACATACTAATTTTAACATTTTAAATCATTTTACACATCCGTGTGGATGACGATATAGGCCTTTAGTAAGTAAAATGATTTATTTTTTCAAGTGATTCCAGGTTTATCGCAATATTTGCAGTGGTTACATCGCGTTTAAGGCCTGAAACATACTTTACACAAATACGTGAAGAGGCTTCTAGTAACACAAGCTCAATTTCCTGTGTCATTGTTTGTATTCCATGATCAAATCCAATTCATATCGCAAGTACGCGTTGCATTCAGCGTTGCCACAAGGGGCGCTACAGGACATTAGCTTGATCAGTCTCTTTCTGCAGTTCATTTCCTTTTTCAGGCCGACTAATGCTTTCGAAGATGGCTTTGCTGAGCCACTCCGCTAAAGTCAGTTGTGTCGATATTTTCAATGAGATTTGCCAGTGAAGCTAGCAATGCAACAAAGACTAGTAAAGTTCAGAAGCACTGCCTCAGCAACAATAGTGCACAGCTTAACTATGTACAAACTTCCGTTGGCTTTCGTATGGCTACTTGTGTATAAGTATGTTTCTGGCGTAAGAGTTCGTACTTGCCGCCAAGGCACTTTAGAGAACTTTTTGCTGCGGACACTTAACGGCAACCAGTTCCTGCCACCTTACTACAGTTATTTACTACTGTAAAACCAGAATAAAGTAACACAGGATTTTCTTAAAACAGTACAGGAAACTTTCAAAAAACGTTCTTTAATTTCTTTTTGTATTACAATGATGGCTAGAACCAATTTCAAACAGTTTCATTCGTAGTGATGTAAACTGTGGTAATTATTATTGGCGGGAACTTTGGTTGCCATAGTAATGTTTTTGGCGGGAACCTCAGAGGTTTTCCCCGGGGTTGTGGTCCGATCCTACGCCCGTTTTCTTTGTATCCTCGGGTCCACCGCTGTCCGACTCCTCCTCGATGGCGAAGTGCACATCTGCTACGGAGCTGAGAGAGCTCACACTGCTCTGCTCTACCGAGCACAACGCGCACGCCAGGGGCGAGCGCCCGGTGTTCAGCATGAACGGCACCGGCGAGGCGCGCAGCGCGGGAAGACTGAAACTGTTCTTCTTCTGGCTCGCGCCCCACTCGCGTTGCTCCTCCTCGTGCAGAAGCCGCGTGAACGCGTTCGAGCGACGCTTCTCGCGCCGCTTGGTGCGCAGGTAACCGAGCATGATCCCAATGAGGAAGACTCCGTAGAAGGACACGACGATGATGATGTACAGGTACGCGTTGCTGTCGCTTCCACCGGACAACGCGCTTCTTTTGCTCTGCTGCGGTGAAAGCGCGGAGGCGTTGTGCGCCAACTCCATTACGACAGTCACAGGAACTGAGTTACCTGTAGAAAGCACATTAGAGCAAGTTAAAATGACATATTATTATTTAGAATAGCCTATATAGGCTATTCGGTGTCGTGTCGGCCCCTAAGTTAATATGATCTTTGCAATGGAAGTGAATCAATCAAAACTAACTTTAACTGGATAATAACTTAATTCTCTAGAGCTGATGTAAAGCCAAAACAATCTGTTACTTTAATTTCCTATTATAAATGTAAAGCTGCGTTGAAACAATCTATACTGTTAAAAGCACTATATAAATGAAGGTGACTTGACTATTAGAATAAACATCTGTAAGAAAAAAGTAATTATATTAGAGTTCAATTCTCACCATTAACTATGCCTTTTGCCTCAATAACCCCCCAGTTGCTACTTTTTAATAGTTAGTTGTTAAGTTTAGGTATTTGATTTAGAGATGTAGAATATGGTCATGCAGAATAAGCAATTAATATGTGCTTTATAAATACTAATAAACAGTCAATATCCTAGTAATATGCATGCCAATAAGCAACGAGTTCATAGTGAGAATTGGACCCTAAACGTGTTATCGATTGGCTATTATTATGACTAAAATTGGATCACAAAGAAATGGGGAATTTACAAAATCATATTTCTTCCAGGAAACCTAAAACTAAAAAGAATCTTCAAAACCACTTAGAAAAATAAATAAAATAAAAATAACTATACAGACTAGGGCAAAATCAGCTCTAGCCTACATCAAAGTTCATAATGACTAAACTTTTTGTAAACTAGGCTATCCTCGCATATTTAGACATGACTTAAACATATGTTTATATTTGAAAGTAGCCTACACATCGCAGCTTTTTAATGTAAAGTATTATAAAGTAGTCAAAAGGCCAGTGCTGTAGTTACTCACCGGGATGTTTCACCCTGCAGCGCGTCAGCCCGTTTCACGCGTTTCCTCGAGTCTCTCTGGATTGTAACGGGTTGGTCAGCAGAGTCCCGTTTAAATAGCGGTTCCCATGCCTGGACACGAGCCAGCGGGATCTGTGACAGGGGTTCAGCGAGTCGAGATCCTCACGTTCCTCCTCGCTTGAGCTCACACACACATTCTGATGACGTTTAATGAAGTCCAAGTGCGCAGCGCTGCCAAATGTGCTCGTTTATCATAACATATCCAGACAGGCTTGCTTTAGGAAAGCCTCTTCTGCTGCAGAACAGCAAGCTTTTGGAAAAACCAGAGGAATGGGTTGCACGAAATTACACTGTAAAAATGAATACGCTATATTATTATTATTACCTTTATTTAACCAGAAATAAAACTCATTGAGATTAAAAATCTCTTTTCCAAGAGCGTCCTGGCCAAGACAGGCAGCAGCACGATTAACAAGGTTGCAGACATAAAAACATATAACATATATCAATTTATGCCGGTAATAAATAGTGAGTTACAAGGTCATAAAATATCAAAGTTTCATATATATTTATCACAAGTGATAAACAACAGGAAGGATCGCCCCAATAGTCAGTCATAACATCTACAGCCAGTTTGTGTAGCCTCTATGTCATTTTAAAGTAATTTAAAATTAACCAATGAAACCGGCTCCTTAAGATTCAGGACATTTTGCAGCTGATTCCAAGCGCAGGGGGCCGCACACTTACAGTAAACGCTCCTTTTCCCAATTCTGTCCAGACTTGAGGAACAGTTAAAAATCCTCAAGTCCTCAGAATAAAAGTCCTCAGAACGAAGAAAATATCTATTAATATCAATAGACAATATCAATATCTATATAAGACAATTGTATTGCCAACATTGAAGACACCTGATGTTAACAAGCAGAATCAGTGAAGGAGAAAACCGTAATGTGAAGTCATCATTATGTTGATCAGTGTTTGTTTTAGTTGGGCTCAATCAGTTTCTCAATTCACTCACTTCTTTTATTCACTCTGTCAAGTGGACTATATCAGTGAACTCATGTAGGGAATAGCGAATGAGGGTATAGGGTGTGATTGTGAAAACAACCGCTAAGTGTCAATTTTGAGCGCTGTTAATTTACAGTATATTCCTGTAGGCTATTTTTAGTTTTCAACGGTATATTACTGTTTTAATGGAAAATGGTATGATATTGTCAGTATTTGGCCTTTTTTTACAGCAAGGGTTAACAGTGTGTTTAACAGATCACTCTAAATTATAATGTGGACTCATACACTTTCTGTAAACTGCTTTGAAATTATGTGTATTATGAAAAGCACTATACAAATAAATGTGAATATAGATATTTTACACTAGTTGAACTGTTTGTACACAATTTTGTTCTTTTTTGGGCATTTGAATACTGGTTTTCAACTAACTGTCAAACAACACAACCCTTTGTCTTGTAAAGGATACACAAAAGAGACTCAAAAATAACTGGACCATGGGAGCACTATTAAGAGATGAATGAACTTGAAAAAATAACATTTTCATAACATGAAATTCATAACATTTATGAAATGCATATTCATGTTTTCAATGTTGGCAATAAAAAATAAAGAGTTCTTAATTCATCTTTGACGTGTCTATTAATCAGATATTTTTGTGTAAAAATGTTATTTTGTAAATTTTACTCATTTTAAATGGCTAACTTTTTAGGAATTAATGTGATTAATTATTACTCAATTCTAATTTGATACATTTAATTAATATTGCTTGTAATCTGTTGCAACAATTTTATTGAGCAGATATAGCGTATTCATTTTTACAGTGCTCACGCAAAAAGGAAAATTCTTCATAATTGAACAATGAACAAATATATTTTTTTACTAAGATTAACAGATTAATGCATGCTTTAAAAATATTTTTCTCATTGTTAGTCCATGTTAGCTAATGCATTAATGGGATATAGTTCACCCAAAAATTAAAACTGTCATTAATTACTAAGAATGTAAGTAAGAATTTCGTTCATCTTCGTAACACAAATTTTGATATTTTTTAAGAAACCATGTAGTCAATAATTGTCTCCCTTAAAACTCTTCTTTGATCACCAAAATTACATATTTAAACACTTTTTACTTTAAAAATTCTTCATGCCTTAAAATGGCTTGAATGTAAATCTACACCCTTGCCTTATTTAGTAAACATGGTTCTATGAATATGCAAATGAGCCCTGCCTCCACTCACTCAGCTCAGAGATCCACTGGTTGACGATCACACGTTGATCTGATTGGTTATAAGGTAGTTTGTGACGTCAGAAACACCAGCGACTTCAAACCGTGTTTTTGAGACTGTCTTTGATTCACTGCAGTTTTAAGGAGAAAATACTCAGCATTGGTGTTGACTTGTAAATTTGCACATGGTTTGTCTTAAAGCATATTAAAAACACCACATAGACATAAACAACATTAAAAACTTGATTTTCACCACAGGGACTAATAAGAGATTAATACATGCTTTAAAAATATATTGCTTGTTAGTTCATGTTAGCTAATGCATTAACTAATGAGACCTTATTGTAAAGGGTTACTTTAACAAGCATTACTATAAAAATTCAAGGTAACATTAATCAAATGCATACTGGGACTAATGCCAAGCATGCATTTGAAGTTTAAGCTGTACCGTACAACCCCACTGACGTAGTTTTCAAGGGTGTCCTGGTCTGGTTTACGTCAACAGTGAAAGAATCAGTGCCAACCTCATCTGTTTGGCAGTGATGCATCATGGGCAAGCGTAGCGTGGCATGGCTGCAGAAAACTGGAGCCAGAATATGCAAACCAAAGCCTGACCACACCTGTCAATTAGGATCGAGTAACAGAGAACTGACGCAAAGTGCATGAAGAATCTGATCAAATCAGCAGTTCTAGGGCAGTTCCCTGTCTGAAACCACATTACAGACACAACAGCATTATAACACTCAGTTCTTTCAGCTACATGGACTTTTTCCAGTCGCTATAGGGAGTTTTGTACTCTGCAGATCTGTAATGAACACGAGTGTGTTGTCATTTATGGAAGTATTTCTATTAAAGGGTATAGCAGACTTTCAGACATGGTCAAGATCAGACACTTCAACTTGATTAAGTATAACTTGATTATTTACACAATGGAGTTAAAGTTAGTCATTGCTCTGTGACGGATTGAGGTATTTAAAAAAAAACTAACTCTTTTAACCTGAAGTTTGTTTTGAATGTTTTTAGAGTAACACAAACCAACTGATACCACACAACATCACATAATCCATCACCTCCATTACTAATACTTATTGAAGAGGATGGAAAGTAGAAAAGAAAGCCTATAAAATGACCAGTTAACAAACAATATTCACAAGTAAACATGTTTGATTAGCAACATGGAAATTATGAAGCCCTTGTAATATTTCAGGGACATGGCAACATCCACTCAAATCAAATATATAATAACTTGCTCTATGTTCACTTAATTTGTCTTAGGACACATTATATGTACTGTATGGTATACGTGTACTGCGTAGTACGAGTTTTTTTTTCCCCACAGGAAAGCCCTCCATTCCATTATCTCAAGTTCACAGGATCAATTTCATGACAAATTACAAAATAAATGACTAACTTATGACCTGATATTGCAATGTCAATGACTGATTTCATTTTAGTTCAAAACGGGCTGTTATAAGGGGGCACTGAAAACAGAGTAGGACCAAAAGGACAAGATCGTGCGACAGCTGCTTCCACAGGGATCAAAATGAGTTCAGTTAACAAGCAGAGACAAAGAAGAAGCTCTCAGAGCTCTCATCCAAGATCAGCTATGAATAACAAAACTGTTATCATAAACCAAGAAGGTCTATTATAACAGGAAAATACAGGCTGTTAGCTTTTCAAGCTTTTTAGAGTACAACTGTCAGGTTCAGGAAGAAAAAAAATTTTTTTTTCTTCCTTCATTTGTTTCCTCCATAGGGAAATAGATTGTTAACAATAACGTGTAAACCTTTAAAGGAAGCCCTACTGTGAGTTCTGAGGTTGTTTGTTGATGGTATAATTCTGTTGAAGCCACCCGTTTGCATTATTTCAACTTATTTGTCTTATAATCATGTTTAACAGGGGAATTCATAGTGTAAAACTACATTACCCATTATGCAGTGCAAAAATTCCACCAATCAGAGAAACATGGCAAGCAAAAGACATTGCAGGGACATCCAAAATGCCAGGACGTCATACATACAAGAATTTAACAACTCCATTTGCAGCAAGCCTCAGCTGGTATCTTAGATTTATTTATTTCTAAACGAAACAGTTCAACACGCTCTGAAACAACTCGAGCACATGTCAGTGTCTTTATAGACAAATAGAGGAAAACCTCCTTGAAATGAATCAATTCAGTTTAAAATGTTTAATGGACACGGTTGAATGGTTTATATTAGAAGAATTATACTAGATCTATTATCCTGTCCAGCAGGATATACAGTCACCCAATAGGAACATTCCAATCCTTGTACATAAATCAGAATCATCCAATGAGCAGAAACGGTTTAGTGATTTCACACTCTCCAATGAGCATGCTCTAATATTTAAATAAATCTGATTATTAACAATAACAATAATTTAAAATAAGCTTAAAGATGTTTGATTTTCCAGATCGTTGGTTAATATGCACACAGTCTCCTCCCGACAGAATTCAATTCAAATTATGGAAAGATTGAAAAAGCAAATAATGGCTTTAAGATTTCCTCATGTGTTTAGACCTATGAGTTTTTCATGTGTTTTAGATCCTAATAAAACCATTCCAACGTTTGCATCAGCATTTGTCTATCTACAAGAAACTGAAGGTTTCAATGAAAAAGTAAGCTTAGAAAAACATGTCTTTTGATTCATGGGGGGGGGGGGGGATAACATGCATAAAATGTCCTGAGAAATCACACATTAAGCTACCCTGGTAATCCAGAGTTCTCACGAGAGCACAAGTTGAATTTGCTCAGCGAGTTACTCTTGGGTCTAGTAATGATGCTCATTAAATATGCCCCTCGATCTGAGCTGCACCAATCACATCAGGTTATCTGATATAGGCGGGCCAGAGGCGAGCTAAACAGAAGACGACAGGGCTGTGACGTCGAAGTCATTAGTAAACATTGCAAGATGCCTATGGATGAACACAAGTTGTTTGAAACGGCTTTGGCCGCTACAATGAACAAGTTAGACTTGGCTTTTTATGTAAAAGGAGGAACAGAAGACGCCGCTCGAATCGTTCCTTTGCAAGAAGGACGTTTTTGCTGTTTTGCCGAATGGATACGGTAAGAGTATAATCTACCAGTTAGCTCTGCTGGTAGCTAAGCGTATGGGGCTTGTTGTGATTGGTCGTAATGTTATCCTATTGCGTGCAGTGAGATTTTCAAACGCATGCTTGGTGCCGCCCCTCGAGCTGGCAGATTTTCATAAGTCGACGCCTGACCGTTAATCTTTTAGATTTAGGTCTGAATTTCCAGGCTAACATTAATCACTAACAGTGCTTAGTCACCATGTATATAACCGGAGAAAGCCACCGCGATAATGTCACCAGAAGATATCTTTAGTATCATCAAATAACATGCACGTTTGTATGACGTAAAACGCATTTAAATATACGCATCACAGCACTGTGCATGTGTGCAAGGTATTACTGAATTTGAATGAGAAAATAGTCAGATTCATGGATTACTTCAGGTTTACACCACACCTTTCAATCCAATCGAAAAGCCATTCAGATCGAGCTCATTCGGATTGATCGAGGTGTTTACATGAAGGATATGAGCAATCAATCTGATTATAAATGGATTTTTTTGGGTGTACTATATGTAAGTGTAACATTTTTGCATGTCAAATATTTCTCACGTTCTGATTTGCTGACATGTCGTGGGGGGGTTGGGGAGTGCGCATGTGCTTAAGTCTGGAGGAAGTCTGGCATTACTTTTGGCAGCTTTGAGTTTTGCTGGTTGTGTTTAGTGGACATACTGAACATCAGAAATATCATACTGATTCAATCAACTGTTTGAAAACATTTCCAAATGATGTCCACGTGTCTGTAACATCCATGGGAAATCTCCATCCTGATTGGAGTTTGCTATAGTGTGATAAGTTACTTTTTCTGGCCCTCTTGTCCATCGCTTTTGTCTGGAATCAGCAGTGGTTTGGTTCTACTTGGCACCATACATCCTCTCAATGTCGTCCTGGTAGTGAGTTTTTAGCTCCTTTCGCTTGAGTTTAAAAGCGTCTGTAACCAGGCCGGTCTCTGGAGTCCAGGGCTCAATGCTCAAGCAGATCTTCCGGGGAATCTCAAATCTTTCTAACTGGGCTGTTAAATACACAGGAACAGGAAATGAATCATAAGCACAACTAAACTAAGTGGTAAAAACAAGAAGCACAACAAATGACTTTGTGCAGGATATAAACATTAATCTATAGCAGGGGTTCCCAAACTTTCTTGTCAGCCGAACCCCTTAGATGTGAAATATTTACTTAATTTGGATTGGATCAGCATGGAATGGAACGGTTAAGCAAAGAGAACAGTTTGGCGAGACAGGGGAAAAGCAGCTTTTGTAGCTGGGCTTTAAAATGGACTCGAACCTCTTTTTAGTTGTGATAGTGTCTCAGTCCATTTTTGATGTGGATATATTTTAACTAGTTATAAAAATGAAGACAGGAATACATTACTTTTGTAAATTACAATTGTAATGTAAAAATATTAATAATAATAAAAAATATATATATTTATAATATTTTTTTGAAATACTTATTAAAAAAATCGGTTTGAATGAATGATTCAATGACTCAGTCTTAAATATTTCACTTGTTTCATTACTGGATGAATCAGCGTTTTCGAACCAATCTTGAATGATTCAATGACAAATACATATTTTTAACAGTCACTTGTCGCCACCTACTGGTGTAACGAAGTAATGATACAATCGTTATTTGGAAGCGCCGAGTTACTTTCAAAAGGTGATTTGCTTTATTGTGTATACTTTGCAGAGCAAACAGATTTGAATGTTCTGGTGTGATTTAAAAAAAAAAAAAAGGTTTAATAGACGAGAATCGTTGTCATTAAGGAATAAGTTTGCATCGGAGTTTGAATCGAGATCACAATCTTTTAACAATTAATCATGCAGCTCTAGTGCATTCTGTGAATAGTACACACTACAGAAATAGTATGAGTAGTATGATAGTATGCCAGGGACCCATTCACCTGTCAGTGCCGCTTCTGTGATGACTTTAAGCACTTCCTCCACGATGACAGGGTGGTTACAGAGCTCCTCCCACAAACCTCTGATACGCTTCCTCTCAGCCAGCGCCAGGAGCTGCTTCTTATTGGGCACCACAAAGCCAATCACGTACGACTCGTCACTGGAAAACAGGAAGAGGAGGGACTACAATTATTTGTGGGTGTATTCAGGAATGTTGACTATCAAAGTGTCAAAGTGTTTTAGTTAGGGTTGGGCGATATGATTTCATAAGAGTCATTTTATTTCAAGAAATTGATATATATCACAAAATAGTTATTTTTATTTTATTTTGTATTTATTAACAACAATAATAGGACAAATACAATATAAAAAAAGATACAAATGACTGAACTGTGCTTTAAGCTTTTCAGGGACAGTGGGTCTATTTAACAGTTGCATAATATATAAAATAAATAATTGTGGAATGTTGTAACATCATAATTATTACTGAACCGAACGTAATCAACATTGAACTGACTCAAAGTGAATAATGACACTATTGTCTTCTGTAGAGCTCCTTATAAGGATTATGAACTAATTTCATACTTGATGGACTTTATACAGCTACTGAACTGAATCGACACTATTGTCTTTTTTTAGAGCTGCTTTACTACAGAATTTGAATTAGTCTCATATTTGATTTGCATAATTGATCATTATTTTCCTGTTCATCACTGTGAAGCTGCTTTGAATCAATCTATATTTTATAAAAGTGCTTTATCAGTAAAGGTGACTTGACATGATTACTGACATACATTATTTAGAAATGATGTTACAGAATTCATATTAAAATAATAGTGATGCCAGTGTGCTTGCTGTGTGCTGCCACTACATACACTGCCTGGACAAAAAAGTCGCTGTTTGGCTTTAAATGGATTTAAAGGCAAATGCTTAAAGGTGCCATATTATGCCCCTTTTCACAAGATGTAATATAAATCTATGGTGTCCTCAGGATGTGTCTGGGAAATTTCAACTCAAAATACCCCCTAGATCATTTATTATAACTTGCCAAATTTGCACCTTTTTGGGTGTGAGCAAAAACCTGCTGTTTTTGTGTGTGTCCCTTTAAATGCAAATGAGCTGCCGCTCCTCGTCTCCGTTCAGAAGACGGCCGATCCTTTACACGAGCTTTGGATAACGGCAATAACAAAACACGCGAATCTTATCCAAAATCTCAGAAATAACCAGTAGTGGACTGCAGCCTTACAGAGAGACTCAGAAGATGCTGCAACCTTTAGACGCACCTGGACGTTTCTGAATGGTGAGTGGATACATTAGTGTAGTTGTTGTGGAGTTATATTGATTCATCTCATTGACTTGCATGTACCGTCAAGTTTAACTTTTACACAAGTTGACACAGTTCCCTGAGGTCTTTATAAGACGGCTGTGGTATTTTGTGGTCAAATAGTGTTCAGTGCTCGTCTGTGCAGACAGAACAGTTTGCATTCTTTGCTCGAAGTTTTGCCATTGCGTCAGAACTGGTTACACTGTTGTCGCTTCCGAAAACCAAATGGTGGCACCGTGGGTGGAAACGTGCCGATTAAGAGGCGGTAATATTATAAGATCCCCTTCCTACTTCAGAAGGGGAGCGAAATCTGATCGGCTTATTTTTTTGACATGCTTGCAGAGAAAGGCTTACCAAAACAAAGTTACTGGGTTGTCACTTTTCACGTTTTCTGGGTTGGTAGATGCACCGGGGACCCGATTATAGCACTTAAACACGGAAAAAGTCATATTTTCATGATATGCCCCTTTTAGAGTCTATGAATGATTGTAACTGTAGAAGAACCAGATACATTTCTAAGGCATTTGTTAGTACTGTAACACATGTGTTTTTATTAGTGCAGTACAGGTTGTACTTTGTGTTGGCACCTGCTGGCATAGGCACAGATGTTGTCGACGAGTGGGCAGCTTTTCAGGACGGCCTCCACTTTTCCCAGAGACACATATTCTCCAGCTTGAAGCTTCACCAGGTCTTTCTTACGGTCTTAAAACACACACACACACATGCAAATATTAAGCAGATTTCATCTGATATGTAAACAAGTGAACTACAGGAAGTTCTCCTTTCTCTCCCTTTTGGAGTGTATCCTGCTTTCTTTAAGTTCTTATCACTGCCTTTATGGAAATATGTTGACAGTGAGATGTGTCATTTACAGGAAGAAGAGGACTAAAGCGTTTATTGCAAAACAGATGGGATTTCCATTCGCTCACTCCTGCCAAAACAATCTTTATGATGTTCTGGATAATCTCTCTTTGTCGCTCTCTTACCGATAATCTTCAGACAGCCATCTCCATGAAACTCTCCGATGTCTCCAGTGCAGAACCACCGCTGGCCTTTCTTATCCACGAAGAAGTCCTCACGGTTCTTGTCTTTGTTCTTGTAGTAGCCCATTGTTATGTTTGGCCCACCGACCAGAATCTCTCCTCGCGGACAGGGCCGGTCTGTGCTGCGATAGCCACCTGGATACACACATACATGATGCATTATGATGACAAAAAAGAGGGATGGGAAAACAGACTAAACTGTATAAAAGCGCAACAGAAGAATTCCAGAAATACAAGTATCTTTCAAAATCTCCAGAGCGAAACTGAAGACAGACCTACCACGGGTTCAGAGGTTGTTTAGACAAAAGTCAATGTTATTTTAGTCTCGTGTAGCCAAACGTTTGACAAATCGACATACGTTTAGTCCACATTGCAGCTTATTTTGGCCAAGAACAGCCAAATTAGACAGGAAGAGACCATCTGACTGACAAATAAAGGGAACAATCACAGTTTTTCTAGCCAATTTAGGAGCGGTTTCCATGAACAGGTCTACTTAAAACACTGAAAATTGTCAGAAAGTGTGTGTCGACAAGTGCATGAATCCTTGTGAAAAAGAAGTGTGCTTAATTGTATTGAATGTGTGCTTGTAGTGTACTTCAAATCTTAAAAGTATATATTTTTAAAAAACTGTACTTGCAGATAATATAAGATTAATTAAATAAAAGGCCACTTTAGTGTACTTGAAGAGAGTACACTTCCATTACCGTTTCTTAACACACTCAAGTATACTTTTAAAATGTGCACTTTGTAATAATGTGAAATTACATGATTACACTCTAAATCATTTTCTTTTCATATCTTTTGTCATGCTTTAAAGAAGCACACTTATTTTGATGTGTTGACTAACATACTAAAGCACATCTAAAGTGTTTGATTAATTTAAACTTTAGTGTGTTTTGTGTTGTAATATATTTAAATATGACACAAGTTTCAATAGAAATTACATTAGTGTATATTGGTAGTTTACCATATATCCTTGTCAGTTCAGACATTCATCAGTACACTTTAACCATATATTTTTTAAGACAATATAATTATGAAATTACATATAAAGATGTGGGTAAAAAAGCACATTAGTTCATCTAAGTGCATTTAATATAAAACTATAATGACTAATATTTTTTTATTGAAGTGCAATTAACGATTACACTTTTTTTAAGGTGTAAGTGTTATTATGTGTAATTATACATTTAAGTACTGAGTAATAATAAATGAACTTTATGTATGCACTTACTATAGGGTTAGGATTAGGGTCTGGTTTAGGGTTAGTTGCATCAAAAAACAATACATTGCAGTTTCTGAAAGCAGTACATTCAGCAAGTATAGTATGATACGGGGGGTGAAATGCTATTTCATGCATACTGAGTTTTTTACACTGGTAAAGAGTTGGATTCCCATGCTAAACATGGACAAAGTTTCAAAAACTAAGTTGTACGTTTGAAGGAGTATTTTTGTTCCTTTTTCGAGTATGGCTCTGTCTTACGTAAGATAGAGCGGAATTTCCTTATATGGGTCCTAAGGGCACTTCTCCGGTAAGATCGCGGGCGCGCGCGCACTCGTAGACCAGAGCAAGAGAGTGAAAGCAGTTCGCCATCAAAGCGCCCTGCCCGGCTTTTGGGAAGTCAATGTCACCAAAGAAGTGTGTTTTTGGTTGCCAGGGCAAGACAACCCTGCACAGATTCCCAAAGAACCCAGCGTTAAGGAACCCGTGGATGGAGTTTGTTTTCCTGAGCATAAACGGAGTTGTGTAAGACTGTTGTTCCCTGCATTTCGACGATGATTGTTTTATAAACAAAGCCCAGATCTACGGATTTGCAGATCGTCTAATGCTTAAGGATCGAGCAGTCACAATGATAAAGGTTCGTGGTCGTGCGGTGTAACGGTGAGTAAAACTGTTGAACAAATGTCTCTGTGTGTTGTTAGCTAGGCGGGTAAGCACAGCTTTAGCTTCGCCCACACGGCCCGCCCCCAGCCGCTCGTTTTTTTCCGGAAAGACTCGGTATAGTCGATCTTTCAATTAAAAATATAATAAAACAAAAGACTTTTTGGAGATATGAAGGATGCAATATTACTCTATAGGTACTCAAGATTAACAGGAGATTGAGTGAAAATGAGCATTTCACCCCCCCTTTTAAGTATTCTTTGAAAGTATGTTATTTACTTCAGCATACTTTTTTTAAAAAGTATTTATTAAGTGCACTTCTTTTTCACAAGGGCTAATCTGCTTATGGATATCTACTTTACTTGCTACTAAGTGCCTCAAACAAACTGAATGTCTTTCAAAGATTTGAACACACTACTCTGACAAACTTTGGCAAATCCAGCTCCACCAATCAGAGAAGTCGCTTGGCTATCATGGAAATGGGTAACACAGTAATCTCCAAAGTAATACTGCAAGCTAGCGAAGACTGCCTAGATACCGTTATATAATGTTTTGTGAGGCCTTAGTGTTAAAGCATAAAAGTTTAACCACTAATCCCTGTGACGTGTGGCCTTTCATTCTTATGGCTTTAATAATGCTGACATTATATAACATTTTGGCTTGTATTTTCCTATGTAATGAATATAGACTGTTCATAGTAATTTAATGCGTTTTCAAATACGTTTTGTTATTGTGTATCATTTACAGAACACAGCTGAGCTGATCTGTCCAGAAATAGCCGCTCGAAGTGTCTTCCTTACAAGGCCACAAATGACCATAAATACTTTTTTCCACTTCCTTCTCTTTTGTTCTGCTGTTATATTGCTCATAATTCTCTCGAGGTAGCAAACCACCAGACGTATCTCCTGATGGATAGGTAAACGTCCATGACAGTGTTTTTATAAGAGCAGATAAATGTGTGTATGTATGTGTATCACACTCACCCTCTATCCAGTCCTTCAGCTGAATTTCACAGCAAACCAATGGTGCACCAACTCGTCCTGTACTGTAATCCCAAACTACACACACACACACACACACACACACACACACACACACACACACACACACACACACACACACACACACACACACACACACACACACACACACACACACACACACACACACACACTAAGATCAAATAAAACAATCTGTGCTTTGGCTGTAAGGTCACAGTTATATAATTGTTTCCATTGCTGAAAAAAAAAAACATTATAACATATGACTAAATGTGTTTCTTCGATTAAACGAAATCTCATATTTCAGGAGTCACCAGCTGCGTTGCCTGTTCCACCATAGATTCCTCTTAGGAACACAACCATCAATCATTTTACAAGGCAACTGTCTTCCACAAATGTCCATGTTAACGTTTTTAAGGAACAGGATATAGAGTTAGAGACCTAGTTTCATTTGGCTGGACTTTTGTAAATATAATTTTCTCATTAATACACAATTACTGTTATTTTGAGTATGCAGAATCTGTTTACGTATTAAAGAGATCATATCATGATTTGTTTGGACTCTGAGGTCCACTTATGATGTCAGTCACGTATTTTTTGCACCACAGACCACAGAAAATTTTTCAACTAGTTTTATTGCTTTGAATGGGACAATGTAGTTTTGCTCGTATTACTTGTGTTGTAAAAACATGAGCTTTATAGCAATGGTGTATGAGAGTCTATTTTCCATCATATGACCCATTGAAGTGTTACAATATCCATAGTTGTGTGCCTTTAATACTAGTTATATTTACATACCGTAAAGTTTGGGTTTGGTAAGATTTACATGTAAAAAAAAAAAAGAAATCTCTAACCAAAGCTGCATTTATTTGATAAAAAATAAAGTAAAAACAGTAATATTTGAATATATTTTAAAATGTAATTTATTCCTCCTGTCACGTTCTTCTGTTTCAGTTTTATTTTTAATGGATTTTTAGTTTGTATCGCATTATTATTCTGTGTTTACTTCGGTTGTCATGGTTACTGATTGATACACTGATTTCCCACACCTGATCCTGAAAATATGTATTTGAAGTATAGTATTTGAATAGTATTAGTATTTGAAATCATGAAATAACAGTGCTGACAGTAGAGGTGTAAATCTCACGCTGGCTGATGGTCCCGGCGCCGCAGGTCTCTGTGAGGCCGTAGCCCTGACCCACAGGGCAGCAGAAGCAGATGTTCATGAACCGCTGGGTCACCGCAGAGAGAGGTGCCCCGCCTGACAATAACACTCGTAAACGTCCACCTAACAACACCCGAACCTTCCGGAAGACCAGCCTGGAGAGAGAAGAAAGATTGGGCTTTGATGGTAGAGTATATTGAGGACATGATGCAAGATGTGTCGAGTTTCTGTAGGTGTGTGTGTGAGGGATGTCAGTGACTGTGAGAACCGGTTTTAGTTACTAAAATTGCTATTCAATGATAATTCAATAATAATCAAATGCACCATCCCAGAATATCGTCTTTCTTTCGAGTAGCATTGAGGAGACTAATTGATTGTGGTAGATTGTTTTTTGGATATTTCAATGAACCATTAAAAAAATTAACTCAGTATTCCAAGAATAGTGAAATAAATATTTAGTTAAATCAGTGTTTCTCAACTGTGTTCTAAGTAGTGATGTCAAGAGTGATCGAGTACTCGTTCGTGACAGCGATGATCGATCATGAAAATGATGATCGCCCTGACTTTAAAAAATATATTTATCTTTTTTTCTGACTGGTTATTGCGGCATTTGGGGCGGTTCCTGAGGTCTAATTGGTAAGCGTTAGACACACGCCTTCCAGACCGGCGAAATAAAGTGAAATTGGATTTGAAAGCGCGCTCTGTTTTCAGGTATGATGTTCATTCTATTCATCAGAAGCAGTTTCCATATGTTTTAGTAACAGTTCATGTTAGTATTGTGTATTTGGTAACTTGTTTCCATAACCCCAAAAATGTTCACATGTTATTTTGCATATATTTAAGTGACTGGTGGTGGCTCATACCAACTTATTGTATTAACAAAAACTATTTTGGGACAGCTATTTAATAGCCTTATCTTATAGACCTACTATTTATTAGTTATTATTAGCATATTCTTACAATTTATGTTTATGTTAAGTAAACGAGGATGGTACTATGTGTGTGTATGTGCGAATATGTGTGTCAAAAAGTTTTGTGAAATATATTTGCTTGGTTTTTATTACAAATGTATTAATATATATATATATGTATATGTGTGTGTGTGTGTGTGTGTGTGTGTGTGTGTGTGTGTGTGTGTGTGTGTGTATCCTAAAAAAAGTGGGTCGCGGCTTTATGAAAATGTGGGTCATGGCCAAACTAGTTGAGAACCACTGAGCTAGATAATGACTGATTCAATTATACAAGTTACATGTTTTTCATTATAGTTTATAACAATGTAAATACACGTGTTCAAGTTTCGAAACACAAGCTTTACTGTGGTTTTACTACTCTAAATCATGAGCAGCTTGTAAAGAATGTTCTTCAACACTAGGGAGGGAGTTTGTATGTGTGTATAAGAGTATTCGTGTGTGTGTTTGATGTACTTGTCACACAGTGGAGTGCTGTATCCCATCGCAAGCTGCTCCATCTTATAGTTGTAGGCCAGTAGAAACAGAGTCCTCTGAAAAGTGCTCATTTCCTCCACCTTTAGCATTACATTCTTGTAGATTCGATCCATAATCTCCTATACACACAGACAGAGAAAATATGTGCATATATAAGAGCCGCAGACATAACTGATGACCTCACTGAAACATGAAAGGGATTTCTATTTCTCTCTGACATTACATGAATGTCTTTGTTTCCAGACATTAATATATTTTTTAAAACGTTAATGTCACACTTGCAATGACCTGAATACACCTCTTTTATGATAGTCACGTTTACATTTCTGAATTAGTTTACGTTTACATTTCCCTCCCCCGACATCATAAGAAAGAAAAAAAGTCTCACAAATCTCAATATTTAAAAAAAGTAATAAAATTGAAAATCATTATATACGTAACATATTTAATATACAATAAAATATACAATATAAAAGTCAATACCAAAATATTTTTTTATGCTCAATTATTATTACATTATTAATATGTTTTTAACATTTCAAAAACTTTTGTCCACCATACAAAAGTCATTGAGGTATAATCAACATGCAGGAGGCCATTCTGTGAAACAAAACAAACAAAAAAAAAACAGGAAATGACATCACAAAACGACCCCTAGACTGTGGGCACAGAAGCAATGACCTCTTCTCACAGAGAGAGGACGATAAAAAGTAGAACACATCTTAAAAAAAACTTAAAGTATAATATTTCATGGTACATGAATATGGTAGTCATTCAGAACAATGGTAATATTACCATCTGGTACCACCAAGGGAAGTGGACATGGATCTAATTGAGTTCATGCTGACATTTTTCCATTTCGCATTGTGATATGGGAGGGTGGAGAAGCCCCTTATGATTTTTTATTTTTCAATGCTCCCTTATGATTCGGATATTCTCCCACTGCTGAGAGAGCCGTGTCATGTTTATGGAAGTTTGCTGTGCTGTGTCGTTATCAGTCCACAGGGACCCTCGTATCCAACCACACCAAGACAGTGTGTGTGTGTGAGTGAGTGAGTGTGCATTTACAGTGTCCTCAGGCAAAGAAAATCTTGAAATTAAACATTATTAATTGTGTATCTACAGTGTGTGAGTCACTACTTGTGTGTGTGTGTGTGTGTGTTTGTGTATGTCAGAGGGATATCCACACCGGGCTTTCTCACGTTCTGTTTACAGCTGCGAATCATTCTGGACAATCACATTCGCTGACATTAAACCCCAAAAGCCCAGAGAGAAACAGAGAGAAAGATTCAGCCTTACTGGTACTGCTGCCATTAGAGTGGGCTTCAGGACACTGATGTCTCCTTTGCTTCCCTTCTTTATCTTGGTTGACTATAAAGTGAAAACAACACAAAAAGAGAAACATCTCTGTAAGTTTAATTCATCTCAACCCATTTGCAAAACCAAAGAAAACTCCCACAGTGCTGCACATTTTTTCCATTATGTGATTCTGGCGTTTCAGCATTTTCTCTGGTGACATTATTTTGCTCCTATTATGCTTTTTTTTAGGATATAACCTTTGATGTAGGGTGTTATATAGCAGTTTGTAAATGTAAAAGGACTGCGAAGTTTCAAAGATCAAGATATTTTCTCCTAAAAGAAATAAATAATGTCAGTCTAAGGTCTTCATTGGCTGCCGTGAACAACGTCTACTTTGACCCGCCCTCAAACACTGTAGTTGTAGCGGATACTAAAAGAGTTTGGTTGGTGTTGTCGACAAAAGACGTTTATTTCTGACACGGGCTGTAAGCGGTCGACCAATTACAACAGACTGGGCCGTCTGACCAATCAGAGCACAGTAGGCTCTTGGAAAGGCGGATTTTGTTTAAAAATGTTTAATAACAGCTGATGATCAGTGTCGATTATATCCTGTCAATCAAAAGGGTGTGGTAAAACATGACCGACAGCAAATCACATTGTGTGTGAAGAAAATCTCTTGTGTTGAGTTAATGCGACAATAACGCATTGACAGCTAAAAACAGCTACATAAAAGCAGGCTCTATTTGACCCTATGAATCACCCGTAGTTCAAGCCAGGGTTGCCAGGTCTGCAGTTTTTCCCTATAGGCTACTGAACATTATTTGTAGCGCACCTCTCACCCAATAATCGCAAATAGCTCTGTGTTTTGATGCTTATAAAAAGAAAGAAATTGTCATCTTTCAAATTCTGTCCATTTTATCACGAAATTCAAACAATAAATGGCGTTTTGACGCTGTTAAATGTGAGGTGACAGATCACTGTAGCGCCTCAGTTGAAGCAGCAGCGCCGAGCGTGAGTCTATTCTTCCACTTTAACACAAATTGCATCTAGAAAAACATGCATGAATATCAGAAGGTAAGTTGAAAGTTACAGTACAACTTGCCGAAATCCGTGTCATGTCTCATGTAATCACTCAATCAGTGTTTCAACTGTGGAAAGATGTCACTTGCTTGTGAAGCTTGTGAACAATATCCCTTTGTGTTGCATTTACCTCAGGAAAGTCATCCGTTTGTTAGTTACCTTAAACTAACAAAAAACTAGATAGGAGCTTATTTACTGTTAATTATATATGTTTGAATACATTTGCCATGAAGACAAGTGCTTTTGAAAACTACGTTATATGTGTAACTGAGTTGAATACAAACATTTCAGCTTTTATTTGAGTGTAAATATTACATTTATTTTTTACATTTATGCATTTAGCAGACACTTTTATCCAAAGCGACTTACATTGCATTTCAAGGTACACATTTACATTCTTATCAGTTCTAGCTTTCCCTGGGAATTGAACCCATGACCTTGGCGTTGCAAGCGCCAACGCTCTACTGTTTGAGCCACAGGAAAAATTATAGTGTGCCGAATGAGAGGGTTCTCTGTATAGTTTGCATATTTTTTTATCCATAAGAAAAAACAAACTATCGGTATCGGTATCGGCCGATATCATTCTGAATAATCGGCTATCGGTATCGGCTGAAAAAATTCATATCGGTGCATCTCTACTTTAAATGCTTGATTGTGACATCACAGAGCACTGTGTTGATTTCCTGAGTCCAATCACAGAGAGCGCTTTGATGAACTGAGTGCCTCACTGTAACATCATAGGCCTGTGTTTTGACTTTCAGAGTCGATAGGAGCAAAAGGTTATTACCTGGTCTGAGAGAGTTTGTGGTGAAGAGTAGCCGATTCTACAGCCGTGAGCAAAACACACCATCTCAGCGCTCAACTCTAACACATGAGCCAGTGGAAGGTAGCCAATGTATGTGTCATCCTCACTGCAAAAACAAAAACTGTCTGTTTAATATAAACATCAGGTTTTAAATTTAAAACCAGAGAATGGAAAATATGTGTTTTATATCTAAACATACAGTATCTGCTATACTATTCTGTTAATCATCAGGCCTGTTCTACACATCTTGTATAAAAAAAATAAAATAGAATAATAAGAAATATACAGTGATTTTTTCTGATACTACTTTACCAACAGCCATAAAAACAATTAAAGACTTGATCATTATGAAATCTACACTACTGTTCATCTTTTATTCAGCAAAGATGAATTAAAATAGAAAAAGGAGGACCACATTTACATCTAAATGGTCATTATTTTATACAGAAATATATTTTTCCAAACAATAAGAAAGTTGGTGACACTTGGGTTTCATTAGTAAACATTAGTTAACTACTAAAGTTAACATGAACTAAGAATGAAGAATACTTCTACAGCATTTATTAATCTTAGTTCATGTTAATTTCAACATTTACTCACATATTAAAATCAAGTTGTATTTGCTAACATTAGTTAATGCACTGTGAACTAACATGAACAAGAACAGCTGGATTTTTAACTAACATTAACGAAGATTAATAAATACTGTAACAAGTGTAATTGCTCACTGTTAGTTCATGTTAGTTAATACATTAACTAATGTTAACAAATTAAACCTTATTGTAAAGTGTTACCAGAAAGTTTATTTTTTTATTTTATTTTGCCTCATAAAAGTTTGTTGCAAAGTTGAATTGGACAATAAAATATACATGACATATATAATATGCAGTGCATGGCACAGGAATTCCCACAGACCCATAACTGTCACTGTTTTTTCTCTTTCTCGCTCTCTGTTTATTTTATCCATAGGGAACGATTGGTTTTCTAAGAAACACTGATAAACATACAACATCCACAAACACATCAGTGAATGCACAATACTGCATGTGCACAGTTAATGCCAAGACATGACAGATCGAGGGATGTTAGCATGGATTTGTTTCCATACCCGAGGTTGGGAATCCTCTCTGCCATGCCAGTGATTGCGGCAATAATATTACTGTGAGAGATCATGACTCCTTTAGGCACTCCAGTGGATCCGCTGGTGTACATGATCACGGCCACATCAGAGGCACACGGAGCCTGTCTCTGCCTCGACGCTGTGGAGACATCAGAAGAACTTACTACAAATGTCTAATTACATTCTCTATATGTGACACTGCACCACAAAACCAGTCACATGGGTCAATTTTTTTACATTGAGATTTATACATTATCTGAAAGCTGAATAAATACGCTTTCCATTGATGTGTGATTTGTTAGGATAGGACAATATTTGGCCGATATACAACTATTTGAAAATCTGGAATCTGAGGATGCAAAACAATCTAAACATTGAGAAAATCTCCTTTAAAGTTGTCCATTTATGTTCGCGATTGTGCTGCATTCACTCACAAAAATAAATGTTTTATATATTTACGGTAGGAAATTTACAAAATGTCTTCATGGAACATGATCTTTACTTAATATCCTAATGATTTTTGACATAAAAGAAAAATCGATAATTTTGTCCCATACAATGTATTGTTGGCCATTCCCACAAATATACCCGTGCGACTTCTGGCTGGTTTTGTGATCCAGAGTCACATATATAAAGGGATTATTCTATTAATCACTAGCGTTCCAATTAGAATGCATTATATCTGGCTTTAGAATGCTTCACTGTGACAGAACAGGGCTTTGATCTCATCAATGCTTATTTGTTGTGACATCATAGAGTAGTGCTTTCATCTCATAACTGTGCAACTGTAAAATCACAGACGAGACCTTTGTACTCTTGAGTGTTTAATTATAACATCACAGAGCTTTGCCTTGATCTCCTGAGTGTGTAAACGTAAGAGGATTATTTCAATAATTCCTTACTTTACCTGTCCAGCAAAATAAAATCAGTGTTTTATTCAAAATTTATTCCATTTTAACATATTATTAATACATTTCCACACCCTTTGACTCGTGAATTTATATGAATCATCATGATTAAAATTCATTTTATAGAGAGTTCAAGACAATTCAATATTTTAGATATGAGAATAACAAAAAAAAATGTATATTCACTAAAGCAATTTCTATGACTCAATTTTCATGACATTTCACATGTTATTAAGTTTTCCAGGCCAGTTTTCATTCTGACTGTTTTTCTTAAATCAACACTAAGGAACTTTTCCTCTTCGGTCCCCCTATAGGTGGGAAGCGGAATTGTCCATTACCGCTGTCGGAAATAATTCCGCCGCCCGCAGTCTACTGTCGCACTCACGCTCGCTGTTCATCCAGCACCGGCTTTGGAATGAATGATGTCCACAGACAAGGTAGATTATGTTGCATGATTTCATGAAAGTATGATGTATTGCAAATTTTTTGTTTTCTGAAACTATTCAAAATCATTTTGATATAAATCTGAAATAAAATTTAAATATTTGATGAAAAACTTAAATCTGAAAAACTTAAACTTTAAAAAAAGGTAGACAAAAACGAATTGAAATAAAACAATTTAAGTTGAATTACACAAATTACCAAAATAAAAAAAAATATAGAAAACATCTCCTTGATTGACATGAGAATGAGTACATTTTTATTTTTGGATAAGCTACTCCTTTTAAGAATCCTTCTATTATAAGTATCCTTTCAAGTATGTTTTTTTTTCATGTTTTTTTCAAGTATGTTTTTTATATCCTTTCAGGCATGTCATTAACAAACAAACTAATTCCTTTAAAGCAACACTAAGGAACATTTTTACCTTAAAATAATGTTTCTAAAATCGTATCTGTGGTTCATCAAGCCTTTATCGGCTATAACCGCACTAAAAGTTTGCCAAACCGGGTCGCGTTTCTGTAGTTCGAATGAGACATAAGAAAACTACACTGGTTTGAAACTACTATTATTTGGTGAATAACCCATAACACTGCATATGAGGGGAGGATAGGTTGTAAACTTTAATTTATAGTTGTTTGAAGTATATTGATAAAGACTACCCAAGTAAAAATATAGTTGTATGTGTGAATGAATGAAATAAGATAAGAGCAGGAAGCGGGGGTGAAATGTCAGTAGCAGAACAGAACGTTTTAGCTTTGAAAATTGGAGTGCCATTTGAGCCGTCCCAAGATTTTAGAACCATTAATGTGGAACATGGGAATCGAGTGTGTACATTTGTGTGCATGAGTGTGTTTTAAGGGCCAATATGATTTAGCATTAGCACGCTGACACAGAACAGAGCGAATGTCATGTTGAGCCGAAGGAGGAAGATCAGCTCAATGTCATGTGAAGTCTGTGGCAGTGTGAGAAAACATGACCCGACACACACATACACACTCTCCAGTGTGTGACGACGACTACTACTACCAGCTGTTGAGGGCTTCACAGAGAATTATAACGGAGGAAGTAAACGGCAGAGCGAAAGAGTCAGGGACACCCTCGACCCTGGCCTTAATTTGACACAGATGGAGGATTTCTCATTCACATGACCTAAAATGACCTCACACACACACACACACACACACACACACACACACACACACACACACACACACACACACACACACACACACACACACACACAAGTACCATTCTCAGGATGGGCCCCAAGTCTCTTCACAGCCGCCATGCTGTGGACACTGATGCCTCGTGGGTATTCAGAGCCGCTGTTGAGCTTATCGTCAACTACGATGATATGTCGTAATCTCGGAACCTCTAGCAAAATGTTCTGTGTGTTAAAATACAGACAGACAAAAACATTAGTGCATGTATTTAACTGCCATAATGTGATGTATTTCAGAACAAAATATAATATTCAGTAGGAGGGATAGTGTTGTCAAAGTACCAGTACTTCGTTACTGAAATTTTGAAAATGTGACGATACCAGCATTTCTGTAGTACTGGGTATATTCCGTAACGTTACCACTAATAGGCAGCTGCTTTCAGACGCTTCTGTGTTTATCTAAGTGCGGGGCTCCAGACTAACTTTTTTACTAGGAGCACTGTAGCCGATATATACCACGATATATACAGTGTCTGTGTAAACCGCAAAAAGACTATTTAAATATTAACCCAGCATGTTTTACTTGTCTCTATGTGAATGAATGGCACAGACGCGCGGTTTCATTTACCTCACACACACACACACACACACACACACACACACACACACACACACACACACACACACACACACACACACACACACACACACACACACACACACACACACACACACACACACACACACACACACAACTATCATCATATCATACACACACAGAAACTCAAAGGTCTTCACGGAAACCCGTCAAAATAAAAGTTCGGTTTAACTTGAAGAAATTGACAGAAATAATTATATTAGGCTACTGTACAGTGGATTTAGCTACGTCTCCATGTATTAAAAATACTAAAAATAATGTGTGCACTGTGCATAGAAGGTTGCTTATTTTTCACTTGTTTTTTTTTATAAGCAATATTTACGTTTAAACAGTATGTAGCCTTCAATGCTTATGTATTATTTACTTATGATTAACGTCATAAATAATAAAGTCATTGAATTTAATTGAATTTAATTTTTTATAATTTTTTTATTGAATAAAATAGAAAAATAGTTCCAACAGATTTTGCTATGGTACCGAAATTGGTACCGAGAACCGTAACATTTTAATGGTATCGGTACCGACTACTGGAATTTTGGTATCGTGACATCCCTAAGGAGGGATATAATTGATCTATTGGGATTTGTTTGGGTCATGTAAAGTAGGCTGTGATATACCCATGCGGTCTCAGTTAAAGGAGCATTTCAACATTAATCTTTATTGAAAGTGGGTCATATATGTAGTCGAAATGTAACATAAATTTCGATTTTGGTGCCTTCTTGACCGTGAAAAGACAGAAAGGAACTTTAGGGCACATTTGTATGGAAGACAACATCTCCCACAATGCACCACATTGCACAGCTCCGCAAGCCACTCCCAAGTTGTAACTTCACATCTGGCTCAACAGCGCCTGTTAGGTTAGCTTCCAAACAAACAAGATGGCGAATATTGCTTTTAGTTTCTGCAAGTGACGTCCCACCCACTGATCTGTAATAGGTCTGCAGCGTGAGTGGGTCCCACTGACCCACGAGTGTTTGTAGTCTCAACCCCTCTACAAAGATATGGGACTTCCTGCTTAAAATGACGATTTTTACATCATTATAAGCAGGAAATGCAACACTGAAATCCGTATTTCTCCCGTCTCAGGGGAAAATGAGGGAATAATACACGACCATTCAAAAATATGACTGGGTTTCTAACAATAAAAGCTTAATGCAAATGGGTGAAGTGTTCCTTTAAGTCCAAGGGGTCAAAGTTTGGCTAGTCAGCCCCTGCTGGTAGATGCTGTAAGTACTTTATCCTTTGCCAGCAACATATTTAGTTACATTAGATGTTCTTTTTAAGTCATATTAAATAATATCTAAGTAAAACCAGTTAAGATTACCACATAAAACACTTTGTTAGTCAGGTTTTTGACTGCAGGAACTACAATCCAGAGTGTCTGATCACCTTGAGTTTGGTTTCAAGAAGGTCTTTGCTGGTGATGATGTGGGAAACTTCAGCTTCATTGAGTCCATGAGCAATAGCAGGACCTCCCAGAGTAGAGTAAAGAGTTACCACTGTAAAACACACACACACACACACACACACACACACACACACACACACACACACACACACACACACACACACACACACACACACACACACACACACACACACACACACACACACACACACACACGTTGATTCTTCAGGTTTTATGGGGACTTTAAAGAGACATCATGATTTTTATACTGTACAAAACGTATATTATATCCACTAACCCTAAGCATTACAAGGAATTTGGATATTACCATCTTTGGGGGGACGTTTCATTCCATTCCATTCCATTGTATATATATAACACACACACACACACACACACACACACACACACACACACACACACACACACACACACACACACTTTCCCCTTAAGTTTGAGCATGCAGTTGTGTAGCTGTGTCAGTTATCAGTAGCAGCAGCACGCATGGCTGTGAAAAGTTCAGGATGAGGGCAAACAAGCACAAGCCAGAACACACATGCACAAACACACACACACAGTAAACAAAGCTAATCATGCACATATGAAGAAATATTCATATAGATATGCACATTTTTGCACATGACAAACAAACATGAAACAATCCATGTGCCTTTACTTTTGTGCTCATCCACAGACATAAACACACACTGACAAAAGCACACTGAGAACATAGGGGGTCCGTGAGCTGCGTTCTGTGACATCATCAGTCTGCGTCACTGCCTGAGGGCGCGACACTTCAGCCGTGAGACACAAACAGAAAAGAGATCACCACGGAAACATCAACATGCACACACATGCAAATAAGCTTAAATGTGTAAGAGCACACACACACACACACACACACACACACACACACACACACACACACACACACACACACACACACACACACACACACACACACACACACACACACACACACACACACACACACACACACACACACACACACACACACACACTATCTAACATATACACATGAAACAATTCATGTTTGCAACATATAAACACAAAGCTACTCTCTCTCACACATACACACACACACAAACACACAGACACACACACACACACACACACACACACACACACACACACACACACACACACACACACACACACACACACACACACACACACACACACACACACACGTAGGCCGGATGACAACAAGTACGTGAGCATCTGATGTTGACAGGAACACCAGGGTGCAGAAGTCAGCCAAAGAGACATAGAAGTCTGAGTGTGTGTGTGTGTGTGTGTGTGTGTGTGTGTGTGTGTGTGTGTGTGTGTGTGTGTGTGTGTGAACACATTATGTCACAGACACGAGGGGGTGAATCTCATGATATCAAGTCTCCAAAAAACAATAAAATAAACATAAATAATATATACATTTATATTAGTTTATAAATGATTTGTATTATATATATATATATACATACACACACTGCATTATATATAATTTACTGCATTATATATAATATATATATACAATCTATGTATGATATAATGTATTATATTATGTATATATACACACACATTTAATGAATTTTATTTATATATATTTTTTTTCACACAAACAGTGAAACCAGTGAGTCCTTGTGGGGACATCCTTATTTTTGTGTTTGAGTGTGTGAGTGTGTGTTTGAGTTTGTGTGTGTGTGTGTGTGTGTGTGTGTGTGTGTGTGTGTGTGTGTGTGTGTGTGTGTGAGAGAGAGTGAGTGTGTGTTTGAGTGAGTCCTTGAGGGGACATCCTTATTTTTGTGTTTTGAGTGTGTGTGAGTGTGTGTTTAGGGATGGCCCCAGACCTGAGAAAAATCACGTCGCCATCAGACACTTTAGAGGGAAAGTGAGAGGAAAAAAAGGAAGGCAAGGAAAAGAGAGAGAGAGAGGAGGAGGAGGAGGAGGAGGAGGAGGAGGGGAGGATGGCGAGTTTATATAACAGCAGTGCAATGAGGACAATCTGACCTCCATACAAAACACACACACAAACCTCTGTATTAGCCCCATGTGTGTCATAAACACACAAATATGAAACAAATCTGGCTGTAGACTTGCATAAATGTGCGAGATGGTCGAGATGTGCATATGTTAACATGAACAACAATGTCACATTGCGTGCCTATGTATGTACCATGTTGTGTTTTCTATGATGCATAAATTAGTAAAATTGACTAAAGCTTAGAAATTCTGTCATTTCTGTAGAAAATGACAATGTTAGGGCATTATGGGAAGTCGCTTGGGTGTTTCTATGCATTTGCAATTTTCTAAAAGATTTGAGGCATGTTGCAATGAGTTTGCACAATCTAAAGTATGTGCTGATTCTTAAAAAAAACAAGTTTAATCCACAAAGAATCCTATACCAGCTCAAGAAACCTAAACAGCCTAAAACTGGCTCTTGATAAAAGGCTCTTTGCTGAACCCAAGAGATGTTCTTTGTTTTGTACGTGTTCGTGTGACTCACATGGGAAGTTGTACATGAAACAGGCTTGCGCCGCTATGATCCACTCCTCTCTGGTCTCGCAGATGATGGCAATGTTTTTCAGAGGTCTCTGTCCTAGAGAAGCCAAACCGCTCCCGAACGCTCTCACTTCTTTATACACCTGATCATATGACATCCAGCGATACTCTCCCAAAATCACCTGCAGAGAAACAGAGAGATTGAAAGGGTAATTAGTCCACCTGTTCAGTCCTTTAACTTTTCCCCCCATGCCACTGTACCAGACTTTACAATTTTACAGATCAACAGCTCCTCCTATTGGTTCATTATATAGTCACAGGTTATGGAGAATTTATAGGGTTCATACATACTCAACATTACATTTCAGAAGCATTTTGTTTAATCTATCTCCAAAAGTTCATAACATCACTTGTGTCCCACATTATGCACTATACACTTTGCACACATGCACTTACACACTGTGTCCAGTATGACCTTCATAAGGTTATTTTGTCGTTCAACATCAGAGTCTGAAAGCTCCTCTGCTACGTGATTAAAACTGTGACAGTTCAGAGCATGAAGTGTCCAACATTCCACACTTCATCCGGGAATTTCCATTTGGAGTTTCCAGTGTGACCATTAGGGTCATAACTTTTTGACTATTTTTCAAATGAAAGATTTCCTGTGTCATACATCGATGAACTTTTGCTTAAAAACAATGAAAAAGCCCCTAATTCATCAAAGTTTAAAAAAAGGTAACCCTAGATAAAAAAGGGGAACAACCATATAACAAACAATACTGCTTATGTCATATTATATTACTGCTTAAACGAATATCAAAAAGTATCAAGTTGAGTTGTTTGCTTATAAAGCTCCCTCTGCATATGTATACCAAGATTTGAATTTTTCTAGAAAAACAGTTCTAGAAAGTTCCAGAAAGTTCTAAACAGTTCTAGAAAGTTAAGAAGTGCTACTTACTTTTGCAAGTGACCTTTTTTTGACCTTTGACTTTTTTTCTTTTACTTAGAAGGATTAGGGCATTTTTCATTGTTTTTAAGCAAAAGTTCATCGATTTATGATACAAGAAATCTTTTATTTAAAAAATTAGTCAAAAAGTTATAACAGTGAACACTATTTATACTACAAAAAGGCATAGAATAGCGAACGGGGACGCACCTATAGGCCTAGTTGTACATTTTAAACCCTCTGTCTGACCTTTACAATTAAAGATCTGGTATGTTGCTTAATAAAAATATATATATAGTTCAAACTCTTCAAAATAGCAAGAAAAATCTGTTTTCTGATATGATCAAGATTAATGTACTATGTAGACATACTTTAACTTTTACAAACACAAAGTAGTATTATTGAGAACAGTATAATTATATTATTTCTCTCCTGTATTGTACTGCTATATAAAACCCATGCCTCTTTATAAGCATTTAAATGTAAAGTTTGTCATGATTTTTTATTTTTATTATTTGTGCACAGGACAAATTAACTTGAGAAATCCCTCCACAGTATATTTCAACATTTACCGATGCCTGTTCAGTATTCAGAAACTTTGTAAGGAAGTTGTCATTATTTTTACATCCAAAGAATTTCCAGTCATTTACATAATAATCATCTTGAAGATACATATATAAAAGCAGCCTGATAAATTCAAAAGAGGATGAAAAAAAAAAAAAAAAAAATTAAATGCAACAAAAGTGCATCAGGTTTGTGTTTTGGATGTTCAAACCAGTATAGTGTACAAATAGAGCACTCTCTACAAAAGCAAATCACCCAGCAGAAAGAAACATCCAGCAGCAGTTGTTTGGGATGCATAATCAAGCCCTTTTTATCTTGCACAACAGCAGCACATGTTTGGCAGCTTTAGTTGAGTAACAGCAGCAACACAGGAGAATAGTATTACTATATGAGCTGCTCCAGCGCTGGACAATAGGATTATCATCAGAACTGAGAGATCATTCACATGCTGCAGGTCCGTCTGTTACAGGCTGCTTGACTTAAACGGGTCATGACATGGAAAACAAGATTTTCTCTGTGCTTTCGAAAACAGAGTTTAATGTATTACGCACACTCGCACCCACGCAACACAAAACAGACCTCCCTTATTAGTCCACTCCACTCAGACCATTTATAAAGTTATCAAAACATGTAATTCAGAAATCATCACATTTATGACATCAGCTCATTAACTTTAGGCCCAATTTGATGTTTATTAAATGTATCCAATATTTGAATACACACTATCGGTCAAAATTTTTTATTTTTTATATTATCTTATGCTCATCAAGGCTGCATTAATTTGACCAAAAATACAGTAAAAACTTTATAATTGTGAAATATTATTACAATTTAAGAAAACTCTTTTCTATGTGAATATATTTTAAAGAGTCATTTATTAAATTAATGCTTTTATTCAGCAAGGATGCATTAAATTGATCAAAAGTGACAGTAAAGACATTTGCAATGTTAAAAAGAGATTTAAATAAAATAAATGCTGTTCTTGTCTTGAACTTTCTATTCGTCAAAGAATTCTGAGGGAATTTCAATGTTCAAGTTTTCAACATTGATAATAATAAAAAAAACAATTATTTTTAATTGAGCCCCAGTAATAACTGATAATAACTGAACAGCAAATCATCATATTATACTGATTTCTGAAGGATCATGTGACGCTGAAGACTGGAGTAATGTTATAACAGTTGTCTTAAATTGTAATAATACTTCACCATTTTTATTGTATTTTTGATCAAATAAATACACCCTTGGTGAGCAGAAGAGACTTCTTTCAAAAAACATAAAAATAAATAAATATGTAATAATATATACAATTATTTCAAACTTTTGGCCAGTAGTGTAGGCTTACTAATTACTATACTATACCACCCAAAAGTAGCATATACTAGGCAGCGTACATTTCATTTTGTGTCTAATTCAATACTTTTAAATCATTTTATAATCTAATATTATTCCTTAATTGACGAGCAAGTTTTCAGTGTTTTTTTAAGCATGTTTTCAATGATAAATCCATTGGTGGATGACTAGTCAACCATCTCTAAGGTGAGAAGTGTTCATAAAAACTAAACTATGACTTTTGGTTTGGTTGGGTTGGGGGGGGGGGGGGGGGGGGTGATACACACCTTCTTGAAGACTCTTCCATCCTCCTGACCTTCATCCTCCTCGCTCAGCAACTCTCTGGTGCCCAGGCAGTCGAGGTCAGGATAGCGGCTCACGGTTGATTCAAACACCCGATCGAGTGTGTTCACCCCGGGCTGTAGGCACATTGCCAACGCCCTCAGCGCTCCGACATCCCGGTACGGTCCCGACGGGTGTGCGCTCAGGGAGCGGCCCTTCACCCTCCGCGAACACTCGGAGAATGACTGCAGTTCGGACGATCTCAGCAACAGGTACGGCAGGTAAGAGATAAGAGAGTAAAGCCAAACCACCCATCTGAATATGACGACCACTACTGGACTCACATCCTGCTTCAGCCTCATACTGACAGAATGAAGTAGAAATAATGATGTCACTTCCTCCTCTTCTTTTCTTCTCCTCTGCGATGTGTCAGTGAAGCTTTGTTTCTAAAACAAGAAAAACAAGCAGTCAGTCTTCCATGCTGTTAAACACACATACTAACACCGAACAGCATCAGGACATTCAAATGATCATAAACCAAAAACCAAAAGATCATGGGCGATTACTTGTTAGATTTGACCCATTTGACCCCATCCGTGAGAGGAGAGCAGATTTTGAAAGTGGTAAATATAGAGGTGTGTAATGTCTAACAACAGCCCAGATTTCTGCACAAATCCAAAAGTGGGTGAAAGGTGACACTGAAACTAAGCATGTGCATGAGTTTTTGTGAGCGTGGGTCAGGGTTATTTTTGTTAACTAAAACCATAAAAACCAAATAGCCTATTTGGACACAAAAGAAGATATTTTGAAGAATGTTGGGAACCAAACAGTTGAAAGACCCCAATGACTTCCATAGTAGGAAAAAAAATTAAAAAATACTATGGAAGTCAATGGGGTCCATCAACTATCTGGTTCCCAAAATCCTTTATATTATTTTGTGTTCAACAGAAGAAAGAAACTCATACAGGTTTGGAACAACTTGAGGGTGAGTAAATGAAGACAATTTTCATTTTTTGGGTGAACAATCCCTTTAAAGCAACTTTGACTAAAATCATATGCTGTTATTGTTTGCATGGAACACAAAAGGAGATAGGCTACAGTATATTATACAATAGCCTATACATTTTTTACTGTTTTCTATAGTACATTTTAAAATGGAAAAAACACAACTTGTGTGCTTAATTCAAAGTATTCTAAGGGCACATGAGCTTTATGTGAGGAACTGACTGAAATTTAAGTCATTCTACCACTTTCACAGATGACACTGTGATCAATCATGTGACACACAAGAACCAATGCGATTTGCCTTTAATGGCACTTGGTGCAATGCTTGTTTAAGCATGAACGAGAATTGCGAGGGGGAGATTATAAGTGAATAACGACTTAATTTCATGAGTGAATAATGATTGAATATATTTTTTTGTTGGGGGGGGGGGGAATTCCTTTAAAGTGAAAGATTGTCATTAATTAATTAAATCAATTGTTCGCATTCAGTAAGCTATTTTCTGTGATTGTGTGGGCACTTCCGATTAATTTGCCACTATAGGTAAATAAATAACGGAAAGAATAGCAAAATGCTGTAAATGATCAAATAATTTGTGCTACAAACCAGTGTGTTTATGATTATGATAATGAATTAAAATAATGTGATAACAAGAAACAGTTTGCAATATCAAGCAGCGTAACGGACGGCTTTTTTTTTGTACAACTAAAATAACTGGAACCGAAGCCTCGACACAATCAAGTTACAATGGCATGAAATTAAATAATTTAGAAATGTTTTTAAAAAACAAAAACTAATAAAAATGACAAAAACGCATAATAAAATTGCTAGAATTAAACAAAACAAAAAAAACAAAAAAACCCTGAAAATATAAAAATAAAAAACATTTCAAAATATGAATATATTGAATAGTGAATATCTACGACATGAATTGTGTAGTGGTGTGGTTGGGGAAGTGGGGGGGGGGGGGGTTGTGTCACTGGTTGAAGCTGTCCGTGGTGCTGAAGCCACCCAGGTCCCTAAATTAAATCCAGTATTAATAATAATAAGATTGACATGTCTGTTTGACAATTAATAAACACGGAAGAGCATAAGGCTGAAGAGCATAATCTGACATTGCAACATTAGCCTAACACCACAAGGGATCAATACTAATGGCTATGTTTGCCCACACTGCCAATCACAACCAGCCTCCCATGATTACATACAATCACAAAACACATAAATACTCTCTTAAGCCCTATTCGGACGGGACTAGTTTGACATGGAGAGGTGGGGCAAAGTAAAGTAATAATTACCAGAACTTCTCTGTGATTTTAGTCCCATCCAAAATGTGCCATCTCAGTAATCATTACGGACAATGTCAGTAAAGACTACTGCGACTTTTACCTTCAGTAAAAGGTCCGGAAAAATGACCTCAGGCAATACTAATCCCGTGTGTAGGCTCGATGTAAATATTTAAGTAAATATTTCGTCATATCGTGTTTAAAAGTAGTTTTCCGCGGTTTTTCAAGTATGGAGACGCTTGAAGAAGCATTCAGTTGCGTTCTAGACGCTGGTAGTCAAACTCAAGTGTTTTCCACACACCATTCAGATCAGAAAGAAGATCGAAAGCACTTTAGAGGCACGAAACATCTTTTAGTGTTAGGTAAGCGCCTCTTACCAACACAATCCAATCTAAGGTTAATTAATACATCGTTTGACCGGACATAACTGTTTTATATATATAAATATAGGTTATATGTGTTTGTTATGTGACATTTTTTCCAGAGCTGAACAATACAAACGTAGACAGCGAATCAAAATCTATCCTACTTTATAGAGCTCAAGCATTTAAAACAGCAGATGACAAAATCGCAGTGTGCTTAGAATAGACAGAACGATATCATGTGCTGGTGTGGAAAATAATATAGTTATCGTTCTCGGTGTGAAAGGGCCTAAATTAAGCTTCTTTATAGAACCTTTTTTTTCTAAGAGTGTTTTGCTTCAGTTCTCACCGCTGTGAGTGATTATTGTGGCATCCCAATACACATTCTACAAAGTCAGAAAAAGAAGCAATAAGATTCAACATATGTGACCCTGGACCACAAAACCAGTCACAAGTCACGGGTATATTTGTGGCAATAGCCAACAATAGGCTACATTGTATAGGTCAAAATGATCGATTTTTCTTTTATGCCAAAAATCATTAGGATATTAAGTAAAGATCATGTTCCATGAAGATATTTAGTAAATTTCCTATCATAAATATATAAAACATGTATTTTTGTGAGTGAATGCAGCACAATCGAGAACATAGGCTAAATGGACAAATTTAAAGGCAATTTTCTCAATGTTTCGATTTTTTTGCACCCTCAGATTCCAGATTTTCTAATAGTTGTATCTCGACCAAATATTGTCATATCCTAACAAACCATACAATAGAAAGCTTATTTATTCAGCTTGCAGATGATGTATACATCTCAATAAAAAAAAAAAATGGCCCATGTGACTGGTTTTGTGGTCCAGGGTCACATATAGGCTATGATCATAAATGGTGTCAAGCAATAAACTAAAAGAATACAGAACCAATATGAGTATTACAGTCAAATAGGCCTAATCCCCAGTGTTTGCATATATGCACAGCAGATCAAATATCCAGGAATATTTCAGAGGTCCTGTATTCATGCACACAACGCCCACCGAGCGAGATCTACGGAAGCTATCCTGCAGATGTCATTTATAATTCACACTCACTCATCTGTCTGTAAAAATATCCCTTTCATACATTCTCAAGGATCTCATGAATAACTCAGTGAATGTCAGCAAATGCCTGACAGATCATCCGCCGCTGCCCAACTCTACTCTGCTATCCAGAATATAAAGTTTTAAAAATAAGTTTTCTTAATGTAGATCTTATAATTTGTTTTCTTCCTGTGAGATGCACAATGAAAGTGGATGGTGATATATATTAAATTAAATTTTAAGATTACAGTCAAGCTCCTAAGGCAGAAAAAAGCACCATTAAAAGTTGTGTACTATTGTTTTGTAAACTGTACTTGTACAACACTTTAGCTTTGTGGGAGAAACACTAATATTTAAGCTGTTAATCAATGTGTTACGTCCAGAGACGAAGTGATTTGATTTATATTTACTTCTAATGTGTCTTGTCTTTTTTTTTGCTCCTTCTACTGAATCTGCCTGGCAGGTAGCTGATCGCTCCCAGCTGTAACTGCTTACCAATTAAGAGTGAGCCAGCATAAAAGCAGAGCCCCAGCTATCAGACAGCGAGAAAACGTTCCCCCAAGAGCTTTCTCCAGAGCGTTGTCTTTCTCCTGCCCAGCCTGTTGTTGCAGCTACAATTGGTGGTTATTGGGCTGCTGATTGTTCTTTTTTGGTATTGTAGTTTTTCTTGTTATTGTTTCATTGTGACTGTAGTAAGGTTTGTAGTGTAGGAAGGAAGAAGACAGGGGTCGGCTGACTGGGACTGACACTTTATTCACAAAACAAAAATAAACAAAAGGTGCGCAACAGCGCGTTCACCGTGCTTTCCTGCACAGCAATAAATAATCACACAATGTCACAGTCTCTGGTGATCTCTCCTAGATCAGCCCGTTCGTGTAGTCCCAGTCCACTACTCTCTTCTCCTCTCTCTCGCTCTCCCCGGCTTTATGCAGTCTCTCCACGCCAATTACTGCAATCAGACACAGGTGTTCATCATCTGCACTTGACCTACTTACTCACCGCTCGGCCCCCACCTTTCTCTCCCGCTACAGACTTCGCGGAACCACGCCCCCCTCGCCACATACCCCCACCGCCCGACTCAGGCCGGGGAGCCATCCGGCCTGCAGCCTCCCCCCCCCTCCTCCTGGAGAGGAAGTCAGCCACAGTCATCTGTGCACCCGGCCTGTGGATCACCTGGAACTTAAACGGCTGTAAAGCTAGATACCAACGAGTGATCCGCGCGTTGGTATCCTTCATGCGGTGGAGCCACTGCAGGGGAGCGTGGTCCGAACAGAGGGTGAACTCCCGTCCCAAGAGGTAGTAGCGGAGGGTGAGAACGGCCCACCTGATGGCTAGGCACTCCTTTTCGATGGTGCTGTACATCGTCTCTCTCTTTGAGAGCTTTCGACTGATGTACAGCACCGGCCGCTCCTCACCCTCCACCTCCTGGGACAGGACGGCGCCCATCCCTCTGTCCGATGCGTCAGTCTGCAGAATAAAAGGGAGAGAAAAGTTAGGGGCATGTAAGAGTGGGCCACCACACAAAGCAGCCTTTATCTGAGTGAAAGCCTGCTGACACTGCTCCGTCCACTGAACCGTATCTGGTACCTCTTTTTAAGTCAGATCAGTCAACGGGCTGGCGAGGTCCGAATAATTAGGCACAAACCTTCTATAATATCCCGCCAGCCCCAAGAACTGTCTAACCTCCTTTTTGGTCTTAGGTCTTGGACAAGTTGCAACTGCTGCCGTCTTATCAATTTGGGGACGCACTTGTCCATGACCCAAGTGGAAGCCCAGATATCTAACTTCCACTCGCCCAACCGCACACTTCTTTGGGTTTGCCGTGAGCCCAGCTCTTCTCAGCGTCTTCAGGACAGCCCGCAAATGCTGCATATGCCGCTGCCAGTCGCCACTATAGATGATGATGTCATCCAAGTAGGCAGCAGCATATGCAGCATGCGGCCGGAGAATTCTGTCCATCAGACGCTGAAACGTTGCTGGAGCCCCGAACAAACCGAAAGGAAGGGTGACAAATTGGTGTAATCCGAACGGCGTGGTGAAAGCGGTCTTTTCTTTGGACATAGGTGATAAGGGGATCTGCCAATATCCCTTCGTTAAGTCCAGTGTCGAATAAAAACGAGCAGTACCCAGCCGATCAAGCAATTCGTCAATCCTAGGCATTGGATAAGCGTCGAATTTCGACACAGCATTCACCTTCCTGTAATCCACACAGAATCTGACTGAGCCGTCCGTTTTGGGAACCAAAACTATCGGGCTCGCCCAATCACTGTTGGATTCTTCTATTACTCCCATTTCCATCATTGCCTCTAATTCGCTCTGCACTACTTTTTTTTATGCTCTGGCAGGCGATACGGCCGGCTGCGAACTACCACCCCCGGCTCGGTCTCAACGTGGTGCTGAATGAGATCTGTGCGACCAGGCAGAGGCGAGAACACATCCGCAAATTCTGCTTGTAAATTCTTTATGTCAGTGAGTTGGGATGGTGAGAGGTGGTCTCCTCCAGGGTCCAGAGCGAGGGATTGTTTTTTTATAAGCGCTTCTGGACCGAGATCCTCCTCTCCGCTCACCACCATCGCCAACAACACTGACTCCACCTCCGACCATTTTTTAAGGAGATTGAGATGGTATATTTGATGTGCCCCGCCTCTATCTGTCCGTATTACCTCATAGTTGAGATCCCCAACTCGCCGTGTGACCTCGAAGGGTCCTTGCCACTTTGCGAGTAATTTTGAACTGGAAGTGGGAAGTAATACAAGCACTTTTTCTCCCGGTGCAAATTGACGCAGTCTAGCCCCCCTGTTGTACAACCGACTTTGTCTGTCTTGAGCCTGTAACAAATTCTCCATGGATAGCCGCCCCAAAGTGTGGAGTTTTGTTCTCAGGTCCATGACATACTGAATTTCATTTCTACTATTTGAAGGTCCGTCCTCCCAAGTTTCTCTAAGGACGTCCAACACCCCGCGAGGCTGACGTCCATAGAGAAGCTCGAAGGGGGAAAACCCCGTGGAGGCTTGGGGGACCTCTCGTACAGCGAACAAGAGGGGTTCTAACCATTTATCCCAATTTTTGGCGTCTTCCTGTACGAACTTTCGAATCATGGTTTTTAACGTGCGATTAAACCGTTCGACCAGCCCGTCTGTCTGTGGGTGATAGACACTGGTACGAATCGCTTTAATGCCCAATAACTCGTAAAGTTCGCGTATAGTACGTGACATAAACGCCGTGCCTTGATCGGTGAGAATCTCTTTCGGGATTCCCACCCGGGAGATCAATGAAAACAGAGCACTCGCCACACTTTTAGCGGAAATAGTGCGGAGAGGAACTGCTTCAGGATACCGCGTTGCATAGTCCACCAGGACCAATGCAAAGCGGTGTCCCCGTGCTGACCGTTCTAATGGCCCGATGAGGTCCATACCAATTCGCTCGAAGGGGGCCTGCATTAACGGGAGTGGGCACAAAGGTGCTTTTGGGTTAGCCGGTGGGTTTACCAACTGACATTCACGACAAGACGCACACCACTTGCGCACGTTCTCGTGAATGCCCGGCCAAAAGAATCGGGCCATGAGACGATTTAGTGTCGCTGTTTGTCCTAAATGTCCGGCCATTGGATTACAATGAGCCGCCTGGAAAAGCATTTCCCGGCGGCTTCGAGGAACTAATAACTGAGTTGTATCTTGCTTTGACTGGGCGTCTTGGGTCACCCGATACAACTTATCTTTTAAAATTGCAAAATAAGGATAGGAGAGCGGCTGGTCAGGGTGGAGAAGCTGGCCATCGATGGATCGAACCTGATCAAAAGCATGTTTTAGAGTCTCATCCTGGGACTGCTCCAGGGGAAAATCATCGCGTTCGGGGAAGTTAATTCCTCCCAAAACGCTCTGTTCCCCTGAAACAGCACCCAGAGGTTCTGACTCAGCTTCACCCAGCTGAGCAACCGCCTCTTTTCCTTCCGGTTTCCCCCAAGAAGCATCCGTACACAAAATCCCTAATAATTTATTAAAGTCTGGCCAATCAGTTCCCAAAATTAACGGATGCCGGAGGTGCGGATTAATCGCTACCTCCACACTATGTTTTTGTCCCCTAAATTGAATTTCCACGGGCAATCTAGGATAATCCACCACATCCCCGTGCACACACCTTACCTTAACCATGCGGCCATTATCCAATGCCTTGGACTGAATCAGGCTTTGATGCATGGAGGTTTGGTTACACCCTGAATCCACCAAAGCCCGATAGGTACCCCCCTTGATACTCACAGGTATCTGATACTGGCCAGCTTGATCGGGGGCAGCTCGTGGGGCGTCGGGGACCCGGATCAGTGTCCCCACCTCCATCACTGGACACCGATCTATGAAGTGACCCGGGTCCCCGCAGCGCCAACAAGCCGGCCCAGGCTTCCCCTCTGCTCTGTGGGCAGGAAGCGGGTCAAGGAATTGGCGTGGAGAGAGTGCCGCAGCCGCTTGCGGGGGACCCGATCCGGCAAATGATCCCCCTCCCCGGGTAAAGGCTCTAGATGGAGCCGCCGGCTCGCTCTGGCTCCCCATCCTCCACCGCGGTAGGGGTTTTGGCGGTGGTCCTCCCCGAGTCCTGGGGAGGGGGACGGGCCTAGAGGGAGAGGGAGAGAGAGAGAGAGGAAGAGAGGCAGATGGAAGAGGTTCGCCGACCCCTGGACACGCCACCATCTGATCCTCCGCCAGCTGGATGGCCTGATTCAGCGACGTCGGGCGGTGGCACTGGACCCACTCTGCAGTCCTTGTAGGTAGTCGTGAGACGAACTGCTCCAGTACCACTCGATCTACGATTCCCTCGACGTCGCTTCCATCGGCCATCAGCCACCTGCGGCAAGAGTCCCGGAGCTGTTGTGCCAAGATGAAGGGTCGGCCGGACTCGTCGAGGCTCAGGGTCCTGAACCGCTGACGATGTTGTTCTGGGGTCCGGCCGACCCGCTGAAGTATGGCACGTTTGAGATCTTCATAGACCAGGAGGTTCCGGACTGGCAGTTGGTGTGCGGCTACTTGTGCTTCTCCCGAAAGCAATGGGATGAGCCGCATTGGCCAGTCCGTGGAGGGCCATCCCCTGTCCTCCGCTGACCGCTCGAAGAGGTCCAGAAATGCCTCCGGGTCATCCTGCGGCCCCATCTTATTTAGCGGCAGCGGTGAGGACGCAGGTGTTTGGGGGACGGCCCTAACCTCCCGGTCTACCCAGCTCCGGAACAGCTCGCGGTCTTCATGCTGGCCTCGGAGAAGTGCTTCGAAGCGATGGTCTTGCTCCTCCTTTATGGCCAGCAGCTGGCGATGTTGTTCCTGGTGAAGACCGGCGAGCGTTTGGATGATGTCCGCAAATGGCGAGGCTGGCGGGGTTTGCATGGCGGCGATGCTCTTCTTCCCTCCCGGGTTTCGGCTCCACTGTAGTAAGGTTTGTAGTGTAGGAAGGAAGAAGACAGGGGTCGGCTGACTGGGACTGACACTTTATTCACAAAACAAAAATAAACAAAAGGTGCGCAACAGCGCGTTCACCGTGCTTTCCTGCACAGCAATAAATAATCACACAATGTCACAGTCTCTGGTGATCTCTCCTAGATCAGCCCGTTCGTGTAGTCCCAGTCCACTACTCTCTTCTCCTCTCTCTCGCTCTCCCCGGCTTTATGCAGTCTCTCCACGCCAATTACTGCAATCAGACACAGGTGTTCATCATCTGCACTTGACCTACTTACTCACCGCTCGGCCCCCACCTTTCTCTCCCGCTACAGACTTCGCGGAACCACGCCCCCCTCGCCACAGTGACACTTTTTCAAATACTTACTTTTTGTTATGTTAGTTAAAGAGAGATATATTCTTTATCTTTTGAGTTTGTTGCTTGATTAATAGCTGCTATTATTAACATCCTCTTTAGCAGCTACCTTAATGTTTGCTCATTTGTGTTTTGGGTTTATTGGTTTTATTTGGAAGCTGTAGGGAGGTGGATGCCATTTTGTTTTAACCTGTTTTCTCCTGTTTTGGGGCTAGTAAGGGAGTTAGGGTATAACTCTGTTATTTTTCTTTTCTTTTCTTTGTTAGTCTAGTTAGAGGTAAATATTTCAGTTATATTGTCTTGTTTATTATTTTGGCCTTATCCTCTCCTGAAACTATTGCTTCCTTTTGTGATTTTCTTTATATTTGTTCCACGAGCTGTGAAATAAAATCCTTTTCTGGATGCTTGTGGTGCTGTGGCAGGACTTAGATTAACGCTCTTTAAAATTTGGTTTTACTTTTGTTGCGTCCCCATTTACCCCTAGACTTATGTGGGACGTAACAAATGCTAAGTCTCCAATCATATTTGCAGTTGAGTTCAATTAAAAAATGGTGCCTTTTTGTCATGCACAATGTTAAGTAACATTGTTTATGAGCTTTTTTTTTCTTCTTCAGTTTTCTGGTGTTTTTAAGAGTTTGTCTATCCACTTTCCTTGTTTCAATAATATGACATTGAATTGGAATGAATTAACACTGTTATTTTTGGGTAAACCGTTCCTTGATGTCCTCACACATTTTTAGCCTCTCCTTTTTTTCCCTCATCATTCGTTTTTCTGTACATCGCCCCACACCCATCTTTTTCTGAGCGTTGAGTGAGTCACAGCTGTCTTTTCAGTGTACATAAAGCGAGATTTAGGCCTATTCAAGCTCAAGTCTTAACCAGCAAATCTAATGCAGCATGTAAGAGCATTGCACAACAACATGAGCCGAATATCGCGGGTCTGAAACAGAGTGTGTTCTGTATTTATGATGAAAATGGTTTTGTGTGATAAATCTGAAATCGCTGCTATTCATTATGTGAAGAGAGGCGAGATTTACTTCCTCTTTCCAATGAAAGGATCATTGTTTGACACCACAAACACTCATGCAGGATTGAAGAAGAGGTTGAGTGAGAGAAACAGAGGGAGAGAGTCATGTTGTGTGAAGCAACACAGAGAATGTGTCTGCTTTCCTGTGCATCGTTGTGCCCTATATGAGCATCTGTGGCCTTCATTTCTGCAGTCAGTGTCTGGCAAAAAAGGACGGTTGAAATTTTTTTTATTTTGCATAAAGAAAAAAGCATTATGACATTACTTTCATGACAATAAAGCACGTTTCACCCCAATCCTGTCAGAGCACAATTGTTTTTTTTAATAAAATGTTTGCATTGCATTACTGTAATGAGAACTAAACTCATTCAGTTTCAATGAACACTGTTGACTCCTGGCAACATGAGCGTAATAAAAACATTTGTTGGAATGGCTCAGTGGTAGTGGCATTCAAATAATGTCTCAATTCAAATTTTAAAGGGGTGGTTGGTTATGATTTCACTTTTCTAACTTTAGTTAGTGTGTAATGTTGCTGTTTGAGCATAAACAACATCTGTAAAGTTACGAAGCTCAAAGTTCAAAGCAAAGGGAGATATTTGCTTTTAAAGAAATAGTTTTTTAAGGACTACAACAAACGGCTGGTAGAGACTACATGACATTCCTCCCGGGTTAGACATCACCAACCCTAAAATTTACATAAACCCCGCCCCCGGAACACGATTTATAGATTATCAAGAAAGAATATGCTAATCATTGACTAGAAGATAACTATACATACGCTACATAAATTCATCAACTAACCATTCAGAAATGTCCTGTTGCTTCTACATGTTGTCTAATCTTGAGTCTCTCCATCATTGACTCTGGATTGAACATAAAAGGCTAAAAGTTTTTGAAATGTCTTTTGAAAAGTGCATGTCTGTGTGAGTGCAAGCTGTTTAAGCTCCGCCCCCTGTGCCGTGAGCAGCAGCTCATTTGCATTTAAAGGGACACACACAAAAACTGTGCGTTTTTGCTCACCCTCAAAAAGTGACAATTTTAACATGCTATATAGAAATATCTGTGGGCTATTTTGAGCTAAAACTTCACATACACACTCTGGGGACATCAAAGACTTATTTTACATCTTGTGAAAAGGGCATTATACCATGCCTTTAATAGACCATTCTTTATGCAAAATACATTAGGGTTAAAATGTGAGAAATGTTTTGATCGTTTTCATGTCATCCACTCAATGGCACAGATGTATCTGCCGATAATTGGTATCGGACGATAAAAGCAAGTATTTTCACTATCGGCTGTCAATCAGAAAAGGGGGTGGAAAAACGCGTTCAGACTGCAACTCAGACTGTGTGTGAAGAAAATAGAGACGCCGGCGCGACCACAACATTGCCCAACATCATGGCAAACATAATGCAAGCGGAACGAAACTGCTCGTTATTGTGTGGTTGAAGGACCGTTAATCAGTTTGGACCAATGCAGCGTGAGCCGATCTTGATCATGCGACACTGTTACTACACAGCGCTAATAAGAAATCCAGTAAAGATAGCATTTGAATTCGCCACAGAAGTAATAACATCGCTGCGAGATCTAGTGAGAAACATTCACATTTCGCTGACGTGGAAACCAGGAAGAAACATTGTGCCATGAATGAACTATCCAGTGTCCACAGATCAGCAACATTCACCATGAATTTAGTGTAGTAACACTAACTGCAACCATGCATGGAAGTTTGGCAGGAATAGTAGGCTATAATGCCTCAAGTAACATTGCGTCGGTTTTATTTTGACATTATGAATACAATTGCTGCCCTCAAATGTTAATCTGAACTAAAATAAACTTTTATTTATAACTACTACAATATTACATTTCATTTTTTCCAAGGAGCTGTTTTGTTTTATATGCTCCTAAGAAGAGTCAATTATAGCTCCAGAATTGCTCAAAGTAATAAAAAAATATTGTACTTTATGATGTTAGTTTTAATAAAAAAATAAAAGAATAAAAAAAATTTCATCTTTTTGCTGTATCAAAAACGTACCGAACCGAACCGTGACACATGTGTATCGTATCGAACCGAACCGTGACACAAGTGTATCGTATCGAACCGAACCGTGACAAAAGTGTATCGTATTGTATCGTATCGAACCGTGAATTTTGTGAACCGTTACACTCCTAGTCAAAATTAGAGGTCGACCGATTCATCGGTTTTGCCGATTAATCGGCACCGATAGTTGATTGGTGGAAATATCGTTATCGGCAAAAATACATACCGATAGTTTTTCCTGGTTGCGTCCGTTGCTGGAGCGGCTGAGAAGCGCGCGCTGTCATTCATTACACAGTAAGAGAGAGCTGAGAAGGCTCTGCTGGCATCATGCAGTACAAGAGCGGCCTCTAGAGGTGTAATAAAAACTTTCTCTGATGCCTCGTGTTGTTTATTTCCACACGTGATTCTGCGTGCTGCACTGAGAGCACACGCTGCGTGGAGAGCGCTCAGATGCGCGTTTAAACCACCAACAGCTAAAAGGTATTTTTTCATATCATTATAAAGCGATTAATTTGTTGACTAAATGCTGCATTAGTAGAGAAAGAACAGCACAACAGTTTGTTTGTTTGCCTTCGAGGCTGAGAGGACGCTAACATTAGTACCAGTACCTCAAGTGGTTAAAACACTGACAAAAATAAACTAAGTCCGAACCGAATGTTTAATGTCACAATTGTTAACATCTATTTGCATTAGTTTATATCCAGCTAGTCACTTTTATGCATTTAATATGCAGAGAAGTTGCATATTTAAAGCTAGAGATGTAAGATAGCAAACTGATATGTTCATACAGCCGACAGAAACATAAATCAGAAAAGCATTCGATTTCGGTTATTTTTTCCATCATCACTTTAATATGTATTTTGTTATTTTGATTAGATAATCATCAAGTGTTTATAAAATAGAAGCAAAAGTGTGAGACTATACATGTAATATTTATGTCATTTCAATGCTCTGGCGTTGTAGATATTTAAAGTTGGCCATCTTTAAGCATGACTGTTTGGATTTATATGAAATGATAACACTTACAATAAAATTCCATATGTAACATTAACTATGGTTAATAACTGCTGTATAAGGATTGTTCATTGTTTGTTTGTTAATTAACATGTACTAATACATTTTTAAATTAAGGTTTTTATTTGTTTACAATTTGTTAACCATCAAACTAACATGAATGATCAAGGTGCAATTTGTTTTTATCCAGTATCAATTTTAAAAACTATCGGTTCATTAATCGGTTATCGGCAAGTATGGCCCAACCTAGCTATCGTTATCGGTAAAATCCACTATCGGTCGACCTCTAGTCAAAATATGTTTTCTGCAGCAACAGGACCTTAATCAGCTCCAGTGGCTGATGAGGATAGTGGAGGATCAGGAGAGAGAGAGAAAGTGTAGAGCCTGCGGTAAGCAGAACTACTTTCAAAACACTTGGATATGTCATGAGTGTAGGAACCCATTACCCAATTACGCATTATTTCCACATCTGCATAGTTGACGATTACCAATAGGCTACTGCAATTTAGTAGAAATTTAATGAGACTCGTTTGTAAATCATGTTTTCCGCCAAAATAACTGTTCAATTTCCGTCAAAATAAAACATCATGTGCTTATCTCTTCCAACTATAGAAATTAGTACAAAAACTAATCATGAAAGCTTCCTTTATTTTTCAGTGCATTTGTTTTACAATATATGGCTATTATATCATTGGATTAATATTATAACTTTTGGGCCCGGTTTCACAGACAGGGCATAGACTAAGCCAGGTCCCAGGATTAGACCATAGATCAATTAGGACATTTAAGTAATTTTTATAAACATGCTTAGAAAAAAAACATTACCGATGTGCATCTTAAAACTAAAAAGGCACTGATATATTTTTAAGATCAGTCAGTGCAAGTTTATTTCAGTGGAAACAGCTCAGACTTACATTTTAGTCTAGGACTAAGCCCTGTCTGTGAAACCAGGGGATTATGTAGTAGTGTAATCTAGACAGAAACTGTAACTAAAAGAGGTTTGAATTTTTCTTTGCTTAATTTGCACACTGAATATGGGTTGAAGCTTTTAATTTTGAACTCTCAAAGTGCACCAGATTGATGAATTTAACATTAAAATGCACAACATTTTCTTATGGGGGGGCATGCCCCCAAACCCCCCAAGAGGCACACTCACCACAGCTTTACCAAAAATCCTGTGAGAAACACTGGTATTGCTATGTCAATGCAGCTTATAGCTTTTTTTTGGATTGATCACTGTGGAGAATTGTTCAATTGTGTTAATAAATTACAATTTTAACTCTCACTCATTCCTACTCACTTATTATATGGCATTAGTGGTTTTAAGGAATAGGAGTTGAACAAAAACATATTCAAGGGCGTGCAAAGATGGGTGGTGTCTATGATCATATGTAGTGGGCCAGTCTGGGCCAAAATGCCAGGGCCGAATTTTTGTCCCAGTCCAGCCCTGCCAATGAGAGACAAGTCTACAAGGAGACGGAAGTGACTGAACTTTTGAAATGGCGACAGCGAAACAACAATCAGCTGTACGGCTCCAGCGGACAGCAGGGATGGAGGAGCGACTGGTGGACATGTGGCAACAACACGACTGCCTTTATAATGTGTCCTCGTCATATAATGTCTGACGCGACACAGTCTCCATTTAGTTCACATCCACTTCCCCATGAGATCATGTGAGGTGCTAAATCTGGCATGATTATCTTGTAGTGTGTGATGCACCACGGTTTTCAAATCTTGAAGTGTGTGCAGGTTTGAGATCTGAAAGAATAAAATCTGTGAAGATTCTCCTTATGTGATACAACCAGATTGAGATTTCACAATTGGTTACGATTTAACTCCTGTACTCTGAGTATTAGGCTAGGCCTACCGAAATAAATCATGTCTCATGTAATTGCTCAATAAGTGTTACAAGCAGCTTGTGAACAATGTCGCTTAACGAGGCATTTACCTCCCAATGTTCACAGATCGTTAGTTAGCTATGAAAACACTAGTGAGGAGCTTATTTACTATTTTATTATATCTATTTATTGTTATTTTTATATGCATGTTTGAATAAATTTTTAGTGTTTATGAAAACTAGGCTACCTTATGTGCAACTGAGCTGCATACAAACATTTCAGTTTTTATTTGAGAATAATTTACTACATCTGAAAATAAATAGTTAAATATAATAGTTTGTGCTGTTTCAACATAGTAATAGAGGGGGTTCCCTGTAGTTTGCTGCAGATATTTCAAACTATCAGTATGGGAAGATATTATTCTGAATAATCAGCTATCGGTATCGACAGAGTAATTAAGTATCAGTGCATCTCTATATAAAATACAATGAGAACTTGAGTGATGGAGAACTGACTGACATGTTTGTCATGGCAACAGTTCATTCATGAATCATCCGAGCTTGTGTTGTGTCAGCAAACCAGGACGTGCATGAGAATGAGAGAACAGAACTGGATCAGACACCATTTAATGAATTCAAACACTGAAAACTAAAAGCTCAAACGTTAAGAATGCAGCAAAGCTTAAGAAACTGAATAGGCTTATTAAAGCAAAGGCACAATAATGACATAAGTTGAAAAAAGCTTGGTGTTTACAGACACTAAATACCTGCCACAGCTCAATCTCATGACCTCTCCCACTCAACAAGACACAAAAGCGTCTCTGTGTGCCATTCCTAATCATAATTTGATTCCTTATTACAGCAATATGAATCCCAGACTCACTCTGAAAGAATGAGGTAAACCAACTTTAAACTCCGAAGAGTCTCATGAAGATAATCTCTCTTCAAGCACCTTTTATTTGTTTAAATGCTTCAACTTGGAGATGGAAATTAAAAGGTTGAGTGGTTTTAAACTACATTTCCCCGTCCAAATAGGTACATTGCAACAGCCTTTTCAAACATTTAAGCAAATGCTAAGGTTAGTAAATATACACTCGTGAACATAATTAGCTTTCTGAGAAGTAACGTAACGTGTAACGTTATCAAACGATCTCAGTATTGGACGGTATATCAACAACAATCCATAAGTATTTTAATTATGTATCACTTTATATATTATATATATATATATAAATCACTAAAACATGTTGGGGTCTGTTTTAAACGCATTATAAACGTCTTTAGATAGTTTAGAAAGTGCTAGAATCATGATGTGTCAGATCCTCAACCGCTCGCGCCACAAAAATGACAGAAAGATATTCATTTAAACATCGACCCCGTTTAAAGTCATCGTATAAATCGCACACTGACCTTAATTTGTATCCGGAGAGAGAAACGTTCACTTTTTACACGCAGCCGCTCACCTGTGAAGTCACGCTGACTGACTACTATAAACACTGATCAACGGTCGGCAGGGTTTGAATGGAAGCCGGGGAGGCGGCGGTTTGTAGCACGCGCTCATGGGTGTAAAGCGCGAGCTGTGATTGGACTTTCAGCGGTGGCGCGTGCCGGGGTCCGATGCGTGATGTCACCGGTACCCGTGGCTCGGGTCACTCGGTTTGTCCCGTTTGTCGCGGATGACGTATGACGAGTTTCTTTTACACTTTATAATTTTCCTGTGACTTAAGGAATTCTCTCTTGTATTTTCTTCCATTACTTCTGGTGTAATATCCTTATGTAGAGAGGTGTTGTCATCGGTTGGTATGCCCATTATACCCAACTGATACAGTACGTGGTAAAATTAGTTTTTTTACAGTTCAAAAACAAATCTATTTGTTTTCTATTTCTAAAGGAGGTTGTCATCAAGTCTTGCTCTACTGGACTAAATTAGTTAATGGATTCCGAAGGAACAAAACATCGATAGCCTACCTCTTAATTTCAGATCAAGATGATGTTGAACAAGGGTCCAGATGATGAAATTCAATTACAAACATACAACCAAAAACTCACACACATCTTTTCTTTTTACTTTTTTGAAGCTACAGGCTTTAAAACTGTAAGTCAAAGCAGTATACAAAGCGAGTGTTGTGTTTTCAGTTTTTAAAGAATAGTGAGTTTTAAACATGAAAACAGTTCAAGTAAAAACAGTCATACTTTAGCTGATGACAGTAAAGATGCACTTAACAAGAAATAATAACAGAAATATACATTTTACACTCGTAGGTGCCATTTATGAACCTTAAAATAGTTTAGTTTCTATATTTTTTATTATTTTGATGAAAAAAGAAAGCTTACTGGAATGGTAAACTCAGTATTGAACATAATGATGCTATCAAGACTTACTACAACACAGTTCTTTGAACTTGACTTTTGTGATCACTAGATGGCATTACAACTGCTGGATTTATTTGAGTGAATTATCTGATCTGTACATTTTACCGTCCTATTTGCATGATTGTATGTACAAATTAACAGTAATAGGCCGACAGCAGCCTTTACATACGGAGATCCAATCATTTGAGTTTTGATGTGTTATATATAGATGTTATTACAAACCACTCAAGGACAGTACGTTTAAAATAAATAAACTATATTCAATAAGGTCTGCTTGAGCTCTAACAGCTACATCATTATTTTTTTCTTCTTAATTGGGAGACAGTACACATCATGCCATTTTCTTCCAAACAAATGTCCTCAGCCTTTAGTTTTGTCTGGACTTTTTCTGTTACTGACATAACAAAATGAACAAAAACATACAAACATAAAATCCTTATATATTACTTTCTAGTGAATTATTACAGTATTTGATATATATATATATATATATATTAATGTCACATCATTTCTGACACATTATTAAAGTAATTTAACAGGCAGAAAGAGAATGATCACAGATAGAAGTGCACAAAAACAAGGCAGGGAGCAAGACCAGTTTGAGGTCGACACATACAACATACAAAAGGACAAGACAGATTCATAACATGAAAAGTAACAACTATTTTTCACATTTCTCTAGGCAGAAAAGAAATTAAGTGTAACAAACTGTTTGTCAATATCTTCCTCACTTCCAGTTCTATTCTAAAAACAAGGAGGATCATTAATATAATATTGTGTTGAAAGGGTACAAAAATACCTGCAAGTAAAATAAAAATGCAAAATAAGAAACGAAAGATGGGATAATACAGTAAATGTAAACTTTGACACTAATAACAGCTCATGCCTACAAACAGGTACATCATGCATTTTGCACATTAGAGGCACATGTACAGCTTCACATTTACAGTAATGAACACAGTCCAACCGCTCAGAAATGCAACATCATCACCAGACATGTGTTGGAAAAAGCCAAGATGGCCTTTTCTCAATGAACAACATGCCCTTAACACGGTTAACAGACAAGACAGTCACAGCTACAGTGTATTCTTACTCTGTTATCATGAGTTAAATTCCTTGTAAATGAATTAATAAATAAAAATAGCCTTTGGCCCAGTGCACAAGAAACTGTTTTACAGAGACATGTTACTTGCAATTCAAAAACACATGATAGACAGACAGATAGATAGATAGATAGATAGATAGATAGATAGATAGATAGATAGATAGATAGATAGATAGATAGATAGATAGATAGAGTGTGCAGCATGTGCAGATGTATTTACTGCACTAATAAACACTGCAAATGGAGTCTGAATTATCATACAACATATGGTGATTTCTTACAACCCAAGTAAACCTACTGAAAATATCTAAACATCTTGGAAATAGTTATCAAAAACCATTACATCAAGAACTATTGAGCTTCCTATCAATTTGAGAACACTTGGAAATAGAAAAATCACCTACTGAAAATGTTGTATTCCAAAAAAGTTTTACAAAGCGTTCGACTTTAACAGAGTTGTAAAAAGAGTAAACATCTGACATTCAGGGCAATGGGTGATTTCTTCCGATAAACTCCAGCTCGATTCCACAAAAACATAAGATCACTGATGATAAAACTGAATAAAATTAAAACCCGTTACCTTTCAGAAAATCTCTATCACGCTCCTTGTCATTTGTCGGATTTATTGCACGTTCTCTTCGTAGTGTTAAGAAGAAAAAGCCAACATGCACTAAAGGAAACCTGGAAGCAAGCAAAAGGGTCAGGATAGGCACCAAGTATTACTGAAGGGTTTACTGTCACATATTGCACGCTTTGTCTCAATCAATTTGGTTTCTGTTGTACTCAGAGAAAACATGAACACACTAACACGTAACACAATACAGATACAATTATGAAATGTTATTAGCTAAGTCTCTTAAGGCAATAACAGATTTGGGATTCTGCTCATCTAAGATTGACCCCGTCCTTCAGGGTTTCAAATATGAAAATCTCTGAAAGTCAAAGAAAAGCAACATTTTCTTACATTTTCTAAATCGAACCCCCATTGAACAATTTTTCTACTGATGTGTTTTAACAGTCCGTTTAAGCCAGTTGAAGTTGATGCTGATGTTGAGCGAGTATAAAACAAGATTTCATGCTTTATCATTCACACAACATCTAAGTCAGAGAACATATTTCTCTCAGCCATAATGCAATCAAAGGCATGAACGTTGTTCAACGTGAGAAATATGAAAATGTGAGGCAAAGCAAAGCTGCCACGTGAAAACACAGATCAATGGTGCTTTTTTTGTTTGTTTTTTTGTTCTTGAAAATAATAAGAAATCCTGATCTGCTCTTCAATAAATTAAATGTTCTTAATTAAGTACTGACCTCACACTAAAATATCATAAAAGAGATCTGGCAGCCATCGTTGTAGTCGCAGAATCTGTCGTCCCTTTTAGTAAACAAACATTGTAAACTTCAAATTCATGCATGTCTTCAGAGTCAACGCATGCCATTATAGATCTGCCAATATCTACTCAATCATGCATTTCGATTGACTAGACCACAGACAAAAGTCTAGCACAGATACACACATCACACAGCTTTTTACAAACATCTACAGACCGGACAGATGAGCCGACGACATAAAAACGCTTAGAATCCCCTTAACGTACATATACACACAATCCTGAGTGCTCTACGAGTAAACAACATTTTATTGTGAATCTGTCAGGGACCAGACGATTCAAGGACCAATCAGCTTTCAGCACCACGCTAAAGAGTTTGTAAAGAACCAATCAATGCGCAGCTCTTTAAATCAATAATTGTTAGAAGCCCCAGACAGCTTTACACAATGGCGAATCTGTACAACTTAAGTGTTTTGTTATGAGAACTTGGATGCGTCAACACCCTAATAAAGTCGACATCCAAATCATTCGTCCTCCTAATAAACCTGTATTAAGAAGAAGATAAACTCTCAGTTACTTTGACTGGACTGAACTCCATTCGATGGAGACGTCTTTTATTCCTAGCATACTCTGAACACTGCTGTGGTCTCATTCTAAAGAGAGGAAAACAGTTTCACGCACATCCCAGTATAGGCTTGGAGATATGGAGATGACGGCGGGTGTTTTCCGGTGGGATTTTTTACATTGACACTTTTAAAAGTGGACATAGAGAGAGTTCCATTGTCTCTGGGCAGCAGAAAGCGCAGAATGAACAATTGAAGATTCAAATCGTCATGATGTCATCAAGAGAGTTCCATTGTCTCTAGGCAACAGAAAGCGCAGAATGAATGTAACAATTGAAGATTCAAATCATGATGATGTCATCGAGAGCAGTGTTCCATTTCAGCAGGTCCCAGTCATAACACTGTGTGAGACATTGAAGTGTGGACTAAGTGTTCGTGTAAAACGAAATGAAATATCTGGATCCAATGTCTTTAAACTAGCAGAATATTGAGTCTGAAGTTTGATGAATAACTTTCTAGTTCCATCTTCAATCATTCTTCCGTCCGTGAGCTGACGCAACCCTATTTTTGACTCTTTTTTGCCACTATTTTGCTGCCTAATACGAATTTCTGGTATCGTTAAACATTTTATATTTTGTCATTGTAGGGCACAATTAAAAGTCTTTGATCGCTTATGTCTAATAAACAGCTAAGTCTGACAGATTTCCGGACAATATTTATGCAAAGTAAATATTTCGTTATTTAGCATTGCAGTCACGTATACTGTAAAACTGAATTAGTGTTGGCTCTGATGAATGAGCAGTCCGACATCAATCACTCAAGCTGAAACATTAGTTGTACAGTACCATTTCAATTTAATTTGTGACTGTTAGGTGGTGCGGTCACACTAGACTACATTATTATTAGTTATTTATATTTTATTACTTATTAAAACAAGAAGCCCTAGAGCATGACATCATATCCTGCTGTGCATATTCACTGCAGGCAGGGTCTAAAGTAATTTTGCATGCTTGAAAGTCCGTCTTGCATTTTACTCTGGATTCATATATTGTACGATCTGTCAAGCAGCGATCGTAAAGAACTGCTTTAGTACTGAATGATGCACACAGCCCAAGCAAAACTGCTGATCCGTTAAGCAACTCTATTGCTGGGCATTTTCATTAGCATCTAAAATGCCATCACTATAGTTGGCGTTTCCTTTTCTCTTTACTCTGATGTGTTGTGCCCTTGAACCGTTAAAAAAGCCTGTTATGTCACAATGTCTGCAGTGCTAAACAAAAGTCGTCAGTTCTGCCCATGAGCTCGAGAGACGAAAAGACTATTTTACATCATCGCTCCCTCTTTTGTTCTAGTGCTTTACACTCTTGTATGCCCTCTTTTGCTACATGCTTTGCATTCATAAACTCCTCTTCTTTCATCTCTCTCAAACATTGTCCATCTCTTGTTGTTTTTCTCTGAGCTTCTTCCACCTTCCACCAATTATCTACCAGGGTTCTTCGATACATCTAACTTGAACGATCCTTGTTTTACCAAATACGTGTTTTGTAAGTGTGTGTGCAAATTTGTGTGTTGATGTGTGTAGCTTCTTGGCTCCGAGCCTCCCCCCTCCCCCTCCCTCTCTCTGCAGGGCCGTTCAGAAGCCCTCGATGTGGCAGTAGGCCTCAAGGCTGGAGAAGAGGATATAGAGGAACCACAGACCCAGAAAGAGGAGTGTAGTGAGTATACGCGAGACACGAGGGCCGCCCAGCTCTCCCCCGATTGACGGTCGGCGCCGGAACAGAAGTACCGCCATGCAGACGAAGGCAAAAATAGTGAAGAGTGTGACGGAGAAGGCCAATGATCCGGGGTCCACGTTAAACTTCTTGCCCTTGATGGCCCAGTACACGGCCGCCACGGACCAGGCCACGCCGATACCCAGAAACACGTTGACGGCATTGCTGCCGGTGACGTTTCCGATGGAGGCGTCTGCGTACTGATCCTGAGTAGCGGCGACTTTACTGGCGAATGTGTCTGAAAAAGAGAGATAAAGAGCATGAGAAAATATAGGCATTAGTGGTCGACTTATAAATGAACAAGGCCGATAAACTTGCCAATACCTGTGTAGCTTTTCATTTCTTAAGGCGAGACACGGCAGGCAAAAACATCGATTTTTCATGCAGTTTTGAGATGTTGGGCTAGTTTACTCCTTCAATATGTGTTCTTTCAAGCTGCTATAAAGAAAACGTTGAAAATATACATTAAGATGTTTATTTTATACATTTTGTTTACTTGCGGCAGTCATTTTCTACCGAATTTACCAAGAAGTTATCATTCCAACACGACATGCCGAGTTAACGTCTGTTTACTGAAGGCTGTCATGACCGGTATCGTTGTAAAGCTCTGAGTCTCCTGCACAACGCTATGTAACCCAAATATGGGCATTTCCTTTCTACCAGTAACCAATCGTGAATGTCCAAAGGGGGATTTAAAGCTAATGACGAAATATCATTTAGAGCTATTTAAAACTTTAACTGCCGTTTTTATCATTTTCCAGAACAAACATCTCAGCCTCTGTAGCAGCTATGTACACCAAACTTTCCAGTTATACACTTAGCAGTATTCTGAAGATATTTTCAGAGGGATTTGTTAATAAATCATTCCTGGCCTGATTTATGTGACATTTTAATAAAACATGGACAGTATATTTTGATTTCCTAGGCAATGAAAGCATATATCCTGAAATCCCTCTGAGTTTTCATTTTCATCTTGTGTGTAAACAAAATGAAAAAAGAATTTTTGCACCTGGCTTTATCATATGTTCAGATCTATCTACCGAAAATATATGCAAAATCGTGCATATTTAATGAGATAATGCCTAATTTGCATAATTAAACATACACATTCCAAAAACTTGTAATACATTTTTTTTATATGCTTGTGTAAGTAATCAACTGAGGAAGTTTCATGGTGATATCTATTATTTTAAAATTTTACCCTATTCACCTGTAGTGTCTCGCCTTAAACAACCATGTAGGAAGACACATTATGGGCATATTCCAGGATGAATATGTCCAGTGTCAAGATTCATCCAGCTCAAACTGTGAAAGAATGTTTGTGAGGAGAATGAAGAATCAGTTTCACACATGAATCGGCTCCTCTGAGTCCAGACCTTGAATTCATTGAAAGTCTCTGGGATGTGCTGGACGAGACTTGCATTGACAATACAAGATCTTGACCAAAAATGTATGCACGTCTTGATGGAAATAAATGTTATGATGATATTTCCATGAAAAGGTGCATCAATTTTCCCAAACACTTTTAATGTGCGATCACTGTAATAATGATCCAATAATATACTCGTAATCAATTGCCTATTTAAAGGGTTACTTCAGGATTTAGCATTAAGCTTTGTATTAGTAGAAAACCTGTAGTATTTTCGAATTACCATGCTTTCCACCCTCATATCCCCCTGAGACAAGAGATTTATGTATTTTTTGTCTGGAAAAAATCCTCCGATGACGCAAAAATCGTCATTTTACGTCATCGGAGGATTTTCTGGCCAGAGGCTAAAGACTACAGGCAGTAGAAGGCGTTGTTCCGCATGTTTTCAGCCCGCCCATAGAGGGTGGGATCTCACTCACAGAATGTACACACAGTGTCAGCAGTCTTTCTTTGGAAGCTAAGCTAGCAGGCTCTTGTTCTGCGGAGAAAGCTGAATAGTAGGAGAAAGATGAGTAAGTAACCATCCTCCTTTTCCCGGACTTGTCCGGCGGGCGAGATCGTTCAAAATGTCCGGGATTCAGCTTTTGCGTTCTGCGGTCGCCATTCATTGTTTACATGCACACCTTTCAATCTAACTGAATTCATTCTGATTGGTGAATTTGAATGTAGTGTTTACATGAACGCTAAACAAGTGATCGGTTGATGTGCGTTTTACCATTGCTAAGAAAAATTCCCGCTCCTCCGTGAGAGATGCGAGACCCGGCGCGTCTCAGTAATGACGCCACCGGCCTCGCGCTGTTCTCCCGTGGCCGTCAGCCTCGTCCGGCTCGCCACAGTAAACATGATGAATGGCGACTGTAGAACGCAAAAGCCGAATCCCGGACATTTTGGACGATCTCTAAATCCCTCGCAAACTCATCACGTAGGCTAGCTTTGTTGTTTACAACTGCGCACTCTTACCGGTAGGCGTGGCCTCCTAAGGCAGCGAAGCAAGTGCATTCTGGGAGTTGTTGTCTTTCATCCACATAAGCCAAAAATACATTTTCTGGCTTTTCTCAGTCTAGAAAGCTCCAAATTCAAAAATTTCTTCACATTTCTTCTACTTAAATGACCTATTTTAAATACACATTCATCTTCCCAGAGGTGAAGTATCCCTTTAAATCCAAACAGCAACTTTTTTTTGGCCGGCAATGTATAATATAATATAATATAATATAATATAATATAATATAATATAATATAATATAATTAGATCTACACACATTAGTTATTTAGATTTCATATTATTATTATTAATAATAATGTTTTTTGTGTCATTTATTTTTACTAAATTGTGATATAAAACTATATGCACTACCATTAAAAGTTTGGGGTAAGTAAAAAAAAAATAAAAAAAAAAAATTAATATTTTTATTCAGCGGGGATGCATTAAACTGATAAAAAATAGGTAGTAAAGACATTTATAATATTACAAAAGATTACTACTTCAAAATATATGCTGTTCTTTTGAACTTTCTGTTCATAAAAGAATCCTAAAAAATAAACTGTATTACGGTTTCCACACAAATATGAAGCAGCACAACTGTTTTCAACACTGATAATAATCAGAAATGTTTCCTGAGCAGCAAATCAGCATATTAGAAGGATTTCTGAAGGATCATGTGACGCTGAAGACTGGAGTAACGATGCATACATTTTAACATATATCTAACATATAAATTAATTTAATTTCAATTATAATAATATTTCACAGTATCACTGTTTTTACTGTATTTTTGTTCAAATAAATGCAACCTTAGTGAGCAGAAGAGACTTCTTTCAAAAAAATCTCACTGATATACCATACATTGATCCCAATAAGTATCTGGACACTGAAGTCAGAAGTAAAAAAAAAAAAAAAAAATATATATATATATATGTTTGTGCATTTTTGTTCCCAATAAATTCATCTTGCATTTCTGCTGTGTTATTTAATGCAGTGTCATTCAGAGATTTTAAAGTGTGGCTGAAGTGCCCCTGAATACTGGATTAAATGTCCTGAAGCACACCTGGGATAGAAGTGCCCAGAGCCACGAACACGACAGCGGTGACAGTGTCCCGAAGGCCGACAGTGCAGCCGAAGTGAGACGCCAGGTCTCCGATGACCGCGGTGAGGAGGCCAATTACAATGATGGACACCACGAAACAGGCCCAGCCGTTCCAGTACTCCGTGGGCGGAACGAACGCGAACAGAACCTTCCAGAACACTGTCAGGAAGTGCATGACGTAATCGCAGCAGGACGGGAGACGCTCCTCTCGACCCTCATCTTCATCATCGTCTCCATCACCTGAGGATGACACACACAATTAAAGATTTAAACAACCCCATTCTGGACAATATTACATGCGCGGTCATTAACACAACTAACCACTAGATGACAGTCTCACATCACTTACTGTCCATGCACCTCCATACACACACAACCTTATATCCTTCAATCCAAACCATTTTTTTACAAGTTTCATCATAACAAAATAAATACTGTATGAATTTGAAATAAACAGTACGGACCATTTCTATGGTACTTTTATGGTGCACTTTAAGTTGTTATAGAAAATTGCACACTGAACACTCTTCTGTTCTGTTCCATGAAAGAAAAGTGCACAAATGCTTACAAAACAAGTCATGTTTTATCTGAGCTATTGTGTATTGCTGAAGCTTCTGAGACTGAGCTTTTAAGAGGACCAGCTAGAGAATGAAAGAGCCTCATTATGTGTTTTATTAAGTCTGTGTATCGCTGAGGGAATGACATTTATACAGTGTGACTCATACAATGTATTCCTGTTTCAAAAGACACATCCAACACACTGCTGAAGAACACAAAGGTGTGTGAGACAGACAGACAGACCTGCACTGACAGTCACTGCATCCACAAACTGCTCTCTCCAGGAATGAGTGCCGATGACCAGCGCCAGGTTAGTCTTCTTGATCAGTTTATCAACGGTGCTCTGAAACACAGCAACAGATCACTGGCAACATTTAGACTACAGGATTCAGTACATTTAAGGTTGTTCACATGACTTCATTAATGTGGTCCATATCAGACACAATAAACTTGTGTTTTAACTCGCTTGACGCTTGCAGAAACTCCATCATGCATCATGTCACAGTTCTGGATAATCACTATAGTCCAGTGATTTTAAGCCAAAATGGGGGTCAACCTTGAACAAATTGCAACAGAAGCAAACTCAACTGATTTTGTATCCTCAAAATGTCCTGAGTAAGGAAAAAAAAAAAGTCCCGAAGAATCCCATTAGGGGAAAGTTAGAAAAAGACCCAAATATAGCCTATTCATTCTTTTTCTCACATGAATAAGGTAAAAATTTTAACCTTTAGATATCACCATGAAAATTACTGAGTTGAATACTCATATCAAGACAAACAAAAAAGTTTTTTGAAATTGTTTGTTAATGACAAACAGTGCATAATCTAATTACATATTACGTAACATTGGCGATAGCCAGGTCAAAAATGTCTTGTTGAATCTTGTTGACACATAACAGTAAAATACTTAATGTTAAGGTCTGAATGGAACCCATTTAGGCTACCCATGAGCATTAATACATAGAGGCAGGAAGAAGTACTTTAGAAACCAGCCATTATTAATAATTATTATTGCAGAGATTGGGTTTGGGGCTGGGTCTGTGGGACTGTTTCTGGGGGACGAGTCTGAGGGAAGAACAGGAGACAATGGTAAGGAGAATGCAGAAGACAAAAGGTAGGTAAAATAAAAAGTGAATCCCCAGAAACAGTCGCACGGACCCAGACCCAAACCCCATCTCTGCAATAATAATTAATAATGGCTGGTTTCTAAAGTACTTCCTCCTGCCTCTATGTATTAATGCTCATGGGTAGCCTAAATGGGTTCCATTCAGACCTTAACATTAAGTATTTTACTGTGATGTGTCAACAAGATTCAACAAGACATTTTCCCCTGGCTATCGCCAATGTTTAGATCTGTTGTGGTATTTATGCAAATTAGCACATACGTAATTAGATTATGCACTGTTTGTCATTAACAAACAATTTCAAAAAACGTTTTTGTTTGTCTTGATGTAAGTAATCAACTCAGTAATTTTCATGGTGATATCTAAAGGTTAAATTTTTTACACTATTCACGTAAGAAAAAAAATGCTTAGAGGTATGAAGAGGCTATATTTGGGTCTTTTTCTAATCTTTCCCCAATGGGATTCTTCAGGACTTTTTTTTCCTTTCTTTCCTTTCCTTTTTCCTTACCTTACTGAGGACATATTGAGGATACAAAATCAGTTGAGTTTGCTTCTGTTGCAATTTATTCAACCCTTTTTCATAAAATGACTGAACTACTAGTGAAAAGCTTGGGACTGCGCTAGTTTTTTGGGACTCTCATTGTAATGGTGTCACTCTATCCTGATATTTTTGTCACAATATTATTAACAAAAAATGTCATAATATAATTTAATATTATGCACAATTATGATATATGACAAGAAGTTAGATTGACATAAAAAATCATTCTGATGTCACTGTTCACTCTGATGTCATTATTTATTTATGTATGTTCAGAATTGAAAATATCAGAGTTAATGTGATTCTTGCTCACAAAATAATAAACAAATATATAATAAATGGCAGTAAATACATACTGTATATTATTATTATTATTATATATTTTCAGAATTTTAAATATTGGATTCAGTGTGATTTTTTTGATAAAAACAATAATAAAAATAAATGTCTATATATAATAAATTATTAATATATGCATAAATATTATCAATAATAATAATAATAATAATAATAATAATACAAATAAATACATATATTACTATTAATAGTATTATTATTATGATATATTTTCCGAATTTAAAATATCAGATTCGGTGTGATTTTTGTTAACATAAACTAATAAAAAATAAATATATGTATACAATAAATACAATACACTGTATGTAATAAAAATATATATGCATAAATATTATTTTTAATAACAAACACACACACACACACACACACACACACACACACACATAAGAAAGAAAGAAAGAAAGAAAGAAAGAAAGAAAGAAAGAAAGAAAGAAAGAAAGAAAGAAAGAAAGAAAGAAAGAAAGAAAGAAAGAAAGAAAGAAAGAAAGAAAGAAAGAAACAAAGAAACAGACCTGGACCACTGAAGTGCTGGCAATGATTTTTTTTTTATATTACTATCATGACCAACCTAATGAACCTGACAACTGTTCGTTTAGCACCACTGATCTGATATATGAGTGTAATATTCATATCATCAGAATTTAATCAACCCATCAAATTTTGCTGTCATCAACAAGCATGAACAGAGCTGAAAAACATAATGCATCTTTTCACCCCGGGTAATCATTAAGTGGGAGATTCAAATTTTTTTTTTTTTTTTGTAAATAGTCATAAACAGTTAGAATTGAAAATTATGCACTGCAAATATGAAGAAAAAAATTCTAACCATCATGTGCAGGAATACATTGGGAATCTACTGGAAATCACAAGCTATGGGCTGGTATCAATGATGCATGTGCATTTTTCATGCCTTATACCACATACCCTAAATAGACCTGTACTGAACGCTGTACATGAAGAACAGATCAGCATGCATGATTTCACCATGTGACCTCATGTCATGTCTTTTTAGAGGCTGAAGGACAGATGGAGTAAGACTGAAAAATGCAATCATGATTTCTTTGAAATAAATTAAAATGCTTTACCTTAGACTAATTAGAATAAAATCTAAATATTAAAATACAATAAAATATGGACTGACTGCTTTTATGTTTTCAGATGGGATACCTTACAGTAAATTCATAGGACTTCTCACTAAAAAAAAAAAAAGTAAAAAAAAAAATATATATTTTTTTATTTAATTTATATGAATAAAATTTTTGTAATAATTAAAAAAATAAAATAAAATAAAATGTGATAAAATCCAATGTTTCTAGATGTTTAAATTCACAGAAGTATATATATATATATTTTTTATAAATAAAATAAACAAAATATGGACTGACTATTTTTCCAGGTTTTCAGATGTAATACCTTAAATTCATAGGACTCCTCGATCACCACCTCCAGCCGGCTGTGCTCCCCCAGAACAGGTTTGCCCATCTCCGCTATCTTCCTGGCCTCCTCCTCCTCCGTGCTCAACTGTGCCTCCGGATCCCCTAAAGAGACACACGATAAAGGAAAAGAAACAGACAGAAGACAGAAAAGAATGAGATACAACAGGCAGGAAATGGAGGGCATTCCCCTTCCCTGTCAATCAAAAACATAACAGCTCGACCAATTAATACGACACCACGTACAACACCACGACACACACACACAAGCGAAACAACACGGTTTGAAATCAGGCTTTGAGAGATGTTCTGAATGCATGTGATGCCTCTGTGCCAGACTGTGGATTTACAAACTTTTAAGTCCACATTAAAAGCCATTTACAACCATTTTACTTTCTTTCAGAGTGAAAAAGATTCAGAGCGTATAAACTGAGATTGATTAGACCATTGAGATTTTTTTTTCTAATCTTTTGAACTCCTCTCTTTCAGCGGTCCCTCTTTTCACACCATAATCGTGTCCCTCAAGGGTTCAGGGAAGCTTCTAGGCCTTTTTCTCTTCTCTTCTGAGTGTGTAACATGAGGATTAGTGTGGACACATGTCAGAGTTTGATCAGAGGTTGATCTGAAACCTTACCTTGGTTCAGCAGCAGGGCTGCGTGGTGTAAGGAGGGACAAGAGAGATGGAGTTAGTGCTGAAGATGAGTTTACTCCATTAATAAACACATACATACACACAGAAACACACACATACACGCACAAACACACACAAACACACGCATCTACACACATCTCGGAGCCGTGGTCCTGTTCCAAACCCTAGTGAGCTGCCTCTCTGAATACTAAGGGTTTATTCACACCTGTCTTGTTTGGTTCGACTGAATCGAACCCATGTTCGTTTCCCCCCTTGGTGCGGATATTTTGGGCAGGTGTGAATACAGAATTCACACTCAGGTACGGACCAAACAACCGTACCGAGACCCAGCTGAAGAGGTGGTCTCGGTCCAGTTCCAAACAAACTCTGGTACAGCGCACATAAGAGCATGCTCTCTCTGCCGGAACCGCCTTGCAGCACATCTTTGTCTTCACAAAATCCTAATTACAACATTGTATAGATGACTGTGGCAAGCAGGATGAGGCCGGGCCGTGAGAGAATGGTGGAGCATCTGCACGACGCACTGGTCTCGTATTTCATGGAGGAGTGGAAGCATTAAATAGAGAGTGATGCCAGTGAAGGACAAGAGAGGACCAGGCCTGGACTTTTATGTTATGTTTTGTTTATGTGTCGGCAGTCGTCCGTGAGTGAGGGGCTGCCGTTTTTACTTTCGTTTTGAGTTTGTTTTATTATGTTTGTCGGTTCCCGCCACCTTCTTCCCATAACAACATACTTTGTTACAATGACATTGTATCATATGATGCTCATAAGTTTCTTCATATTGCATTAGTAGCTGATAACACCAAATCAATAAAATAATAAAAATTGCACTACGTGTGAATAAACCCTAAAACAGCAAACAAATGGCACCTCAAAAGAGAGTGATTTGAAACGCTCAGACAAATAGCACTACTCATATGATGCACGCAAGAAACAGTGCAAAGTCCCTTTTATATTATATTGCGAGTGTAAACCCTCCGATGCTACTTGCACTGCTTCGAGCCGGCGTCTCAGGCATAGAATGCGGGAGCGCTAACAAGGTCGCTAAAGACCACAGTATCTTGAGTCCAGGGGAGTGAGGTTTACACGCACAGCTCTTACTAGTTTGCCTCCATTAAACTCATCCCCCTGAACCTCACTCCTATCTGGGTCACGGCACCAAATGTAATCCCTCCGGTCCAACTCGACCCGCTCTGAGCAGGATTTGAACCGGCGTGTCCGGCATGGGAGGTGGAGGCGGTAACAATGACGCAGTCTCTAGCATCAGTCCCTAACGCGCCTCTTAAGGCCAGGGGAGTGAGGTTTACACAGAATTTGGACAGCTCTTACTAGCTGGCCTCAGTTACACTCAACCCCAAAACCCCAGTCTTATCCGGGTCATGGCACCAAATGAAATGCTCCGAGTGGGATTCGAACTGACATGTCCGGCATGGGAGGCAGGCATGCTAACAAGGATGCTAGCTGGCCTCCGTTACATGGGACAAGAAGAGCCGAAAGAGAACTTAATTTGGTACTCGCATGCTGAAGCACGCACACACAAAGAGGCGAAATGATTCAGCATCTCCTTGAGCTTGAAAGAACACATACACATAAAATATGTTAAAATACCTGTCTTGGCAAGTATTCTTGTAAACACAGTCGGTTATGTCTTGAGTGAACGCAAACAGTTGAGAAATAAACCGTATCATTAAACTGGATCCATGCATTAAGTCTTAGGCGGCGTTCACATATCGCGCCTAAAACGCATAGAAAACGCTAGGCGCACCGCGTTCTCCTTTTTCCAAAGCGTTCGGGTGGTTGCGCTCCGGAGGCGTCTGTCGTTGCTAAGCTTGGTTCTTGTCACGTGACCTGCGGTGCGCTTGCGGCATTCTGAAAAGTTGAGAAGTTTTTATCTCGATGTGGCGCGGACGCGCTTGGAAAAAACGAGCGCGTCGCACCGTGACCGCGTCGCTTCCATTATGAGCGCGCATACCACGCGCCTACATTTGAAATAACGAACTTGCGCGCGCAAAAGACGCGATATGTGAACAGGCCCTTAGAGTGACAGCAGCCTATAAATACCTGCTGACTATCTATCATTAATTTTAATCAAACAACAAAACACATCTTTAACAAAGATTAATCTGTATTTAATTTATACAGTGAACACTAGAGTGTCATTTTACATTTAGGCCTATTTATAAAATTTCTGTACCTGAATACTACAGTTAATTTATTTGCAACTTTGTCATATTGTATTTTATCTATGTTTGTAATTGGTGTATTTGATCTTTTTTGCAGATCCAAAAAATGATCTGACCCGTGACTCAAAAACCGAAATATGATCTGAACCGTGAGTTTTGAAATCAGCTGAACCACTTCTGTCTAGATAGGCAGCTCATTAGGGCTGGAGCTAAGCCAACTGTATTGAAAAACACTTGAACCTGAATATCAAATGAATTCCCAAAACCACTCTAAAACCAATAGAGCTACTTTCTTGTTCTCGTAGTGTAAAACACACCTGATATGCCCCTCTTCAGCCAGCGAGGTTCCTCAAGAACGATGAAGAAATTCTCATGTTTCTCGTACTCTTCGTCATCAATGATCCTCACCTGAAAGGTCTGACTGCAGACATGCACACACAAACACACACACACAGACAAATATCCACAAGTAATCAGAAATTCAGGTGGTGGCTTTGAAGTCTCACATCGATTACTGCGACAAGTGACAGAAAACTGAGACGAAAAAGGAAAATGGCAGAAAGCTGGAACTGCATAATGACACACACACACACACACACGCACACGCACGCACACACACACACACACACACACACACACACACGCACACGCACACGCACACGCACACACACACACACACACACACCATTATAAATACTTAATGCCATTCCTCAGGGGTCATTAACAGCAGCGCTCCACCCTGACATGAAATCACTTTAAAAGAACTGATGAATGATACAACACACACGCGCACACACACACACACACACACACACACACACACACACACGTGTGCACATGTATGCACGCACACACACACACACACACACACACACATATAGGCACAAAACCATGCTCACGGATCATGGAAAAATATAAGCATTTAAATCACTTCAAAAGGCTGCATGTCAATATTTAATCACATTCACAGACACACATGCTCCTATTATAAACCTCATTACACAAAAAAAAAAAAACGAAATCCACAATGCTCTTTGTAAGGACGCTACATTGTTGAGTAGGGTTGGATTTACGTGCAGCATTGACATGCACACAGGAAAATGTTTAGTGCTCATCCATAATGTAGGACACTGTCAGGTTCATCCGGCATAGTCAGAAAAGACTCCAGACAGACGGAAACGTTGCATCCACTAACTGATCTCACTGGCTCACGCATACTAAGCTAGCTCGCTATAGCTCATTCTCCAGGGATTTGAACAAGTCCCGCCAAATGTATATACTGTAATGTCTCAAATCATGTGTCTTGTTCAGGGGAGGAGTTTCATCATCAGACATTTTCATCTGCTGGATGATAAAACGGGAGAAAAATCATATTGTAGGAGGAACCAGAGCTATATCCAGAGACAAGAGGATCACTGAGACAGTTATACACCCTAGCAACTGTCTATCAACTCTCTAGTAACCACCCAGCACACTTTAGCAACTGTCTATCAACTCTCTAGTAACTGTCTATCAACTCTCTAGTAACCACTCAGAACACCGTAGCAACTGCTTATAAACCTCCTACTCAGAATCCCATAGCAACTGCTTAGCAACTCTGGTAACCACTCAGAACACCCTAGCAACTCTCTACTAACCACTAACAACACAATAACAACTGCCTAGCAACACACTAGTAACCATTCAGAATACCTACTTTAATAAACTATCCAGAATATCCTGGAAACTGCCAAACAACTCTCTAGTAACCAGTAAGACCACCCTAGCAACTACCCAAGTTTCTAGTAAGTAACCATTCAGAACACCTTTGCAACTGCTGAGCAACTCTCTATGAACCACTCAGAACACCCTAGCAACTCTCTAGTAACCACCCAGCACACCTGTCTAGCAACACACTAGCAACCACTCAGAGCACCTAAGCAACCACTCAGAATATCCTGGAAACTGCCAAGCAACTCCCTAATAATAACCACTAAAACACCCTAGAAACTGTCTATCAACTTTCTATTAGCCACTAAAATCACCAGGTAACCACTCAGAACACCCTAGAAACTCTCTAGTAACCACCAAGCACACCTCGCAACTGTCTAGCAACACACTAGCAACCACTCAGAGCACCTAAGCAACCACTTAGAATATCCTGGAAACTGCCAAGCAAGTCCCTAATAATAACCACTAAAACACCATAGCAACTGTCTATAAACTTTCTATTAGCCGCTAAAATCACCAGGTAACCACCCAGAACACAATGGCAAATCTCTAGTAACAACTCAGAACACCCTAGCAACTACATAGGCATGCCCTGGCAACCACCCAGAACACTCTTACATCGTGGAAGTTAGTTATGCACAGCCAAACATAGCTATATCTGATTTATTTTGTCATTTTACAGAAGCACACTCACGTTGTCTGGTCGTTGGCAAATTCCAGCTCTCCGTGTGTGTCCTCGTAGTCGACCCCTCCCCCATGGGCCGATCCGGGCTCTGTGTGGTACGGAATGATCACGGTTCCACGGGCGCCAGAGTTCCGGACCACCGTCACCTCCATGGTGCCCACGCTCTCGCTCACTCGCACCATGTGGTCTGTAAAAGTGAAGATCCCCGCGTGGTCGTCGTCCAGGATGGTGACCGTAGCCATCAGCGGTTCCACCAGACGGGCCTTGGGACCCTGATCCGTGTCGTCACTCTCAAACATACCCTCCGCATCACCGATACGCAGATTCAGCAAACGCACAAAGAAATGTTCGTCTTCCTCAAAGATGTCATCGTCGATGATTCCCACCTAGAAAGAGACATACAGATGTCTATAAACTTTCAGTGAAGTGATTTTACTTCAGTATAGCTCAGAACATGCACCGTGGACAAGTACTATAGTGACTTAACATTCATCACACATGGATTTGTAGGGCTCTAATTTTTCGGATCAATGCATCTGTCATTCTGAATCCTCTCTGTCTTTTTGGCAAAGAGAATGTCAATCATTGTCACTCCCCAATGACAGACTCTACAGCCCTGTTGCCATGGATACACAGCCCTGTCCATCTCAGAAGAGTGGATGTTTGTCTCAAAGGAAGTGTACAACATGAAAGATTAAGAGGCTTTTAAGGTACAGAATAAAGCATTGTCCTTGAGACTCACCTGTTCATGAAAGATTCCTGTTAATGGATGTAAAAGAATCAGTACTAGACTAAACCTTTTGATCTAGGACTTCTAGAAACTGTATGTGGTGAACATGCTCTAAGAAAACTTAGAAAGTAACTTATAGTACTGCAATGCTCACACAAATACTGTTTTCATGATCAATCATTGGTATCACTTCCGATGTGATTGGTATCACATACCCAGATACTTGAGACTATCACTAGTCGAGACCAGATCCACTTGCAGGTTGTTCAACTGATTAAAATTCTGTTCAGATAAAAGTATCTGAATATTCAAACTGAATATTTAGATACTTGAGACCATCCCAACTGATTAATCATCTACACCAGCTTGGGCCATCTCGTAGAAGGTAGAAACCATGTAAAACCATCTACTCGTTTCTGCTGGACCAAACTTTATGTTGTAGACATGTTCTGAGAAAACTTACAAAGAAAGAATTGTGTAGTACTACGAAGTTCATGCAAATACTTTTCATGATCAATCATTGGTGACACTTCCGAATATTCGGATACTTATGACCATCCCAACTTCTTAACCAGCTAGACCAGCTTGGACAAGATTTTGAGCATAAATGATCAGTTTGGACAAGGCAGAAACCATGTAAAACCATCTACCAGTTTCTGCTGGACCAAACTTTATGTTGTGGACATGTTATTAGAAAACGTACGAAAAAAAGAAACGTATAGAACAACAAAGTTCATGCAAATACTTTTCATGATCAATCATTAGTGACACTTCTGAATATTCGGATACTTGAGACCATCCCAACTGATTAACCATCTAGACCAGCTGGGACCAGATAATGAGCATAAATGATCCATTGGGACAAGATATAAACTACAAAACCATCTACTGGTTTAAGCTGGATTTTCAAGCAATGTTTTCTTTTCTCCTTTCACTCCTTCTCACCTTAATGTCTTTCTTGGTTTCTCCAGGTTTGAACACCAGCGTCCCTTCGCAGTACTTATAATCTGATCCAGCGTTGGCCGTGCCATCTTCTGTACAGTAGTCGATGTAGAAAGTGCTCTCCCCCAGGCCTCCTCGACACACAACAGGTATCATGATGGCGCCGCAGTTCTCCATGCACTGGACATGCGCGCTCTCAAAGGAGATGCGACTGCAGACGGCCAGATCAGATTCCTCCAAAGGCTCGGTGCCGCCCACCACAACAGTGCGGCGAGAGTGATCAGCCGTGTGTTTCTTCAGCACATTACCGGCCCCAATCATCATGCGTGTGGCCTGGACACGATAAAAAGCACGACTTTTCTGCTGATGAAGGAGGGCGTAGTAGTTGGCCAAGTCTACGAGCTGATCCAGCTCCTTATCTGGATATTTCTGCTTCAGGTCCTTCAGGATACGGATCACCTGCCAAGCAACATTCAAAGGTCAGTGGCAGTTCTGCAAGTCCAATTTCAGTTCTGTCATGATATACTCTCCCTTGTGCTGTTTCAAGCCTGAAAATAGCTGTGGCTTTCAATGCTCAATGTGAGCATATGACTCACTCTGCCAAGTTTTACGTCAATGACACCAACCAAACAGAATTGGTTCTCACAAATTGTGAGTCAAATGCAAATTAGATTTGAGACTTATAGCTGAGGGAAAGAACTTAAATTTCAGCCTCTTCCTCACGTTAAGCTATCACTATACTACACAAGACATGGAATATAGCACCTTGGCTGTATGGACATCGCTTACAGTTATTTTTTACTTTTCTGGAGTTTCGCAACGGACACTTTGACGCTTCTAAATGGTTCATAAAGAGATCGTAAAACAAATCCATATTATTTGAGCGGTTTAGTCTGAATTGATGAATGAATAAAAGCCCAAATTCAATCTGTTCATCACATAAAGCGATTGTGTAAAATTTTGGACTAAACCACTCAAATCACATGGATTAGTCTTCTGATCGCTTTATGAACTTTTTGAAACGTCAAAGTGGCAGTGTGAAGCTGTCAATGGAGGGAAGAAAGCTCTCCGATTTCATCAAAAAGATCTCCATTTGTGTCCCGAAGATGAATCCAGTCTTACGGGATTGGAAAGACATAAGGGCGAGTAATTAATGACAGAATTTTCACTTTTGGGTGAACTATCCCATGGTTATGGGTTCCATGGTTATTGAAAAAATATAAGATCGGAATAAAACAACTATATTTCAGTGCTTTGGCGTTTACTCTGAAAACTTTTGTGTTTTCTCTCAAAACTTTTGTGTTCCTCTGAGAAACTTTTTAGTACAGTGTCTCGGATTGTCAGGATGAAAAACATGTCAACCAAGGTGAAATTTAAAGTTCTGTGAGTGGGTATCAATGCATAAATGTTTGTTTAAATGAGTGCATGTGTATCTTCTCACTTCTTTACGACTCTCGTCCAGTTCCTTGGCACCATCCATGTAAACGGTCGTGCTGTTGGAGTTGGGTAGAGTTGCCATGGTGCCTGTTGTGTTGCCGGTCCCATCCTGGTAATGTTCCTGTGTGCCGATCCCTATGGCTCCACCCCTCAGTGGAAACTTGCCGTCCATCATCATCTCCATACCTTTAGGGGTCATTTCCCCCTCTGTCTCAACAACAACACCTGTTCTTTTGTCGGCACGGTAGCGTTTGGACATGTACTTGTAGAAAAGGAGGCGCCGGTCAGCGATCCACGCCAGAATCACACAAACGGGGAAATAGCAGAGAGTGACAAGAGCTTCCCATATCTACACACACACATACACATCAATACAGCAAACACACAAAGTAAACAGACCACAGATTAGTGCTTTGGAGAGAAAAGACCACAGCAAACAAAAGAAAAACAAACAGTCTGATATGAAACAAGTAAAGAGGCACTTCTAGCTACATTAAACAGAGACAAACAGCTCGGTACCTGCTCACTTCACCATTACAAATGACTCAATATGGTCTTGTTGTCTGAAGGACCAGTAGATAAACAACATTTATAATCATTTTGTGTGACTTAGTAAAGCACACAGTGTTTGTCACACACATATTGTACTTGTATAAACGAGTAAATCTGCCAAAAAATGTCTTAGTCACATTTCAAGTTAAAATCAAAAGAAAAAAATAGATATTATATTTTTTATTAATAAAATAAAGTTCTTTTCTATGAACAGTAAGAATTTTTACATTGCTTTGTATTATTTTTATGACAATTAAGCACTTTTCACTGCCAAATTCTCATAACTGTAATATCTCCAGACTGTTACTTTTGAGTTTTTAGTAATTCTCAATATTCTCAATGGTGATTCTCATTAGATTCTCATTAGTGTAAATCGTTACTTTTCACATTTCAGTAATGAGAATGAGATTTTTTTAGACGTTTACTAAAGGGATTTGCGGTGAAGTTATCATAATTGTCATGAAAATATATGCAATGCAAAATATCTTTAATGTTCTACAAGCTTTGGCAATTGCATATAATTTGCATATCAAGTGTTATTTTTTTTATTATATGCATAAATATGCATGTACTATATGTTACTTTGCATATAGAGAAACTGATATGTACATTTTAAAACTATATAATAAATAATAAAATAAAATAAATAGAATAAAATGTGCTGATTTTAGGGATGAAACATGACCTGGACCTAATATAGTTTTGTGGGATTCACACACGCACACACACACACACACACACACACACACACACACACACACACACACACACACACACACACACACACACACACACACACACACACACACATACACACACACGCAATGATTTTTATACCCTACAAACTGTATATTCTATCCCCTAACCCTAAACCTACCATCACAAAAAAAACTTTCTGCATTTTCAAAAAACATAATTTAATATGATTTATAAGTTGTTTTCCTCATGGGGACAAAAAAAAGTCCTGTAGGTAAAAACATTTCTGGTATTGCCATCCTTGTGGGGTAAACGTAGGGTTTACAACGACCACACACTCACACACACGCACGCATGCACGCGCACACACACCTCCACGACTCCAGGTGAGATGACCGCCAGGATCAGGTAAAGCCAGATGTAAGCGAAGATACTCCAGAACGCGGTGATGAAGAAGACTCTCAGATGTTTAATCTTCCTCACCTCGCCTTCAGGAATCACCCACACACAGATTCCAATGATCACAAACATATTAAAGGCAGCGCTGCCCACAATGGTGCCTGGACCCAGCTCACCGGACTTAAAACCATGACCACACACCTGAAACACACAACATCACAGCCAATCAGAACACATCTGAGCTTTAATGTATACAGTAGCAATGTGGAGCAGCAGATTTTTGGGCCAATGAGATTTTGTGAGTTAGTTTAAGTTATAGGAATTTTGTTATTTGCTTTAGTCATTTTTCTTTTGTTAGTATGTTCTATTTTATAGTTGTTGTTTTTTTGTTTACATTTTAATTTAATTTATATTTACTTCAGTTTTAGTTTGAGTAATTTTAGTACTTCAAGTTAAACTTATTTATTTCAACATTTCTAATTTTCATACATTTTTAAAAAGTTTTTCATCTACTTTTTAAAATTTTATTTCAACTTTATTTCAATTGAACTCAACATTTTTTATTTATTTATTTATTTTTTTTATTTTTAGGCCACAATGCTATCGGCTCCAACAATAGTTTTTAGCAACCAACAACAAAACCGATTGAAGTTTGAAAGATGATGTATAAGGTAATAAAATGCAGAAAGGGGTTGAGGCACGAATTAAATAAAAAGGTTGAATCTATTCGCAAGCAGTTGATGTTTAATGAAAACAAACTCATATAAACACTTCTTAAATACAAGACACAGCAAATAGAACAACCACTCAGTAAAGAAAGACAAGATTGGACCATGAAGATAACAAGCACAGGGCTATACAGTACATACAAACGTAGAGCAATAAAGGAAATGAGAAACAGGTGCAGAGAATCAATCAAACAATGAATCCCCTTAGAAACAAAGCAAACACAGGAAGTCCAACTCAAACAATACTCAGAACTCAAACACGGACCAGACATGACAATGGCTAGTTCATTGTCAACAAGAATATCTATCAACCAAATTGGGAAAGATATACAATGCTATGCAATGTTATGAGGGTGTACGATCAAGGACGACACAATAATTCATGTTCTATTATGTAGTAATTATGTAGCATGTTCTCTGGTAACTTCATGTTCACTTGTAATGCCATTGTAATGCACTTTTCCAATTAGTTCAAAGTTAGTTCCAGTTTCCAAGTTGTAAATTTACACTTTCCCCAAGTTGAATGGAGCGCAGCCTAAGCAAACATTTCAGCGTTTAAATGGTTCAATTAAATGACAGAACAGACAAAACAATTCACCAGCAGACAAATTGTGTCACTTTCCTCTTCAACATCAGATCAATGAGAAATGGGTGTTATTCAGATTCAGTAGCATTCAATGTCACATTCACTGAATATCCATAATAATGAACCGAATGTCCTTGGGGAAGATAAAACAAGAAAAAAAGAATAAAATAAGGTGCAGGTGTTGTTTATCTATGCTGGGGCTCTATCACTGATATATATATATATATCTACACCAGGCGGCGAACCTTTGGGATCAGTCTGTGACAAACAGATAAATCAACCAGCGTCTCCTTTCCAGCTGAGCTTGCAATGAGATTTCACACTTCTGACGCTAAAATCTGCCAGACTGCATCTCCTTCACTGCAATGTTTCAAGATGAACGATGCATTGTGATTACGTTGTTTAGATGCGTTTGTCGTACAACAATAATCCCGCTGTGTACGTGAAACCCTTGAGTGAAACACAGAGGCCTGACGGATGTCCTAGCACATTAGATCAAGAGATTCAGAGTGACAAACAACGTGGAGAGGCTAATGCGTGGCAATAAAGCTGAGCTAGAGCTCCACTGACGTGCTAAATGTTGGCCAAGACAGCGGTGAGCGTCTCCCGCAGGCACAGTCTCACAGATCTGAGAAAGCGTTTGATTCCATGCTGTGGACGAAGAGGAACGAACTAGGAGCGTCTCATTAATAAACGTGATCTGGACACTCATTAGCGAGAGCAGCGATCAGCATGCATCTCTCTAACCATTTCCATCTACATCTTAAAGGGCCAAGAAGCTGTTTGACCCATCAAAATGCTCTGACAAACACATTTTCTGTCCTGTTTTTGCAAACATACAACTGAAACAGAAAGTTCCCTGCTGAAAAATAATGTGTTACTAGATAGATACTAGTATCATTGATACTATTATAGTTTTTGTTTATATACTGAATTAGACTTTATTTGTAAATTTTCATTTAATTTTAGTTAAAGTTTAAGAATTTGATTGTGCTTTTGTCATTTTTATGTCTATAGGTACGTTCACGCCTTGTTGTAATTACCGTAATTACGAGATTTCAACTTGTAAAAAGCGTCCGCGTCCTTGTAGAGCTCGTAATTACAATTTGTAAGCTATGAATTTTCTGAGAGCTCCTACTTGAACCACATGAACGCTGTACCACCTGACCGTGTTGACATCTCGAAATTACGGTAATTGCAATATGGCATGAATGCAGCATACAGTAATTAAGTTTTAGTTTTAGGGTTTACACAACAACAATGTACTAAAAATGGAAAAGCATTTTTCGCGTACAGATGAAAACGTTGTAGGCCATTAGTTGGCGATGTTACTGTACGTTGTAAAGAAACGCTACGCACCTGTAGACTGAACATGTAACGCATGCGCATGACATCACAGTTTTCAAAAATTCACATTTTTGTTGATTTTCACAGAGACAATAACAGTATAGTTTTCTAAAACTTGCACTTTGAAACCCGTTTTCAAAAGTTTGCGTTTTCAGGCCGCCAAAACGCTGCTTTTAAATGAACGGTCAAAACGCATAAAAAGTTTTCCAGTTTTCCAGAGAAAGACTGTACATTTTTAAATGCTAAAAGTTCTCAAAGCTGAAGCCACAAAACATATATTTTATTTTCATGAATTTATAAATTATGGATGGACCGTGCTTCAATGCAAACAGAATGAAAAGACAAATCACCACCTAAATTATGAGTGGTAATGTTGCTAATGAAATAGTAAAACCCCAGGCTACGCTAATGAGGGTTTAGCCATCTGCTGTGAATGCAATAAGTAGTTAAGCAGTTAATTGTCGAAGAAAGGCTTCCTAACTAGTACATTTGTCATTTTAAAGTCTCACCCACCTCAATGACTGACAGGAGAATTTCAGGGGCGGAGGATCCAAGTGCCATCAGGGTCAAATTTGACACGGTCTCGTTCCAGATTCTCACAGTGGCCACCGACGTTTCTCCGCTGGGCATGGTGATGGTCACTTCTTTTTCCTGGGTGAGCAGAAGGGAACATGTTCAGGATACAGACAGCTAGTCATTACTGCTAACTAAAGCCTGACAGGTTCTTGCAGCAGGGTCGTGTACCACTTAGGACGTAACTGAATTTGAACTGAGGAAGCAAACAGAATGCAGAAATGCAGTTCAATTGTAAATGTATGAGGGAAAAAATGGAATTTTCAAAATGAAAAAATTAATGAATTTAATATTGAAACCATCAAAATATGCAGAACATATTTTATATAAATATACACTGCCGTTCAAAAATGTTTGGGATCGTAAGAATTTTTTAAATGTTTTTAAAAGAAGTTTCATCTGCACACCAAGGCTGGATTTATTTGATTGCAAATGCAAAAACAAACCGTAACATTGTGAAATATTATTACAATTTATAATAACTGATTTCTATTTTAATATATTATAAAATGTAATTTATTCCTGTGATCAAAGCTGAATTTTCAGCATCATTACTCCAGTCTTCAGTGTCACATGATCCTTCAGAAATCAGTCTAATATGATGGTTTGCTGCTCAAGAAACATTTATTATTATTATCAATGAAAAAATGTGTGTAAAAAAGATTTTCAGGATGAAAAACTGCCAAACTGTATAAAAACCCCGAGGCACAGACAACCATCATACTCACACTCCACAACTCAATAATGCGCCGCTATGCTGTCAGAGATCATAATTCTGGTATGGTGTTTTTATTGTTTGCACTTTCATCGCACCTGAAGTCAGTCAAACTGTCATGGTTCAGTTGTTCCTTTTGAGATAGAAGAGTTCAAGTCTAATTTTTCTGCCTGGTTTGACCTGGAGGCTCTAGAGTGTGTGTGTGCCTCTGATCCAGTGCAATGCAGAGCTGGAAACACTTCCCTTTATTAATTTGCAACTCGCATTACGGGAATTATGACTACCCTTCAGAATGATGCATCTAAGGCAGTCTGTGCCTGGATGTGTGAGATGCTCAAGTCAAGAAAGGACTCAGACTGCTGATTTCTTTATGATTCAGTGCTAAAACATGCAAAAAAAAGGTAGAAATGTGTTAAAACATGCAAGCAACGTGCTAATTCAAGCTAGCAACATGTTAAACATGCTAATTCATACTAGCAATGTGGTAAAACATGGTAGTAACATGCTAATTCAAGTTAGCAATGTGGTAAAACATGGTAGTAACATGCTAATTCATGTTAGCAACATGCTAAAACATGCTAAAAATGTGTTAAATTACAATTATTTTGTACAATTATTCATGAGATCATACAATGCATTATAAGGTGCATTACAAGGCATAATTAATGCATTAAAAAACATTTATAATGGTTTACACATAAAGGATTTAAGGAAAGTGTTACCAAACATTTTCAATGAATGTTTTAAGTTGCTCGGCTGTACGTCGTTGACACCAACACACACCTATTCAGATTTCTGCACTCTCATGCATACAGACAACAAAAACACTTGAGATTGTATGTTTTGGCTTTTTCCAAAATGTGCACAATAAACAGGCTCAGAGATGTTTCAAAATATTAGCTCTTCCTTGGCTAACATCTCCAGACTATTGTTGGTGGTCTCTGGTGCTGTTTTCACACTGGCATTTCCCATGACCCTGCAGACAAGGTTGTTTTGACAAGGGTCTTTCTAGGGGACGCTTTGACTGTTGGTTTTGATTTGGCAAAGGAGAGAAACTCACCGGAGAGAAAGAAAGCAACTGACTCCTCACAAAAAAACTTAGATTAACATTGTGATGCTATTATGCTTTTACCGGTGTTATTTTATCAGTGTTATACTATTTTGTTTTTATTAATATTTTGAATTAGTTTTTATTTTTTATTATTATTATTATTAGATATATTACATTTTAATTCATTTTAATTAAAGGATTTGTAATTTTGTTGTGTGTTTTTGTCATTTTTACAATAACAAATGTCTTAATGAATGTCTAAATTGATTTTCTAATCATGCTAACAACATTCTAAAACTTGATAGGAATGTGTTAATTCATGCTACCAACATGGTAGTCATGCTAGCAAAGTGTTAAAACATGTTAACAACATGATGCTAATATGTTAAATCATGTTAGCAACATTGCTGAAACATGCTAGCAATGTGTTATGTTGTCAACATGTTAAAACATGTTAGCAATATGTTAAATCATGTTAGAAACATGCTAGCAACAGGCTAATCATGCTAGCAACATGTTAAAAAACATGTTAAATCATGTTAAAACATGCTAATTCATGTTAGCAAATGTCCTAAAACATGCTTACAACATGATAATTCATGTTAGCAATGTGCTAAAACATGGAAGTAACATGCTTATTTATGTTAGCAATGTGCAAAAACATGTTATCAACATGGTAAAACATGCTAACAATGAGGTAATTGATGTTAACAATGTGCAACAACATGCTAGCAACACGCTTATTCATGTTAACAATGTGCTAAAACATGCTAGCAACACGCTAATTCATGCTAACAATGTGTTAAAACATGCTAACAACATGCTAATTCAGGTTAATAATGTGTTAAAACATGCTAGCAACATTATAATTCATGTTAACAATGTGTTAAAACATGCTAGCAACATTCTAATTCATGTTAACAATGTGTTAAAACATGCTAGCAACATGCTTATTCATGTTAACAATGTGCTAAAACATGCTAGCAAGATGCTAATTCATGTTAACAATGTGCTAAAAAATGCTAACAACATGTTAATTCATGCTAACAATGTATTAAAATCTGCTACAAACATGTTAACAAACTGTAAAATAAAACTAGATGCATGCTAAGATATGCAAACTACTAGTGTTTATTAATGTTTTGAATCAGCTTTTATTTTTATGTTTACAGTTTTCAATTTTAGTATAACTTCCAGTAATTTTGTTATTGTGCTTTCATTTTTATTAATTTTTGTTTCTGAGTATTTCTATAAAGCTTTAATTTATTTTTATTTCAGTTTTGGATATATTTGTGACTATCGTGGTGGTGCAGCATTTCTCAGTCAGTTTTATTGCATTTTATTGCAGTTTTATGCAGATTTTTTAATGAAATTATTTTAGGGCGCTAGCTGTGTGAAAAACATTTGCTACATCTGGCTATTTCAAATTCATCAGTTATGCATTTAAAGCAAGAGATTTTGATTTATTTGTTATTTTCTGGCTGAGAAACTGAAACTAAAGAATTGAAGGAAATCTAGCCTCCTTTATAAAAGCATTTTGGCAAATTTTCCTCTTCCGACAGGTTTGTGGGGCATGAGTCAGTGAAGGTGATAAGAGTAGGCGATCTACCCTTGACAAGTGTTGACGAGTCAGGCGTTTTAGCAGAAAGAAATAAAAAAACATCAAGCACACTGCAAGCATTTGCATCCCATTATATGTTCAGAGGCTGGAGAAACAGTCACGATTGTTTTTATTTTAATAACGCCAATTACTAGCTAAAGTCAAGCTCAGGTGAAGGCTATGCTTTTAAAAGAAGAGTTCGCCCAAAAATGAACATTTTGTCTTTGTTTACCCGCCCTCACATCATTCCAAACCAAACTTATGCAGTTTTTTCCATAAAACAAAAAGGAAAACTTTTTTATTTGTCTTCACTTTGCTACTTTTTATATGATAACATTGCAGAAGAGCAAAAAAAAAAACTATACTTCCTATGAACCATGCACTAAACTCCAAGTTTTCTGCAGACATACAATTAATTTATTCTATAAATGAATCTAATTATATGGTTTTTGCAAGTTTCATAACCAAATGCACCAGTTTGAATAGAGAGTGCATTTTCAGTGAATACTTACTTAAATTTCAAATTTGACAAATACTTTTATCCAAATCAACTACTTTACTGTATATTGCATTCAAGGTGTCCAGTTATTAGATCATGCACTCCCAGAGAATCGAACCCATAACCTTAGCGTTGCTAGCGCCATGCTACCGTTTCAGAAGACTTGAAAATAGACTATTATTACACCACCACGTGCATGACGTCATAAACCAACATGGTTGAACGACCACTTTGCGACAATATGGTTTCGGGTGTCATGACTCGTGAGTAGTTGATTTCTTCAACGATGCATCGTACTATAGTAGTGGAGCAGCGAGTTACGTCGTTGTATGGGAAACGCACCCCTGTTTAGTTCCTGTCTCTATGAAGCCCCTCCTTCTGAAAAGCACACTGTGCTCTGATTGGTCGGCTGGAACAGTGTGTTATGATTGGTAAAGCGCTTCTAGTGTGTTTGGGAAATTTTTCGCCCCTTACCATAACCACCAGTTTTAACACACTACTAACTAACTCAACCAGGCCCCGCCCCTTTATTCTGCGTATGAATTATTTAAATGAGGAATATTGTGACGTGTTCGTTCCCGGAAGAAACTCAAGACTACAATGGAGGCGTTTCAGGGAGTTCAGAAACACTGACACTGATATAGAGAATAACTCCTGCTGGAGGGACTTATTCATGCTCAAGCAGAAACATTAGATGAACATGGAAAATAGCACAATAGGTCCTCTTTAGTATTATTTTACTGTTAGTCAATTAACAGAGGCATGAAATGTAACTCCTAAAGAGATGCATAAGAACTGTTTACCTTGAAAAATGATCATAAATCATAATTTTCCTCTTTATGGGAACTAGGTTACTGCGAATTTGCAATTATTGCAAGATTATCAAGATTGTGCAGATTGAGAACAATGTGTGCAACTCACCTGTGACGTGATGACCTCGATGGATGCCATGAATCTGTCAGCGATGATGGACACTCCCAGAAACATGTACATGAGCGAGGCGAAATAGATGACGGCCCGCATGATCTGCTCTCCGAGACTGGGCTTGACCGGCATCCATACGGGAAGGACGATTCCAGGCCTGCACTCGACAGGGTCGCTGCACGGTTTCTTCGGAGCGGGTCCGTCGCTGTCATCGGTCAGGTTATCGTATAGCTCTGAGGGAATCTCTGAAGGAACGACGGAGGGCGGGAGAGACGGTTCTTCACGCTGGGATTCGGGAGAGCAGGACGGGGGCAAAGAAAGGACGAGGACGAGACTCAGAAAGAGGATAGAAGAGCGTCGAGAGGAAAACGGTGCCATGATCTCACTCCTCAAAAGGCTTCTGGAGTTCAGAGGAGGAGAAGAAATAAAGGAGGTGATTGAACACGGAGAGAGGAACCAGCCCGCCAGGGGACCTGGGGAGACAAGAGTAAAGAAAAGAGACTTTAATGGCACGAAAAGCAAACGAAAAGGCATCTGTAAATGTCATCATCAGAAAAACAAATCTCACGCAGCTTTAGAAGAACAGCACTCGCAATCCAACATAAATATCTCCAGGCTGCAGCTTTGTGCGGAGCAGCTCCTGCTCGCTTTTATAGCGGAGTGAATCAAGTAGATGATTATAAAAAAATATGTGAGATGCAGCAGACACAGACCTTGGTGGAAGAATAGACTGCGTAGGCAATGAAAATGATTGCTTTCATTAGGTGAAACACGGTTACAAGGACATAAAAAAAAACATATACTGTTGATGATAATGGATGGGATTTTTTTTTTTTTTTAAAGAGCTTAGCAACAGGATATTGAGAAGAGATGGACAACTCAAATAAGAATGAAGTAACAGTGGAAATGTTGCCAGGACGGAGGATTATGTCCTCCGCAGGTCTCAGAGAGGGACATCTGTGTGTGAAAGGCTTTTATTAACTCAAGTGCTCAAAAACCTTCCTGTACTTCTGCATAGAGTCAAGCTAACACACACACACACACACACACACACACACACACACACACGCACGCAACCAAAGGAAACTTTTAATGCTCAGATGTTGCTCTTTAGAGACTGGGCCAGATTTACTAACAGCTTGCGTCAGCACAAACCCTCTTTTGGCGTTAAAAAACGACTGTCAGGATTTACTAAAGATACGCAGAGAAATATTAGCGCTGGAAAGGTGTGGACAGGGTTATTTTTGCGGCTGACCTTATTGCATATGCATTTGTAGGAGTTTCCCTTTCAGACGGAAGATTTATGGGAGGAGAGTATTTAAATGAATCATGCATGGTGAATTACTAAGGTTTGCGCTCGTCAATTTACTGGTAGTTTCACCATTATTTACTGCCCTAAAAAAGCATGTCTCAAACCAGATGCTAATGTGCGCTGCTCTTGGTAGATTGTGTTGGTCATTATGGAAATGATCCGGCTGCGTCTGTTCTTTAATTTGCGTGTCGTCAGTAACATGAGCAGAACTTTCCACTCCCATCGGCCCTTTCTAGGGATTGCCCTGTTTAGGGTAAATTCAGACGCTAATTTGCAAATTTGTTTAGTAAATCTGGCCCTAGAAATGGAAGTACTCAGTTATGTTTCACTGCAAGCATCAACTTCGTCTCAGATGTTTCTTCTCAAATATCTTAGGAGGAGAAAAAACTAATAAGATTGTTGATGAACATGAAGAGCATAGAGATATTAAATCAATGTGGATATCCATTCCCAAATGAAATTGATTGAAATATTGAGAAATAAGACATTTAACAGAAGAGATCTAATTTGTGATTTTATATGAAAAGCAAGCATTTCTTGTCAAACTCTATATTTTAATATTATTTATATATTATTATAATATTTATGAATATATCGAATTAGCTTTTTATGTTTTCAGATTTCATTTAAATTTTGTTTCAGTTTTAGTTTTTGAAAGGTTTGTGATTTTGTATCATTTTGTGTTTTTATATTAATAAAAAAATTATATATACAATAGCTATAATTTATTTAAATGTTTTAAATAACAGTTTTAGTAGATTTTATACTTCTGCATAAACTTATTTCAGTTAGTTGTCAAGGCAAAATTTTCAATTACATGTAAGTTTTTTAACTTTAAGGTTTCCATCTAAAATGTATATTTTATTTTATTTCAGCTATATTTTAATTACCACAGTAAAAAAAAAAAAAGTTTTAGTTATAGTGACTAATAACGACACTATTAGGGATACTTCAGGATTTAGTATTAAGCTTTGTATTAGTAGAAAACCTGTAGTATTTTCGAATTACCGTGCTTTCCACCCTCATATCCCCCTGAGATGAGAGATTTATGTATTTTTTGTCTGGAAAAAATCCTCCGATGACGCAAAAATCGTCATTTTGCGTCATCGGAGGATTTTCTGGCCAGAGGCTAAAGACTACAGGCAGTAGAAGGCGTTGTTCCGCATGTTTTCAACCCGCCCATAGAGAGAGGGATCTCACTCACAGAATGTACACAGTGTCAGCCAACTTTCTTTGGAAGCTAAGCTAGCAGGCTCTTGTTCTGCGGAGAAAGCTGAATAGTAGGAGAAAGATGAGTAAGTAACCATCCTCCTTTTCCCGGACTTGTCCGGCGGGCGAGATCGTTCAAAATGTCCGGGATTCAGCTTTTGCGTTCTGCGGTCGCCATTCATTGTTTACATGCACACCTTTCAATCTAACTGAATTCATTCCGATTGGTGAATCTGAATGTAGTGTTTACATGAACGCTAAACAAGTGATCGGTTGATGTGTGTTTTACCATTGCTAAGAAAATTCCCGCTCCTCCGTGAGAGATGCGAGACCCGGCGCGTCTCAGTAATGACGCCACCGGCCTCGCGCTGTTCTCCCGCGGCCGTCAGCCTCGTCCTGCTCGCCACAGTAAACATGATGAATGGCGACTGTAGAACGCAAAAGCCGAATCCCGGACATTTTGGGCGATCTGTAAATCCCTGGCAAACTCATCACGTAGACTAGCTAGCCTTGTTGTTTGTTTTCAACTGCGCTCCCTTACCGGTAGGCGTGGCCTCCTAAGGCAGCGAAGCAAGTGCATTCTGGGAGTTGTTGTCTTTTATCCACATAAGCCAAAAATACATTTTCTGGGTTTTCTCAGTCTAGAAAGCTCAAAATTAAAAAATTTCTTCACATTTCTTCTACTTAAATTACCTATTTTAAATACACATTCATCTTCCCAGAGGTGAAGTATCCCTTTAAGGAACTTCAGGAGAAACGCATTAAGTCTCCTGAGCAATAAAAGAGCAAACTTTGAGCAATTTGATTCGGTATCGTGAAACATATGAGCACCATTCAAGAGCCATCCTAAACTCTAGAGGAGACGTATGTGAGATTATTGGGTGTTTTTCCCAGGAGGAACATCTGAGAAGCAGAACACTCCCATTTGTAATCCAATTGTTGTCTAGGAAAAACATTTTAGACACTAGAGATTTCATTAGTGATTTTTTCTTTCAAACACACACACACACACACACACACACACACACACACACACACACACACACACACACACACACACACACACACACACACACACACTAATGCTGATTTATAACACAACAGTGCTCTCTCTCTCTCTCTCTCTCTCTCTCTCTCTCTTTAAATATAATTTTACAGATATTCAGATTTTTCTAAATCCAGAGCACATTGTCCATACTCACTCACCCTTGTTTTTCTTTCTATTGTCTCTTTCTAAATGGCCTTATTCCATCACAGAGTAGCTCTGTGTCCAAAACAAAGTTTGAACTGCTCTCCCTCCTCTCAGTCAGAATACTAAACAGCGAGACAGAGCCGCATTGTGCTCGTGTTTCACGCAGTGATGGGTTGCATGGAGGATAGTGGGTTGCCCCCTCATTTCCCCTCATTAACACAGCATCTCTCTCTCTCTTGACGTAACAGTGTTCGTATGACTGCCGGCTAGTCATCTGCGGAGAGATAAACCCCCCAATATAGCAGCACTGAGTCATAATACAGCATGAGCTAAAATAACCTGGATGCAGAAACTGTCTTTGTTTCTGCTGCAAAACCACCTCAGGGACAGAACCGGCACTGAACTCATGTTTCTTTTAAAGCGGCATATTAAAGGAGGTACAAAACAGCTGCTTTGGATATCACAGGAGACTGTGAGGAGGTCATGCTCGCTGCTTATGAGATGATGGAATGATAGACACTGAGAGAGAAACAGAAAAACTGAATGCAATTCATTTGAAATCAAACTAATTCAAACTCCACACCGAGCCGCAGGACGGGTATGGGACGTAAAAAGACACATTAAAACAAGCCATCTATCCCAAAGTATGAGCAGCAGTAATGATGATGCTTGCCTTAGCAAACAATAAAAACTGATGTCTTTATTGTTTGTACACTCTTAAAAATAAAGGTTCTTTATTGGCATCTTTGGAGCCTTTAACAGTCCATTTCACAGAAAGTTTCACAGAACGGGGAACCTCTGCAAATTTCCAAAGCACAACGACACAAGTTATTCTCCAGTGTCACTGTTTCTGGAATCTCTGAAAAGCCTCCATTGTAGTCTTGAGTTTCTTCTGGGAACGAACACGTCACAATATTCCTCATTTAAATAATTAATACGCAGAATAAAGGGGCGGGGCCTGTTGAGTTAGTTAGTAGTGTGTTGAAACTCGAGGTTATGGTAAGGGGAGGGACACTTCCCAAACATGATTGAAGTGCTTGACCAATCGCACCACACTGGTCCAGCCGACCAATCAGAGAACATTGTGCTTTTCAGAAGGAGGAGCTTCATAGAGACAGGAACTAAACAGAGCGTTACTGACAGACTGGGAAGAGAGGAGCTGAATGAGAATATGGAGAATATGAGGAAAATAATGTGTGTTATGAACATTCAAGCAGGACAACCTCTTCTTGTAGAGCCCAAAAACAAGACTTTGAAAAAGGTCATAATAGGTCTCCTTTAATGTTTTTGCAATGTTTGTCATGCTAATGAAGTGTTTTGAAAGGAGAGAGAGTTTGGCAGCAGTGTGAGAGTCCGGCTCATAGATATTCCCCCCACGACCAGGGCGTTTCAATAGAGAGCCCACTGAAGGGCTGGTGAGGGCGATACATCACAGAGAAATGAAGCAGAAAGTAAAAACAAAAAAATGGTAAATAAAATATTAGATTGATTGAAGCAAATATTTCGATGAATCTCACGAAACCTCTCAGAAACATGTCGGGTCCAATTTGACCACAAAATCAATAGGAAAAAACAAGAAAATATATTTTGCTTAAAGAAAATAAAGCATGTATTTATGAGCTTTTTGATATTTTATTTTGTAAAATAAGTTTGCCCACCCTGCAGATTATTAAAGGAGCATCAGCAATTTACTTATGGATGCAATTCACATAAAAACTGCAGCCCTTCCCCTTCAGTCAGTTATTGTTTAGAACCATATTTTTACATTGCGACATTATTTTCAAGGTCAAGTCTATAGAGTTCTATATAGAACCCTAGGGTTCTTTACTCAATTTGAAAGAACTCTTTATGCCAAAAAAGAGAGAAATGTTTTAAATTATTGCATAATACTTTCATGTTCATGTTTTAGTTTTAATGAGGACATTTTTCTAGTGATAAAGTAGGTTACGAGCTGCTTTATTCATAAAATGTAATACAAAAATTGAAAATGAATTACACTGGTTACACTTTATTTTGATGATCCACTACTGATATTCGTAACTTGTCAACTAACTCTCATTAGAGTATTATAGACTGTAGACTGTTAGGTTAGGGTTAGTTGTTTGAGTTTGGTGAGTAAGTGACTAAGTTGACATGTAGTTGCAAAGTTACTTACAGTAGGTAGAATGTCCGTCGGGGGGAGCATTGAAAAAAGTGTTAGCTAATATTAAGCAGACAGTCTACTAATAATCTACTGAGAAATTGCAAAATAGTTTGCAAAGTTACTTATAGTTAGTAGAATGTCTAAAGTGGCCCATTGAAATAAAGTGTTACCAAATTATTTAATTAAATCTAAATCTATAAAATCATCTCATGATGGGAACCCCTAAACGGTGTGACAAAACACTTTAAAGTTTTATATGGAATCTTTTGTAGCATCACAGAATGCAAAAATAATAGTAAAATGTGAATTCCCAAACACTCGGCTTGCCTTCCATTGAAAGACTGTCATTAACTGTCATGAAGCAAGATATCAGGCTTCAGAATATAAATTCTTACATTTTTCAATTTTCAATTTGGGACCTGGACAGGGGATTCACCATAATGCATCCTCTCTCCCTCTCTCTTCTGTCACACATACAAACATCCCCACGTGCGCAGTGATTCATCCATTTAGCTGTTTCAGCAAGTGCACTCACATGCCAAAGCCAGTGCGCACTGACCACAGCACACATATTTACACACACACACACACACACACACTGATGCAGCATTTCTTTTCAGGCTATTCTCAAACAGATGGAGAAGTTCACTCTTACATAAGCAAGTTATGTGCAACTATTCAAACTAGCACTGATAGAGCACTTAAAGCCATGGCGAAGGCTAAACATAATTCTTTATTCTACCAAACTGCTTTCCGGAAACACTCTTCCATGGCTCATTTCAGCCGCTGACCTTGAGCCATCTGATAAATATGTGCCTGCTTGTGTAGAAATGAGGAACTTGAGGCCTTTTCCTTTTTATGCCCCTAAACTCACTACAGACTCATTAAATCCAACCCGGAAACATTTTTCTTTTCAAGAGCTTTTACTTAACTAGTTTCCATTTTGTATCTTACTGGATCTAAGTACTGATGTATCTTCTTGTTATACTTCTGCTTTTCTATACTTTTGTACTCCATGCCATGAGAAGCCGCGCTTGTTAAAATGTATTATTGCTCATTTAATTATTAAGAAAACAGAAAAACAATGCATTAACCACACATTAAATGTTGCTGTGTGATGTTGAAAAGCAGCATTATCCATTCATATTAAAGACACAAGAATAAATATCAACAGATTCTGTTACATGTTGTCAACTGCCACAGAAAATCATCTTAAAACAGCACGGATTTAAAATATGCAACTATTCTGAACTGTTCTGAAATTATAATCAACAATACTTACGTTACACGTGTTGACATAATACGCATTCGGATGAGATGGAACTTATCCAGATGAAATCTCATTCCTACCCTCAGATATCAGAGCCGCTGTTCAAATGAAAGCTACAGGCCCGGCGTGCATCACTGAGCATGTCAGTATACATTTGCTGTGTGCTTTTAAAACGCACCGTGACATTTTACATTGCTGAATCTCGACTTGTAACTCAATTTAACCTTTCAAGTACAGAAAAACAATACTTAAACAGCATCTTGGAAACTGTGATGGGAGAAAGCTGAGATGCTTTCAATCTGAATAATTATTTTTAATGCATTTCATTTTAAACCAGGTTCCTATTTACTTCTTAAGGTCATCTAAGATGCATTTTCATCGATCTGATCACAAGTGGACGACACTAAATACAGGTGTAAACAGTGTCTGAAACGTTTTGAGCTTGTCCATCTTTGACCACTTCCAGAGGTAGTCAAAAACGCGTTAGACCGGATTGCTATTGTAGAGTAGACGCTCATGTGGTTGAATGTGAACATCCAAAAGGCCATGATTGTAATGGGATGTGTTGTGAGAAAGCTCACAGAAACAAGGTATTCAATCTTTGGTGCGTTGAACCATAACACTTCGAACGAAATCGCAGTTGCCAAAAGTAATGCAATTAGTAAGTAAGTAAGCAATTACAGTAATTTAATTATATTTCCTTTGAAAACATAAAGTAAGGGATTACTCTTAATTTTTCTGTAATTAATTAGTTACTTCTGATGTAATTGCATTAAATACTGTATATATAATAGAACAATTCTAAATAAAACAATAGTGGATTTAACATCATAATTTAAAGTGTAATATAATGTTAAAATGTGGAAGGCAGTGTCACTGAAAAGTGGAGTCAATTAGATATTTTTAATTTATTATATTTTATTATTTATTCAAAACAGAAGCCATGGAGCATTACATCATATCCTGCTGCCCATATTGCAGGGTCTGAAATAATTTTGCACACTTAAAATATGCGTGACTGCCCTTTGAGCCTGTACACATTGATACACCCCATAGTTATTTGTCCCTTCACTGGACTGTTTATATATTCAATCATTTCCTTTGGCAGCTTCTGCAGTGTTTACAAAACAAGAACAAGCAGCTAATGTCTCATGTGAGCATGTCCTGGCTTGATTTCAGGTCATTTAAATGAGAAGCGGTTTCCTCTGATTCTGCTGAGGCTTCTGGGAAAAATCCTGATGTTTCTTCATTAATTCTTATAACATGGATGTGTCCACATGAAGCATAATCTTGTCTGCTGTCAAGAGTGCGTTATACTTGAATAGCATCTAATGACAGAAGAGAGTCTGATAACAGGAGTGTCTGATCCTAGAAGAGCGCCTGATGACACAAGAGCGTTTGATGCTTGAAGAGTGTCTGATGACACAAGAGTGTCTGATGACGGAAGAGTGTCTGATGACACAAGAGTGTCTGATGACGGAAGAGTGTCTGATGCCAGAAGAGTGTCTGATGACGGAAGAGTGTCTGATGACGGAAGAGTGTCTGATGCCAGAAGAGTGTCTGATGCCAGAAGAGTGTCTGATGACGGAAGAGTGTCTGATGCCAGAAGAGTGTCTGATGCCAGAAGAGTGTCTGATGCTTTAGAGTGTCTGATGACGGAAGAGTGTCTGATGCCAGAAGAGTGTCTGATGCCAGAAGAGTGTCTGATGCTTTAGAGTGTCTGATGACGGAAGAGTGTCTGATGACGGAAGAGTGTCTGATGCTTGAAGAGTATCTGATGATGGAAGTGTCTGATGACGGAAGAGTGTCTGATGCTTTAGAGTGTCTGATGACGGAAGAGTGTCTGATGCTTGAAGAGTATCTGATGATGGAAGTGTCTGATGACGGAAGAGTGTCTGATGCTTGAAGAGTGTCTGATGACGGAAGTGTCTGATGAAGGAAGAGTGTCTGATGACTAAAAAAGTGTCTGATGACAAAAGAGTGTCTGATGCTTGAAGAGTGTATGATGACGGAAGTGTCTGATGACGGAAGAGTGTCTGATGCTTTAGAGTGTTTGATGACGGAAGAGTGTCTGATGCTTGAAGAGTGTATGATGACGGAAGTGTCTGATGACGGAAGAGTGTCTGATGCTTGAAGAGTGTCTGATGACGGAAGTGTCTGATGACGGAAGAGTGTCTGATGACGGAAGAGTGTCTGATGACGGAAGAGTGTCTGATGGTTTAGAGTGTCTGATGACGGAAGAGTGTCTGATGACACAAGAGTGTCTGATGACAAAAGAGTGTCTGATGCTTGAAGAGTGTCTGATGACGGAAGTGTCTGATGCTTGAAGAGAGTCTGATGACACAAGAGTGTCTGATGCCAGAAGAGTGTCTGATGACAGAAGAGTGTCTGATGACGGAGAGTGTCTGATGACAAAAGAGTGTCTGATGACGGAAGAGTGTCTGATGCTTGAAGAGAGTCTGATGACACAAGAGTGTCTGATGCCAGAAGAGTGTCTGATGACAGAAGAGTGTCTGATGACGGAGAGTGTCTGATGACAAAAGAGTGTCTGATGCTTTAGAGTGTCTGATGTCTGATGCTTGAAGAGTGTCTGATGACGGAAGAGTGTCTGATGACAAAAGAGTGTCTGATGCTTTAGAGTGTCTGATGACGGAAGAGTGTCTGATGCCAGAAGAGTGTCTGATGACGGAAGAGTGTCTGATGCCAGAAGAGTGTCTGATGACGGAAGAGTGTCTGATGCTTTAGAGTGTCTGATGACAAAAGAGTGTCTGATGCTTTAGAGTGTCTGATGAAGGAAGAGTTTCTGATGACAAAAGAGTGTCTGATGCTTTAGAGTGTCTGATGCTTTAGAGTGTCTGATGACGGAAGAGTGTCTGATGCTTTAGAGTGTCTGATGACGGAAGAGTGTCTGATGCTTTAGAGTGTCTGATGACGGAAGAGTGTCTGATGCTTTAGAGTGTCTGATGACGGAAGAGTGTCTGATGCCAGAAGAGTGTCTGATGCTTTAGAGTGTCTGATGACAAAAGAGTGTCTGATGACAAAAGAGTGTCTGATGACAAAAGAGTGTCTGATGCTTTAGAGTGTCTGATGACAAAAGAGTGTCTGATGCTTTAGAGTGTCTGATGAAGGAAGAGTGTCTGATGCTTGAAGAGTGTATGATGACGGAAGTGTCTGATGACGGAAGAGTGTCTGATGACAAAAGAGTGTCTGATGCTTTAGAGTGTCTGATGACAGATGAGTGTCTGATAACAGGAGCGTCTGATCCTAGAAGAGTGCCTGATGACTGAAGTGTCTGATGACGGCAGAGTGTCTGATGGCGGGAGAGTGTCTGATGAAGGAAGAGTGTGTGATGATGGGAGAGTGTCTTATGAAGGAAGAGTATCTGATGAAGGAAGAGTGTCTTATGAAGGAAGAGTGTTTGATGACGGAAGAGTGTCTGATGACGGAAGAGTGTCTGATGCTTTAGAGTGTCTGATGACAGATGAGTGTCTGATAACAGGAGCGTCTGATCCTAGAAGAGTGCCTGATGACTGAAGTGTCTGATGACGGCAGAGTGTCTGATGGCGGGAGAGTGTCTGATGAAGGAAGAGTGTGTGATGATGGGAGAGTGTCTTATGAAGGAAGAGTATCTGATGAAGGAAGAGTGTCTTATGAAGGAAGAGTGTTTGATGACGGAAGAGTGTGTGATGAAGGAAGAGTGTCTGATGCATAACATCTGATGATGGAAGTGCATATGATGAAAGAAAAATGTCTGATGATGGAAGAACGTCTGATGCTTGAAAATCTGATGATGGAAGAGTGGCTAAAATATTACAGCATCTGATCCTTAAAGAACATCTGATGCAGAGGAGCAGTAACACTTTATCATAAGGTTTTTTGTTAACATTTGTCAACTATATTAGTTAACATAAACTAACCATGAACAATACATCAAAAGCATTTATTAATCTTAATGTTAATAGCAACATTTCCTACATTGTTATTAAAATCAAAAGTTGTATCTTGTTAATTTTATTTATTAGACCTGAACTCACATGAACAAACAATGAACAATTGTATTTTTATTAACTAACGTAAACAAAGATTAATACAGCCTCTAACAAATGTATTACTCATTATACTATAAGTTAATGTTAACTAACATTAACTTATGTAACCTTAAAGCTTCACTGTGTAGGATTTTCTCCCATCTAGCGGTGACATTTTTTATGACTACCAACTGAATATTACTTTCTAGCCCCTCCCATTCCGAGGGCGTTTTAACTCCTACGGTGGCCGTATTATTTCAAATCTACCGGCAGTCGCGAGTAATCTCCCCCTCGCATTCGTCACAGTGCCACTGAGTGTAAAAACGCGAAAGGCGAAGCTTGAATTTCCAGGTATGTCCCTCTTTGGCTAATGTATTTTCAAGATGGAGGCGCAACATGGCTGCCGCCATTCGAGTGACTCGCTCGTATGTATTCTAAATGGCAGATTCTACGCTTACGAGAATACTTGATTAGTTGGTAGAAGTAATTACACATTAAAGAGCACATATCATTTTGAAAGAACAAAGTGTTTTTTGCTAAGAATCAACTTTAATGTAAAGTATTACTAGAGGAGCACATAATGACAGAAGACTGTCTGATGACAGAGAGTGAGCGTTTCAGGCAACAATTTTGATTAATTCATGTTGAGTTCCACTTTTTTGACATCAAGCAATTAAGCTGATTTTCCTAAACTGCTGGTAGACCAGGATCAAAGGAACATTATGTCGCTGTTTTTATATTCACTTTGTGCTTGTATATAATTTCTGAGACCGGAAACATTACGCAACAGTGGTGAGAAAAGCCAAGGGATTCACATTAACATGCAGGGCTGTAATCACCAGGAAAATAGAATAACATTTGCATATGCTAAACATAGATTATTGTTATTAAAAGAGAGAGAGGACACTGTGAACCTACAACACAGACACTGTAAAAGAACATCAAACAGACGAGCTGCCCCCAGAATTCATAGCGACGATCTCCATGTGCCCTTCTATCACAACTACAAGTGTCAGGGTCCTGCTATATTTAGGATACTTAATTAATGCTCATTAACAGGATTAATGCAAAGGTTGAAGTCATTACACTGTACAATTCAACACTAAATCTTCACAGCCACCCCACAGATGAAACAGATGAGTAATTATTGTGTCAGTGAACTGATTAAAGAGAACACAGATCCTCGATTTCATCTCATATTAATAGAGGTTTTAATATTTGATGTTTAATGTGAATGAATGGGATTCTGTATGAGGAACCTGCCAGCAACATGAGAGAGGAAACGACTGTAGATACGCAGAGCAGAGAAAACTGAAAAAAGAATAATGAGAATGATGAATAATGAGAATAAATGATGGAATAAAAGAGGATTACTTTAAAAATGTACGCATACAAATAAAATATACCATAAAATCTCAACCAAGATTTAATATTTCCACCATACGTGTGTTATTTTGAAATATGCAAACCATGAAACAAATACATATAAAATAATAATTAAAAAATAATAATATTAAATGTAAATTCTATCTATCTATCTATCTATCTATCTATCTATCTATCTATCTATCTATCTATCTATCTATCTATCTATCTATCTATCTATCTATCTATCTATCTATCTATCTATCTATCTATCTATCTATCTATCTATCTATCTATCTATCTATATTTTTATATGTGTGTGAGTGTGTGTGTGTTTGCATTTTATATTGCAAATATTTGCATTTTAATAAGCATTAATTTGACTTTTACTCAAAACCTTATAGCCTAGTTACTGAGGAAAAAAAATCCCATTGTGACAACTTGTAGTTTAGTGAATCCTAAGATTTGTTCTTAACAAAGCACTTTATAAACCTGGGCATGAAATATACAGTAAGTCAGATGTCGCTTTTTACAAATCTTTTTCCTTGTGGCGTTGTTTTGTCAGGCTTTGATGTTCTTATGGGGGCAATTTCAAATCTCACACACACACAAATATACACACACACACACACACACACACACACACACGCACGCACGCACGCACGCACGCACGCACACACACACACACACACACACACACACACACACACACACACACACACACACACTTCTCTAGCTGTGAGCGCACAAGTCTGTGTGAATGCAATGTATCATTTTATATACAATAAAACCAGCATCGTGATTCTGAAGTTCAGGACAGAAAGAAGAAATGAACAGATTTATAGTTAATGGCACTGCTATTCTAACAAACTCACAAGATTCATTTAACTCCTGGGAAAAACCCAATTCTGCACTCGACACAATCTGATGCCAGACACACTGCAAGGCAGAGGTGAGAATTTAATTTTTGTGCATCATCTTGATTTACTGTGTTTAAAACGAGCTCCAGAGTCCAGACCTGACATGCAGCTGTTCGAGCAGATGTCGAGCAGTGAGGTGTTCGACTTCACTTGCAGGCCCTCTGAAATGATGCTTCATGAATTTTGCAAATGCTGATTTCGTAGTTTTATGCTCTACAGCGAACCTGCAATCACAAAAGCTGCTTAATCGACCTTGACAGCTTAACTGGGATTAGTAGATGTTGAGGAAAGACTTTCCTTTCTGCAGCCATCATCATTTTAGCATAGCCTTTCTCATATTCAGAATATTAGGATTAGTTGTTTAGTTCGGGAAAGTCAAATTACCAATGACTTCGATGTCTCTTAGAATGTGTTCACACTTGTAGTTCGGTTCTCTTGGTTCTTTTGGTCCGGACCAAAATATTATACATTTAGTCCTTGTTCGCTTTGCATTTACACTGTCATTTCCATGCGTGATTACACTGCATGCTCACTCTCGCTCGTATCCAAAGTAATTCATCACCACTCTCATCCCTCACATGTGTTTTGTTGAAGTTATGACATCATCATCGGCTAATACCCATGCATAGGTCGTTTTGTGTATACACAAAATAAATATATTTGAAATATATTTTCAGTATATATTTTGGAATATATGCAAATATTTGAAATTGGCTCAATAAATATATTTCACACTTAACATCATATATTTTTGTTATATTTCAGAATATATTTCAATGTATTTGGAATATATGCCACATATATTTTGACACTTTTGGGGACCCATACAGAAAAAAATACATTGAAATATATTCTGAAATATAACAGAAATATATGATGTTAAGTGTGAAATATATTTATTGGGCCAATTTCAAATATTTGCATATATTCCAAAATATATACTGAAAATATATTTCAAATATATTTATTTTGTGTATGGAGACTTTCAGACTGACGGCAGAAGGTCTGGACTCCATCGCAGCACTCATTGGCCAAGGACCGACCAGAGGCCGTCTGACTGACATGTAACGCAACCAATCACAGTTCGTTTTGTTCCGTGTCATGTCAAAAGTCAAAGTCCCTACGATAACAGAGCGGAGTGCATCTACTAAATTATTCATTCAAGAATGTTGTGCAAGTTTACTGCAACAATGGAGCCGCGAACTTCACATTCTTTTGAAAATCCAGCGTTTAATTGATCCAGATAAGCGTTCATTATCACAGTTGTAAACACTACTGCTTTCTTTTTCCATGAGGGGGTTTGGCATCATGATGGCTTTGTTTCCTGGTGTCTTGTTAAAGAACGCGACACACACGTCTCCCGGAAATCCTGGAGAATCAGATGACCACTTTGAAACTCTTGAAGTGTTTCCCGTTTTGTGTGCCATATGCATCAGACATTCAGACAACGGTCCGTGGTGTTACTTCCCGAACAAGTGCGCACTTGAGTCTGAGTCGCTTTCACATTCACACGGATCACGCCGCAGTTCCAGTGTAACTAAACTCAGATCACCTCCCACAGGTAGTCTCGGGTTTAGTACCCTTGTGCAGTCCTAGGTCCGCATAACTGCTTTCACATTAACAATTTTTCATGAGAACCATGCCCTGTTTTCAACGAATCTGCCAGTGTGAAAGCACCCTTAGTGTCTCAACACATGATGTTTTATTAACAAAGTTCGGGAGGAGCACGTTCAAATAATCAAGTAATCAATCAACTCATCAAACAATTACCATGTCTACCCTATCAGCATGAGAGGAAGCATATATATATTCACTCTGTCAACTCATCTAACTTCCTTGACAGTTTTCAGCATCCCTCCACCACCCCGACTCCTCACTCTTGGCTTGTTCTTTCACAGCCAGGAATACAGGGGGAGTACTCTGGGTTCGGGCCGAATACCGAGCCCGGAGACCTCTCCTCGGACAGCACGCCAAATATGCATTTATTCTATCTGACTTATTTGTAAGTGTGAACTCGTGAAATGATAAATGACAACAAATGACACTTGACCTTTATGAAACAGTGTAGCAGTGCATTGCATTGAATTACAAAATGCATTAACATGGATGCTTTCAAATGTCCACAACATGTCTACTGAAATGTAAAGTACTCCAAAATGATTTCTGTCCCACTGATCGGATTAATTTGTAATGCTGTGGATGTCATTACCACCCGTATCAGCAGCCAAGCTGGGCCAAAGCTCACAAATGCGCAATACCACCCACAGGCTTCAGTCTGAACCTCAGATCAAACACACACACACACACACACACACACACACACACACACACACACACACACACACTGCAGGCGGAGAAAAAAAAAGAAAGAACTGATGAAAGAAAGAAAGATTCTTTTCAAAGAATAAAGGTTGCTCATTTACACCTGAAAAGGAACAAACAGTTCCAAGCCACTGGCGTCTTGTGGAGCTCCTGGAGTTTAATGCCATTTCATAATCATCTGAGTCCAAATATTCCCTGATTCCCTGTTTTTCCCTGAAACAGCACCATGTGAGTCAGAGGAATCAAGTTTGTAAACATGTACGGGATCACATTATATGTACTGTTATATGTACACATTATACGCTTCTGATTATTAAATACTGCACAGTCCTATACTGCAAACTATTTGTAAGAATATTATGTTACTGTATGCATGATAAACAGTGGCAATATTTCCGCATTACTTTTTTTTTGTGCCAGTTTAATTTAGCTAAAAGGTGGGAAGTTATCTTGGAAATCGGTTATTTATTTTTATTTTAATACAGTTTTGTGTGCCTACTGTATGTTTTACCCTTTACCTTTTGGCAATCCAATTAAGTCTCGAATGAGATTAAAAATTGCAGTTGATTGGAAAGAAAGTTCAAGTACAGTGCACTGCATTGTGGGATATAGTATTTCATGCCTTGTGCTCTGGTTGTATTGAAGTATACAATGCATACATACAATGTACACAGTATAGTAGAAGAATGCTATTCTAAACATAGCCTAAGTGTTGTTGGACTAAGAAAACAGAAAAAACTGCACATTGCCCAAAAAGTATCATGTGTCAGTCTAAATCATATCTGACTGTAATGAACTGATTCAAATTACAGATGGTTCTTCACAACCGGCTGTAGTCGAGCTTTGGCAAGAAAAACACAAATCCCTTAAGCTGTGACTCGAGGCCAATGATGATAAACAGAATCAAATTACAACACTGTGCATGGATCAGGCCTGTGATATTTGGCAGGCTGACTCATTTACATAATGCATTATTTTCACAATAATGCACAATTATGAAAAAAGGCCATGTTGGTCAACAGGGCGCATTAGATCATAAAATGCCATAATCAGATGAAATTATGTTGGAGAAGTATGCGTGAGAAGCTTTGCTCCCAGGGGCTTTCAGGATATCAGTGCTGAAGATATCAGGGGTTCATTAATGAATATCTGTGGAGAGGGATATTATGATAAATGAAATATCCTTTTTAAATCCTCATTGATGACAAGATTAGAATTCTTATCTGAAATTAACCAATAGAGTGTAAAAGTGGACGCCTCGGTTCCTGGAAGTGTTTTCTCTTTCATTTTCTTCCCTAGGCTTTTCAATCAAATTTACCATTAAAAAGTTCCATGAACTAAACCAACCACAACATAAAATTTGATTTGAAAATAGTGAAAAACACAAAGTCTTTTCTTGAGGGAATCAGATACAATTCCAGGAAGCATTGCGAATGAAATCACCTGGAATAATTCTACAATTTAAAGTATATAAACACCATTGACATTCAATGCAAAATATTCCAATATATACACATCAGATTGTAAGGATACATCATTCACAATGCATCATGGGAGTTAATACTGAGCAGATTTTGCATAAGGATTATGGAAAACTGAGTTATTTGCGTTAAAAAAACGGATTGATTTATGTCTTGAGCAGCATATATCATCACATCACAGTCCAAGAGCTCATGGTAAATCGGTTTTGAAAGGTTCATGTATCACTGCTAGAATCTATTTCTCTGTGGAGAAAATTATTACAATTTTGACTTCCAGAATCCGATGGTTGAGCTCTATGCCTGAAGGGGTCCCTAAACAAAACAAATCAGAGCGGTTTTCTTAGAGAGAACTGTTGGATGTTGGATATTCAGTTGTGTCTGTAAACACCAGTGTTGTATTTTAGGGTGTAATAATCCTATAATGACGGTCCACTGAAGTTTAGCACTGGTAGGTGAAGGTTCTCCAGCCATATGTTAGCTGTGTCAGCCAGACTGTGATTGGTGTTGGATCTGCAGTCGAGCACAGATGCATCTGTCACGGCCAGTACGGCTCTTCTCTTCCTCTCCAGGTCTCTCTGCTCTCGTTTGTTCTCTCACTGTCTGTCTATCTCTCCCTCTGTTCATTTCCTTTCCCCCGCCCTACTCTTCCTCCATCTTGTCCGCCCACTCATTCATTCTCTCCCCCACAGCACATCTTGCTCTCCCTCTCAGCTCTTTCTAGTCTCTTCCTCTCCCCCCTTTCTGTTTGGCATTCACCATGAATCCATGTTCTGCATGTGTATGCATGTGCAGAGGAGAGGTTTGTAAACATGTTTGGGGTCACATTATATGTACTGTTAAAGGTTTTGATTATTACATACTGCACAGACAGAAGAAGAGAGATGCGATGAGACCAGAGGGGGTGAGAAGAGACGAGAGGGGGTGAGAAGAGACGAGAGGGGGTGAGATGAGATGAGGCGAGAGGGGATGAGAGGGGGAGAGATGAGATGAGAGGGGGTAAGATGAGACGAGAGGGGATGAAACGAGATGAGATGAGATGAGATAAGATGAGAGGGGATGAGATGAGATGAGAGGGTGTGAGATGAGATGAGATGAGATGAGATGAGATGAGATAAGATGAGAGGGGATGAGATGAGATGAGAGGGTGTGAGATGAGATGAGATGAGATGAGATAAGATGAGAGGGGATGAGATGAGATGAGAGGGGGTAAGATGAGACAAGAGGGGATGAAACGAGATGAGATGAGATAAGATGAGAGGGGATGAGATGAGACCAGAGGGGGTGAGATGAGATGAGAGGGGATGAGATGAGATGAGATGAGAGGGGGTGAGATGAGATGAGAGGGGATGAGAGGGGATGAGATGAGATGAGAGGGGGTGAGATGGGATGAGATGAGATGAGATAAGACCAGAGGGGGTGAGATGAGATGAGAGGGGATGAGATGAGATGAGAGGGGATGAGATGAGATGAGAGGGGATGAGATGAGATGAGAGAGGATGAGATGAGATGAGAGGGGATGAGATGAGATGAGAGGGGATGAGATGAGATGAGAGGGGGTGAGATGAGATGAGATGAGAGGGGATGAGATGAGATGAGAGGGGATGAGATGAGATGAGAGGGGATGAGATGAGATGAGAGGGGATGAGATGAGATGAGAGAGGATGAGATGAGATGAGAGGGGATGAGATGAGATGAGAGGGGATGAGATGAGATGAGAGGGGGTGAGATGAGATGAGATGAGAGGGGATGAGATGAGATGAGAGGGGATGAGATGAGATGAGAGGGGGTGAGATGAGATGAGAGGGGATGAGATGAGATGAGAGGGGATGAGATGAGATGAGAGGGGATGAGATGAGATGAGAGGGGATGAGATGAGATGAGATGAGATGAGATGAGACCAGAGGGGGTGAGAAGAGATGAGACCAGAGGGGGTGAGATGAGACGAGAGGGGGTGAGATGAGACGAGACGAGAGGGGATGAGATGAGATGAGGCGAGACAAGACGAGAGGGGATGAGATGAGGCGAGATGAGACGAGACGAGAGGGGATAAGATGAGATGAGACGAGATGAGAGGGGATGAGATGAGATGAGAGGGGATGAGATGAGATGAGAGGGGATGAGATGAGATGAGAGGGGATGAGATGAGATGAGAGGGGGTGAGACGAGACGAGAGGGGATGAGATGAGATGAGGCGAGACAAGACGAGAGGGGATGACATGAGACGAGAGGGGATGAGATGAGACGAGATGAGACGAGACAAGATGAGAGGGTATGAGATGAGACGAGATGAGACGAGATAAGATGAGACGGGGTGAGATGAGATGAGATGAGACCAGAGGGGGTGAGAAGAGATGAGACCAGAGGGGGTGAGATGAGACGAGAGGGGGTGAGATGAGACGAGACGAGAGGGGATAAGATGAGATGAGATGAGGCGAGACAAGACGAGAGGGGATGAGATGAGGCGAGATGAGACGAGACGAGAGGGGATAAGATGAGATGAGATGAGGCCAGACAAGACGAGAGGGGATGAGATGAGGCGAGATGAGACGAGACGAGAGGGGATAAGATGAGATGAGATGAGGCCAGACAAGAGGGGATGAGATGAGATGAGGAGATGATATGAAACCAGAGTAGAGGAAATGAGATGAGACATGATATAGTTGCATGAGATGAGATGAGACAAGACTTAACTAAATGAGATGAAAGGCGATTAGATGAGACGAGATAAGATAAGACAAGAAGAGATGTGATGAGGAGATGAAGCAAGAGCTCCTTCAAAGTCAAGCGACTGTGACTGTGAATGATTTTCCTCTAGCTGTCTGTTGTCTGTTAGTAAATGTTGGTAGTCTGTTAGCTGAGTGAAACAATCTTTTAGTGAACAAACACACACTGACACAAATACACCAACAGCTTAACAACTTAAAGCGTGCACATTCATCAATGTTCCGTTGGGTAGCTCAGAGTTGCTGTTAATGAGGCCCAGTAATTTCCCAGCATGCCATGCAGCGGTACAAGCCCTTGGCCTCGCTGCAGACTGCAGGCGCTACAGACACACACACACACACACACACACACACACACACACACACACACACACACACACACACACACACACACACACACACACACACACACACACACACACACACACACACACACACACACACACACACACCTGAAATAAACCATCAGCTAATGAGCTTGACACAGTCCAACAGAAATAACATCAGACTGGACTGTGTGTGGAGGTCAGGCTACTGTCAGCCATCAGTCAGACTCAACTCATGGCAAAGTTCTTTTTCAGTCTTTGCTTAGAGGTAAAAATAAGTTTAAAATTTAAAATTATAAAGTGTTACCGTTCACTAACACACTGTAAAACCCAACAAGTTAACTCAACTCAAACCGATTGAGGAAACTGATTGCGGCAAACCATTTAAGTTTAAAAATAAATACATATGAGTATTGTCAACTTATATATATACGTTCACAATACTCATTTGTATTTATTTTTAAATTTAAATGGTTTGCCGCAATCAGTTTCCTCAATCGGTTTGAGTTGAGTTAACTTGTTGGGTTTTACAGTGTGTTAGTGAACGGTAACACTTTATAATAATGTTCAGTTGTAAGTCATTTATAAGTGATTAGTTAATGATGAACGAATCATTTACAAAACATTCATAAATGAGTAGCAAGTGACATACTAACATTTTATGTATGTTTTGTAAATTGTGTTACAAGTAATTTACAATTGATTAGTTAATGATTGACTAATCATTCATAAATGATTAATTAGTGATATGTTCATTATATGTTTTGTAGATTCAGTTAGAAGTCATTTACAATTGATTAGTTTATGATTAACTAATCATTTACTAAACATGACTATGCGTTTCATAAATGTTTAATAAATTATGTTAATTTTTTTTGCATGTTTTGCTCACATCAGGTGCACAGTGGTTAAAGACTCCATGTGTTTCAGAGAAGAAAGCTGTCTATACCCTCACCAGTCAGCACTTACACTACAGTGTTCAACACCTGTTATAGATGTGTAAACGCATGAATAAATCATTTACAAATGATGAAAATGATTTACAACACTTTCTGCATCCCCTAATCTAAAGTGTAAAATATTCATCACTTGTAAATGTGTTACATATACCTACAAATGATCTGTATGTGTATTCAAGGCATTTACAACACTTTTTGCACCCTCTAATTGCTACATATATACAAAAAACAAACATTTATTAAAAATTTATGAAACGCATATTCATGTTTTGTATATGACTATTTAATCATTAACTAATCAATTGTAAATTACTTATAACTGAATCTACAAAACATACACCCAATAATTAACATATCACTTATTAATCATTTATGAACGCATAGTCATGTTTCGTAAATAATTAGTTAATCGTTAACTAATCACATGTAAATGACTTGTAACGAAATTGACAAAACATACATAAAATGTTAGTATATCACTTGCTACTCATTTATGAATGTTCCGTAAATGACTAGTTCATCATTAGTTGTATCTCTGAGATTTAAATGAAAAACACAAAAATATGAATTGGTTAAATATTTTTTCCCAATATCTGCTTCTCTAACCTCTCTAAAAATGGTTTAGTCCAATCTAAAGTATTTATTAATTATTCAGTCAGTGACAAACATCAGATGGACCCAATAAAATTGTAAGTCCCACCTCAGTTCGTGAACAGAACCAATCAGAGTTGAGGCGGCAGTGCCTGAAGTTAAAGATGAACTTGGTGGGGGAGCAGGAGACTGACTGACTGAAAAATGTTGGGGAAAAGAAAACATAAATCAGGGTACCAGAAACGCCATGAAAAGAAGGAGGCCAGGAGAGTTGTTGTTCATGATTCTGAATATGTCAAATAAAGCAAGGAGACATTTTAATTGTTTATTAATAAACAAGAGTTTTCTGTGTCAGTGTCGGCTGCAAAGATGAAGTTGACGATGCTGACTCGTGATCTTCGTAGTTGTGAACGCGCCAGAGAGAAATGCCCATTTCATACGGATTACATAAGCAGAGAGCAGTCTGTTTTCTTTCGTTTTGAATTGTTCTGTTTAAAAGTAGACATTTCAATATAGATATATTTGTCAGGTCTGTGAGGCAAGTTGGCTACCTTATACTTGAGATTCGGTTCATTTATGAGACGAGCTCCAGTTCACGCGCCGGCGCCTCCGTGTAGTGATTATCTATTGTCTGCTATATTTACTTCTTATTTATAACCGTAAATCCAGGCAATTGGTTGATGAAACATTGATTAAAGTTAAGATACAATTAATACAAAACGAAATTCACTTCGTTTCTACTGTAAAGCAGCTCTCCAGTGTGTTCATGTTTTGGACTAAACAGAAGAAATGAAAAGGAGAAGATTTCCACGTCAATGAAGGCGGAGCCTCAGAGCTACACCCACCTATTATATCATCGTGCCAATGGTAGTTCAGAGGTGTTTACAAGCTGTTTCGAAGTCCTTAAACAAACTCAGAACTTCGTTTTGGCATGATTTTTGTTTGAAATTACATCACACCAGTTCGTTTTATGATTTCGCTTGAAGTATATCGAGGCCATAACAGTCATACATCAAAGTAAATGAGAACTCAAAACTCATTACAACACCAACAACAGTGCGTGCACACGGCCCATGGGAGCAGATGTGAGTTTCCACTACACACTCTCATCCCCTTATTCTACAGATACAGGTTACACTTTACTTTAAGGTGTCTTTGTTACAGTGTAATTATATATTTAAGTACTGAGTAATAATAATTAACTACATGTACTTAGCTACTTACTATAAGGTTAGGGTTAGGAATAGGGGTTGGTTTCGAATTAATTGCATGTAATTACGCATAATTGATAGTTATTATTTCAGTAAAATTGTGGCAACAGATTACAAGCAATATTATTAATTGAATGTAACAAATTAGAATTGAGTACAAATTAATCAAATTAATTCCTTAAAAGTTAACCATTTAAAATGAGTAAAATTTACAACAATTTTTTTTTAAACAAAAATATCTGAATAACAGACAGACGTCAAAGATGAATTAAGAACTCTTTATTTTTTATTGCCAACATTGAAGACACCTGATGTTAACAAGCAGAATCACTGAAGAAGAAAACCATAATTTTAAGTCACCATTATGTTGATCAGTGTTTGTTTTAGTTGGGCTCAATCAGTTTCTCAATTCACTCACTTCTTTAATTCACTCTGTCAAGTGGACTATATCAGTGAACTAATGTAGGGAATAGCGAATGAGGGTATAGGGTGTGATTGTGAAAACAACCGCTAAGTGTCAATTTTGAGCGCTGTTAATTTACAGTAAATTCCTGTAGGCTATTTTTAGTTTTCTACGGTATATTACTGTTTTAATGGAAAATGGTATGATATTGTCAGTATTTGGCCTTTTTTTACAGCAAGGGTTAACAGTGTGTTTAACAGATCACTCTAAATTGTAATATGGACTCATACACTTTCTGTAAACTGCTTTGAAATTATGTGTATTATGAAAAGCACTATACAAATAAATGTGAATATAGATATTTTACACTAGTTGAACTGTTTGTACACAATTTTGTTCTTTTTGGGCATTTGAATACTGTTTTTTAACTTACTGTCAAACAACACAACCCTTTGTGTTGTAAAGGATACACAAAAGAGACTCAGTATATTCCTGAAATTATGTAAATGATGTTTAACGAAAGCATAGTGTTAAAAGCCACAGTTTTTATGTGAGGTCTGTGTGCAGACTGAATGCAAATGAATCTTCCTCGGAGGCCGTAGTGATCAGTTTACTGTTCAGAGGTTTCTCTTTAGACTATACAGTCACAAAAATAACTGGACTTTGCATGGGAGCACTATTAAGAGATGAATGAACTTGAAAAAATAACATTTTCATAACATGAAATTCATAACATTAATGAAACGCATATTCATGTTTTCAATGTTGGCAATAAAAAATAAAGAGTTCTTAATTCATCTTTGACGTCTGTCTGTTATTCAGATATTTTAGTTTATTTTTTTTTTATTTTTTATTTTACTCATTTTAAATGGTTCACTTTTAAGGAATTATTTGATTAATTATTACTCAATTCTAATTTGTTACATTTAATTAATAAAATTGCTTGTAATCTGTTGCCACAGTTTTATTGAGTAGAAATAGAGTATTCATGTTTACAGTGCATGTAACGTGTAATAAGGACACTGTAAAATAAAGTGTTACCGAAATATATATGGGCTATTTCATTTGTGCATAAAAACTTGCCATAATTAAAGTTCTGCTCAGACTTCCCGTATCTCTTCAACATCTCAATTGTTTCACCTGGACAGAAATTAAATGAAATGCAAATGGGGACTGTTCCTGAAGTCTCTTACGTTTCACAATTTTATCCTGAGCAAAAGACCACAGAAATGTCAAATGTGTTTATGCTAGTTTCAGTATAGTTTCAGAAGAGATTCAGAAGAAATCTGTGCTTAGATTAGTCAAAGTCTGCCATCAAAAGTCAAAGGTTTCAAAAAGATCTCGAACACTTATCGAATTCTCCCAATTTCAAATGATTTGAGCTGCAGTCCACATTCAGTTTAGCACTATACTCGTACTGCATGACAACTATTTTCTCATTTATGTCTATTTCACATTCAAAATAGAGAGGAATATCTCAGAAAAAGTTGATATTAAAAGAAAGTTTATCATAAATGAAAATTCTGCCATAATTTACTCACCGTCATGTCATTCCAAACCCACATGCTTTTACTTCCACAAAACACACAATAGAGTTGTAGACAGTTTTCTGTTGTTCTTTCTTTTACATGCAATTACTACAAATTGTTGGTTATTGTGATGCAAAATCACCATAAAGGTATAATTAAAGTGGTCAACATTCCTATTGCACTCAGAAGAGTAATGAAAGTAGCAGCAATGTCTGAATGAATCATTCTTTAAAGTCAAATCCATTGATCTAGTTCACAAAACTGGCCTGAGTGATTCATTGATGACGCTCGCTGACTCAATGATCCTCACTGGAGATTAACATGAATAATGACTTACATTTCTATCAAATGACTAACACAAACTAACAATACAAACTACTTTCAGTGTGAGTTTGTGTTCCTCACTTACTGTAATTGCATGGACATGAGCAACCAGTAAAATTCTTTTGTCTTCTGTGAAGGAAAAGTCATTTTTTAACAAAACGTGGGTGAGAATATTGAAAGACATTTTCATTTTTCATTGGATTAACTATTCCTGAAAATTGTCTCCTAAGATATGAAAGATCAAGCTCTAAGCAATAATAATAAAATAAATCCTCTGGGCAGGTTAGACATCATTAAAAATGATTAGAGAAATATCCTTATGAAAGGAGAGCGAGATGTACAAAAATTACAGCTGGAATAAGTTATTGGGCCACTTGCAGTCAAGTCCTTTTTTAAGGAGAGAGACAGAGAGACATAGAGGAGGGGAAGTGAGATATTGTTAACGCTTCTGGATCAGTAACAGCTCCAGTCATTTCTGTGACTTTAAATTGCTCAATTCGATCCTTGAGTGTTAATTCTAAGTTGTGTGTTTTCAACGCCAATACTTATCAATTTGTGAGTGTTTTGGTTCAGGAACCTCATTTAAAGCCCAATCGCTCAATTTGTGATCAGAGAGCAAAAGCCTGGATGAGGAGGTCTCCTGACAACTCCCATTAACAAGGGAAAATGACGGGCCTCTCCAGTCTGAGTCGGGGATCAGGAGAGATCCATTTATCCCTCTCGGCTCAGGTAATGACTATTGACGTGTCGAGCTCTGCATCTCCAGCACACAGAACTGAACACACAACAGCACGATGTGTGTTTAGAGAAAGCCCTACGGTCAGGGTCATGTGACCTGGTTGCATTTTTGCAGCATGCAGTGAATGTGTATTACAATTCATCAGTTGTTTAAAGAAACTGTAAAAACTGGTCAAAAGCAAGTTCGTGCGATAAACGCAGAAGTTATAACCCTCTTCAATTTAACAGACTCAAGACTGTGATATTAAATTAGTGAGCTGTTATGAATATTGAGATTGATTGAATTTGGCTTGTTTTGTCTTGTTTGAGTTGGCCTACAGAAAATCTTTAATTTGAAAGTACTCATGTTGCATTAAACTATGCCGTAAAACAGTTTGAGGGAATAAGCAATCATAATTAATGTGAATGAGGGATCCCATGACTCCTGGGGATTAACCAACTGCTAAATAATTCATATCCTGGTCTATGATCTTTGCTTTTGAAGTTTGTAGTACATAAAACTACACATTTTTACACTGTTAAAGAGACTTAAAAAAAGAGCGGTTTCCTTAAAACAATAATAACAAATTAAAAACATATATTTTAAAATGGAAGATTGTCAAATACAGTAAGCATCCATCCCAAACTGCTTTTTTATTTAAAAGGTAAACTGCCATTATTTATTAAAATAAATGAATGTAAATATAATATGTAATATATGTTGTATTATAAATAAACAATAAAACATGATTAAAATATATAATGGAATAGTAATTTAATTTTTATATCGTTTATAATAATATTTAATATTATTAATTATTTTTTATTATTTTTTATTTTATTTCTTTATTTCATTATTTCATTTCTTTTTTTTTTTTTTTCATTTCATTTTTCATTTCATTTCATCATTTAATTTCTTTATTTCATTTCATCATTTCATTTCTTTACTTTATTTAATTTTTTCATTTATTTTTTTTATTTTCATTTCATCATTTCATTGAAATTATATTTAATTTTACTGTATTTCATTATTTTGTTTATTTTAATTGTAGTTTTATTTCATTTCATTTTTTCATTTCATTTCATTTTACTATTTTATTTTATTTTATTTTATTCATTAATTTATTTTAAATTATCATGAGCTGTTACGACATATAGACAAGAGAAAGCAGACAGGAAAAGATAAATATCATGCTTTTAACAGACTCTTAAAGAACCAGGCGCTGTTGAAACATCTAACATAATATGATTAATGTTGGATGTTAATACGTTGCAAGCAAAGGCATTTATTCAGAATACACACAGATACTTTTTAAAGTCCTAAAGTTTTAAAGTTTTTAGAAAGACGCTTTATGAATATGAATGGCTTACATAATGTTTTCACTGCTCATTAAACTGGAAAAGGAGTAAATATTTTAACATCAAAAAAATGACACACTCCATTAAGTGACTAACCCAACTCCAGCTTAAACACATTGACGATCCCCCAGCAACCTCATATTAACCTCTAGCCTCAATCCATCATTAGACTTACTCAAGAATTATGATTCTCTTCGGGTATCGAATGCCTTAAGTCAGGGTTCAGACAGCCGCATCATTGCAGCGCGGCACTAAACTTAATCAGTATTGACCGGCTGAACCCGCAGTCTTTCTGACAGAGCACAAAGATTGGTCAGCTCAGCAGATTCCTGAAGCAACACATCGAAAACATTACAGGTAAAATGACAAATGACAGTAAGACACACTGCTAATGTGCTAAGCACTAGACACACTGTAACACACAAGCATATATCTGAATGTGTGAGTGAGCAGCTGTCTGGCCTCTAACACACACCTGTCAAAACGAAAAGGTTCACACTTCATTAACCGTTTAACCTCTGCCTGATCTGGGAACTGATTAGTGCTGGCAAGTGTGGTAGCACTCAAACCGCTAACCCTACATATTGATAAACGTCAATGCATAATTCATTGAGTAAGTAACCTAGCAACACCATAGCAACCACTTAGCAACGCTCTAAAACCTCAAAGAACACCATGGCAAGTTAGCAACCGCACAGTAATATGCTAACACATACTTCTTTATAAAGAAAACAACAATAATAAATAAATAATAATAAAATATAAATAAAATAAAAGATAAATAAAAGATAAATAAAATAAAAAATTTGTAATAATATCAAATTACTAATACATGAAAAAATTTAATTTAAACACATGAATAATAATATTACTATGATATAAAAGAATAAATAAAAGAAATAATAAATAAAATAATTAAAATATAATCATGCAAAATAAATAAAAATAATAAATAAATTAAATAGTAAATAAATAAAAATAAAATAATGCAAAATAAATAAATAAAATAATGGAAAAATAAATAATAAATAAAATAAAACAAAAAATAACCAAATATGCCTGACAGACAGTATTTTTGACCTTAAAACTGGATTAGGGACAGAAAAACACATATCTGAGGTCACGACCCTAACCAAAGCCGACTGCAGTCCCATTTATGCAAGATGACATTTGAATTCAAAACAGGTTTCATCACTTTAAACGATCTCTAGAAGCGAATGGCTCGTCTGTTCTAAAAGGTTGTGTTCATCAGAGGGAAATAACAATGCACATTAATGCACATAATAAAATGCAACTAACCATAAAATTGTGCATAGTTAGAATAGCAAAATCAAAATCACTTCCTATATCTTTTGATAAATTAGATATGTCACTTAATAGAAGCTCATATGACAGATCCTCATTGTAAAAAACATCAACAATGTGAAAAAAAAACATGACCCTAAAAACTTGAAATGAGGCTAAACATGGATTGTGCGGATTGTGAATTATTATAAGCTGATATCCCGTCAGTCGAGTAAACTGCATGTTGAGCTAAGCAGTTCTTGGCAACAAATATAAATGGCAAGGTTCGATTTTTGCATGATAAACAGTTGTGGCACTGTGTTGAGTCACCACTTGATGCTCAAATGTAAAATGTGTGTCCTGAAGCAAAACTGATCCAAACTCTGCAGTAGTGCACAATAGCTTCGACAGTCATTGACGTTATTGTGGTACGATTCGGCAGAAGTGAATTTTTCCGAATGTAGGCGGATGGGGTTGAAATTATGGCCACCCATTCGATGTTCTGCACAGAAGGCACAAATGTATAATCCATAACTGTTCCAAGAGCCTTTTATTGCATAATAAATTCAGATGAGAGCCTTCGGCTTCACAGATTCAGCCAGCGTTTTCAATTGTCCTTCTCTACCCTCTTCAAACCTGCATCATTTTCCCTCTCTTTCTCCCTCATTGCTCGGCTGATCTGTTTTAAATCTGGTGTGAAACGTGCGATTGTTTCTCTTGTCCCATTTTAAGTACTGAGAGCTTTGGCACATTCTCCACACTCATATCTGTCTAAACATGACTCTGAAATCTCCCTGGTAACAACTCTCTCTCCTTCCATCTTTTCTCGTGTCATGGTGTGAACGGCCATTGGGATGGATAAGTAAAAGATACCAGAGCGGCTCTGCTCCAAATCTACTGAGCTGAATACTGTCTAATGCTTTAGAAGCACAGATTGAACCTGATTTGACATTTCTTTTATAGCTCTGTACCAAATGGCACATTCAAATTTTTTTTATTTTAGCATGTTGCTAAGCTAACAATGCATACTTTATTAATAAAATGAAAATTAATAATAAAATATATACACTGCACACAATTACTAGGCGAAATAGCATATTCTAATAAAAAATGCATACCTTGTTTTCATTTTTGTTTTGTATATGCTTTTGTCAATTTTTTTTCAGATTCAGTTTCATTTATTTGGAGTTTTAACTTCAGTACTTTATTTCTATAGTTGCCGAGTTGTTCCTAAGTTTAAGTTTTTTATTGAATAATTATATTTTATTATATTTTATCTTTATTTAAATTCACAAAAAAAATTGTTTAATAGTTGTCAGAACGATCCCTATTCACACGGATCGGCGAAAACTATTAAAAACGCTGTAATATCCTGCCAGGCCAGTAGATGGCGATGTCACTTTGTAAAGAAAAAACTACACGCCAATAGACTGAACACGTAATACACACGACGTTATCGTTTTCACAGATTTGTCGATAACGTTATCGTTTTCAGAAGCTTGCACTGTTGAACCTGCTTTTTAAAAGCTTGTGTTTTCAGGCCGCTAAAAACACCATCGTCGTGTAAATAAAAGGCAAAAACGCTTACAAGTTTTTCGTGTAAACAGCCCCTTAGTTAACAATAACAATGCTGCCATGTTGGATGAATTTGTATTAGCCTATTTTTAAAATGTTCATGCTGGTTTATGATGGTTAGTTCTTATTTTTTTGTTGGTCTTCTTGTTGCAATGCATTCTGGGATTGTCTTCATTGCAAATAATACATGAAATGTTACCTCAGAATTGGGCCAAAATAAGCATCTTGAGATTTCTAAGCACTGTTTGAAACAGTATGTAGCATGCACATAGACGGTGCCTTATAATGTGGTCTAGATTGACAGCACACTAGGGCTTGGAATAGAGGCTAAATGTTGAGAGAGAGCTTAGAGACACTGTGTCGCTGTCTGGAAACCGCCTTAATGAAAAATAGATCTTCTGTAGACAGTCCTAATAATCATTATAGCGATGTGGCAAACGTCAGCCGTCCCTGTGTCATGAAGCAGAGCACAGAATTACAGTTTGTCAGATGCACACAGTCAGAGACGACGTGTTTTAATTGGTGGAACCCCTGAGGAGAGAGAAATGATTGGCTCTCACCGTCTCAGCCAGAGCACAGCTTCTCGTCTTTACAGGAACATCATTTTCACACCACATCACACACACAGACAGATTCACACACTATTTTTTTTTTCACAGGGACAGGGACATTTTGCACACACTACTGTTGGTGTAATAACTAATCAACATTTATTCATCAGTGTTCTGACATTGCTCTTTTTGTACTAATTCTGAAAAAGTACTAATGCACCGCTTTATGTACTATATAAACAGACTGCAAAATCAAATTAATTGGAAAAGTGACCACTTAAAATGTCACATAAAATGCCAACGATAAAAGTCATTGTTAAACGGGTGTGTAGCAGGGGAAGTTATAGCGCGTAGGCGCATAGATCAGTAATGTTATATATGTTTGTGTGTGTGTGTGTGTGTGTGTGTGTTTACTTAGCTATTGTTTGGCTGTATACAGATTTATCAGAAGGATAAAATCCTTCCTTTAGGTATGCATACCTGTAATTTTTTTGACTAAACTTAAGCTTAAAAATACAATAACAGCACAGCTGTAAAATGGAAAAATGGTGTTGAAACCGTAAAATTACGGTAAATGGCTGGAAGCACAGCTGCCAGTATTTTACTTTAAATTTATGGGTACTTTTTTTACAGAGTATGTTTGCAGATATTTAGGAAACATGCCAAGTTCACATACTTATTTCTCTGAAAAACTATTCTACATAGAGTTCTCAACGGGTCGGGTCGGCCCGACAAACCCGACGGGACCCGTAGGTTCTGGCCGGGTTAGGGTCGAAAATATAATCAATTGACTCGGGTCGGGTCGGACCTCGGGCTTAATCTTTTCCGCTCAGTGAAAAAACAAAACAATACAAAAAAAATTTATTAATCATCGCTGTTGTTCACTGTAAAGAAAGTCTGGCTGCTGCGTGTAACGTGCATCATGGAGAGGGGCGGAGACCTGACGCCGCTGCGTGCACGCCTTTAGCCTGGAGAAGAAGATGGAGTTGGTGAAAAGTAAACTTGCCGCAGGTGAATTCACCGTCGCTACTACAGCCTATTTATATATTTAAAGTTTATTGTTTCAGTTGTTTGTATTGTTAAAAGGCATGAACATTAAAGGTTGATTTGAATTCCCGTCTGCTGGTCATGATAATACGTGTATGAGAGAAAAAAAATCTGACGCGGCGTCGGGCCGGAGGCCGGGTTCGGCCAGATAATTCATGTTGATGTGTCAGGTTACATCGGGTCCAGGCTTTAAAAGCTACGGGCCGGGTCGGGTCGGGTTGTAATTTTCAGGCCCGGTGAGAACTCTATTTCTACAGCCAATTATTCTACTTTAAAATGTGTTTTTAGTGTCAGAATGTCTGTTTTTGTTTTGGTCTGTGTGACTCCGCCCACTTCCAATTTAACCAATAGTGTTTCGACACCCCGGGTTGCCAGTTGGCAGAAAACACTGAGATGAAAGCAAACGAACTGGGTCAGAGATCACAGATTCTACACAAACTAAAAAGCCGCAGCATCCATCAAAAAAGCTCAATGAACAGTTTTATCAAAACATGAATAAATCAACACTTCTTGCAGTGTGAGGCTCGTCGTCTTCCATTGTCAGTTGCGCTTTTTCCAGTTGCATCTCCTCAATCTGGCAACCCACGTGAGCATCGAGTCTGAGGAGGAGGCGGGGGGGAACAACTCTCTCCAATATTCTGAATTTGAACTGCAGTACCCATTTCAACCACTAGCTGTCAATATTACATACTGCACCTTTAAACCCTTAAATAGAAGTGTATGCATGTATGTATGTAATGGAATTATGAGTCGTTTAAAAATTACTTTGAGGTCCCAAATTGCTTTGGATGTCACAAAATTAAAGATCCTGGACCATGACATGAATCTTGACTTCCAAAACAGAGACATGCGGTTTTCCTGTGATGAACAGCATACACATAAAGGTGCCCTGTGAAATATGGATATAATGTTATATTGTATCCAGGATGAGAATTATTACAGTCTGTCCCCCAAATTAAGGCTTAAAAGTCATTTTTCATTTGCACACGGACCACAGAATCTCTCTTCATAACCTTGAGCCACAGCTGCTGTGCAGTAAAGATAAGCTAACAATCATTCTTTTGTTCATATTAATGATCAATAAAAAAAAAATCCATTTCTCTTCTGGTACAAAAGCCTCAAATATCATTACACATCATTCACTATCTCTCTCTGCCTGGTAAGAGTGCTAATAAAGAAGGTCAGAATTCGTTCATTACGGCTCCTCGCAGGGCTTCTTAAAATGGTGAGTCGTGACTGTCGTCCTCAAAATGACTCGTGGGGTTTCGCAGCCCAGCCCGAGCACAAGTGAAACACCTCGAAAACTAAGGCGTGCAACAACATCCAGAGCTCTAAACGGATAACATGAGGACTGATGTTCCCGCCAGCAAGATCATCAGTCTGTAAACATAGGCCATATGTTTGCGGTGGTAAACAGGAAATGAGGTCAGAGAGAGGATTTTACATGTTCATACTCTTGCAGAAGGCGGGCTGGATTATGGGTTAATCATTCAAATCTGAGTCAACATTACAAATCTTCTCTTTTTTACGGTTCTAAAGGGGAGTTTTCACAGGGATGCCATGGAAGAACCATTTCTGGATCCTCAAAGAACCTTTCAGTGATTTGAAGAGCCATTTTTTCAAGAATGTTTTGATCATTTAAATAACCTTTTTCCACAATAAGAACCTTTTGTGGAATGGAATGGTTCCATTAATGTTAAAGGTTCTTCATGGAACCATCAATGCCAATAAAAAAGTTTAATTTTCCTATAAAATAGAAAGTTTTTTTTTTGTTTTGTTGCAGTTGTCAAAGCTTCTCCTGCCAGGCTTCTTAATTTAATGCGTAGCCAGCTGGCCTATTATAATAAAGACTGTAATTTCCTTGGAAAAAGGTAAGAATATATTTGACCAGAGATGCTCTAACAAAGATATTTATTGGAAGCACTGAATAAAAAAAAAATGTAACAGTTATTTGCGCGTTTAAATCTCACAATTCTGACTTTTTTTTCTCCCCGCAGTTCTGACTCTATAACACAACTGTGAGAAAAACAGTCAGAATTGTGAGATAAAGTGAAAATCATGTTTTATTCCGTAAAATTATTTTATTCTGTGGTGGAAACAAACTAGTCTTTCATGATAAAAGAAAATAATATTTCAGTTGGAAATTTTTTTAAATTGTATTTATATCCTAAATAACATTAATTGGAGAAAGGCTTGGCCTTACAAGTTGCCCTACAACTTTAGCATTTCAAATACAGTAAGAGAAATCCATTTAAAGATCTTACATTTTATCCAACTAATATTTTCCACTCTATAAGTTTATGTAAATTGAAAACAAAATTGTCAAATTGTACAAGCAAAAACAAAATTAAAGATAACATTGAACGTGAAAAAAAAAAAAAAAATCTGTTCATGTGTATTGACAATTTTGTAAATTTTTATTTGTTTTTCCAATGGCAAATTCTTTCAATTCAAAACTTTAACTTTCTATAACAAACTTGTCATTTCAGGTTGTGAAAATGTACTAAAAATCTGTGTTTGGTATCTTGTGAATCTCTTATATTATTATTATTATTATTATGTTATTTATCCTATCTTTGGTAGAGCTTGTTTTTTATGTGATGTATATAAAACCTCTTGCAGAAGGCGGCATGTTTAACTAACTCTATCTAAATTTAAATCAGATTTGCTGGGCTCGGGCCGCCAGACGCTGGTGAAGGTCAGTCCTGATGACTATCCAATAATCAACCTCCCCAGGCCTCTAGGGTTCCGCCTCACTGATTGATAACCAATCACAGCGTCCGCTCAGCCTCAGAGCGATGGTGTCCCGGGGCCAGACTATACATCAACCCTCTCGCAGAAGGAAAAGACTGAGCGTCTAAATTATTCACACAACTAGCTCTTCCACACTGAATCTCTGCATGTAAATCTACATTGTGTAAGTCAGACTCTGTTGGGTATTATTATGGAATATTAGCCTAGAAATGTAAATGACCAAACCATATTTAGCACCAAATTACCACTTAGGCAAATGAATCCATTAGCGAATAACCAACATTATGGGACCTTAGGGCCAAAACTAGATTCATGCACCATTCAATATATGCAAGTTAGCAGCTATGAAACTGCATAATATACACATACAGTAGCTACTGGCTGTCAATGTAACGTGATAAATTAGTACAATCAATCATTTAAAGACATATGCAGTTAATCATGCCTCCTGACCCTTAAATACAGTAGATTCTGAATAGCTGTTGTGCTTGAAAATATATCATATTATATAGTATATTATGCAGTATATTTCAGTATATATATTTAAAGACTAATATATATACATATACATACCTACACATACATACATGCATACATACATACATACATACATACATATATATATATATATATATATATATATATATATATTATAAATTATGAATATCATACAATTTATTTTATATTTTTATCATTATATAATATATATATATATATATATATATATATATATATATATATATATATATATATATATATATATATACATTTTCACACCCCTAAACATGACGCAGAACAAAACGAACTCTGATTGGTTGCTTTAAATGTCAGTCAAACGTCCTCTTGGGCGGGCCTTGGCCAATGAGAGCTGCGATGGAGTCCAGACCTTCTAAGACTGGCTGTGTGAGACTAGTTGAACTACAACAAAAGGGTTTCAGGTAATTATGCCACATCCATTTTAATGTGTCTCTGCAGAGACATCAGAGGAGCCCATGAGCCATAAACACACTGAACCTGATCCAGCTTTATGTATTATCCAGTAGAAAACCACAGGATTGATGGCAAAATAAACAGAATAACCTAAATAAATGAATACAGACAGACACTCACATTTACATAGAGAGAGCGAGCAGCACAATATATTTACTCTCTTTCACTGCCTTTGTCTTTGTTTTATTGCACACTGCATGGAAAAAAGAAACACATTGCATGCCATCCTGACTGAGTATGTGACAAATAAACTTGCGACAAGACAACATGACATAAAAATTCACCTCATTTATGTCCTTAATAAATGTCTCTGGTCTTATTGTGCTCGATTCATCAGTGCAGTTTATATAAAAGAAAAAAAGCGTTTTCATAATCTTTCATCAGAACATTTTAGCATTTTATACATTTGAAACGTCTTGGCTGTTGATGTAAACAAAGCCACACGAGTGAGTAAAAAAAATATTAACCACACGATCTAACATTTTTTAAAGACCCAATCAAATCTGGATTGACAAAATTAAGTCCCGCCTTACATCTTCACAATAATCACTTTCATTCAAAAATTGCAGAAGTTAAATACTATGATCTCTACTGCAAATGCGAACAATGTAAAAATAAATGTGTATAATTCATAGTTATTTCATTCCTAACAGGGAATGTTAGGTGCAAACACATATATATGAGTCTTTATGACATGAATGACAGCCTCTGACAGGAAGGTGACTAACAAACACCTTCAGCTATGCAGTGTTCTGTCACCCTGGGTAACGACACATCACCACGACGATGCATTTGACAGCCCATAATTCCCAGAAGGAAGTGCCAAACACTCTGGGAACTGCCAATCTGTGCCACTAATTTGTTCTTTCTTAAGATCTCCAGACTAAACATTTCTTCTCCAGACTCCCAGTAAGACATCGATACAGTGTTTTGAGAAACGAGGATGATTACTGGATTCGTTTAACTGAAGTGCACTGCAATGGAATGGATAATAACAAGCATGGCAATGAATGACAAAAATAAACCAGATATATTTTTTGATGTATTCGTCAGTATGGTTATTTTGGGATCCAGGAATCCAGAACCATTTAACATCCCACACGTCATGCAGCAGCGCCTGCTAAAGCAACACCATTTCCATCATAATAAAAGAAGGGAGGCTTTGGGAACACTAATAAAAGGACGAAAACAAAAATAGGAGACCAGAATATGAATTTTTGAAGCTGCTTGGATACTAAGGGCCCTATTTTAAAGATCTGAAATGCAATCGCGAAACGCAAGTAACTTTGTGGGCGGGTCTTGGGCGCTGTTGCTATTATACCGGCGGGATAAATGACTCTTGCGCCCAACGCAAATCTAAAATGGGTTGGTCTGAAGTAGCTTCATTATGTGTGGTTTGGGCGTAACGTGAAATAAACCAATCAGAGCGTCATCTCACATTCCCTTTAAAGTAACAACATGTAGCTTTTCAACCTTCATAATATATTTCCAAGACCCTTGTGATAGTACATCGACTTACAATAGGTTGAATGAGACGTCTGCCAGAGCCTGACGGGGTCTGTATCGCTTTTACTGGCACTATGTAACTTTGCGGTGCGGGTAGTAACCAGCGCTCAAAAAGAACTACAAAATTCGACTGCTTTACGGCATACGTCACTTCGCCCACCACTTCCTCAAATGTGGCCAACCAGCGCGTTTGTTTTCGTGCGTCTGTTTTCGTCATGGCTGAAGCAGCAGCGAAACGTAAGAAGTCCAAGGTTTTGTCGGAGTAGAGTCGGAAGAGGAAAAGGGAGAGTAATAAACTGAAAGGCAGGACGAGGATCAATATGGGTCGAGCGTTTGCTCGCTGGCGTGAGCTTATGGAGGAGGAGAGTTACCAGACCGATGCTGACTTGGCCGTCATGCTGTTGAACTAGTAAGTAACTGTAAATTGCTTGCATACTATCTTTAGTTTTTCTAATCTGTTGTGTGCCTGGCTACGTTACGTTACTATCTGGTCCTCCATTTATTTATCTTCATGAATCAGCTAGTAGATGAGCGAATTATCAATCTGGTAGCTAGTAAACACTAACATGCTAGTTTTAGATGGTTAGGATGCTATCGCTATTATTCTCGTTCAGATATGAGCATTGTAATCGACATGCAAATCGCAAATGTTTGAGTTAAAATGTTTAGTCTACTAAATATGTATAAATTATAAAAGGAGGAAGATTAATAATATTATCATTGCCCATATGAAAAAAACCTACTTGCTTCATATACAGTAACCGTAAATCATTTTACGACAGCGGTAATGGACAATTCCGCTTCCAACCTGTAGGGCGAACGCAGAGGAAAAGTTCCATGTTGTTGCTTTAAAAGCAGACGCGCTTGTCCCATGGCGGATTGCTATAACAGATTTGCCAGGCGCACGCCAGGAGCGGTTCACAGCCGAGGAGACCGGCGTTCTCGTCAGGGCCGTAAAAGACAGAGAAGTGACATTGGGGATGGAGAAACCCACCCAAATTAGCTTCGGTTCAAAAGGCATATAATAATTTGGGTAAATGTGTAAGCTAGATTTATGCCTATTTTTCACATCTTCATGGACACAACAATGATTTCCCTCGTGTGTTAATATTTTTCCTTGTAATAATGTATGATTTGCAAAAATGAAAACTGCTGCTTCTGTGTAGATGAGATAATCAAAGTGCGCGTTGAGCACACGCTACATTAATTATGGCCAAGCATGTGCCCTTAAAATAGCATATGAATAACATGCACAACGCGCCACTGACTTTAGACTAGGTTTCTCCTGGTCAGTGGCGGAATTGTTTTCTAAACATGCAAAATAGCACCAGGGAACGTTTGCGCCGAAACACGCCTCCTCTTTTCGCTGCACTGCCCTGGGAGCGCAAGTTCATTCCCTAATTTACCGACGTGCGACTGTGGAAGGAAAAGTCCGCTGTGTGCGGGTGCAAAATAGGAATGATTCATGCATCAGTGTACAAGGTCAATTGCGCTGGGTGCAAGATAGGGCCCTAAGCTTAATGACAGACATTTAAAGGAAACTTGATCGCTCCATTGAGCACTGGATTTTTTCCCCTTCCACATTAATGCACAAATGAAAGTTAAGTAGGGACAATGGAAAAGTGTGTTCGTAAAGAGTTGACCAAGTATTTATACTTACAAACGGCATAAAATGTTAAACGGGCCCCAACAGTGTCTCATTAAAGCAAAACCAGCTTGTCCTGCAGCGAGTGATGTCAGGAAGGGATAAAGCTGAACATCTCCTCCTCTGGGGTGAATCATTTGTTTCATTTCAGCAAGTACAAATGAGGAAAAGGGGAGCAGAAATGAAAACAGAGGGAATTAAATGGTGGAGAGGCAAGAAAAAAGACGGACGGAGAGAGATAAGGGAGATTAGGATGCTAAAGCACATCTTAGTTTAACAGCTGTAGCCTCTTCCTCTCCAAACACACAAGTTTAGAAACTCCTAGAGAGGATTTCTCTGAGCGTCGAGTGTGTCATTGCTCTTCACACTGGTGTTATAAACAAGAGCTGACCGACTGCCAGTTCTGCATTATGTTTTGTCTGTGCTGGTGTGAACACTACACTGAAATACTTTGACTTCATTGTCATACCCTGAGAACCGGTGCAAACCGAGCAAAAAAATAAAACTAACACTGGTAAAGTGGAAAGAAAACATTCTGTCCAGCTAACTTATATTCATGGACATTTTAATACTGAGCACAGATCAGTGTAGTTACTCACAGAGCATCAGAGACGAGGCTGTCAGACGCTTCACAGCAGAGACTGAACTCTCTCAGGGACAGAGGACAATCACTTCTGAAGAGTATTACAGTACTGCACTTTAATGCTCATCTAATTGATATAATACATCATGTGTTAAGTACGTTTAGATTAAGATATATTTGCTGAAAATTTGATTAGAAATTGCTTAGAGAGCACACATACACCCAGAGCAATTGATGAGGTTCATAACAGTGTCTTCAACACTTTCAAAAGGCTTGGGTCACGGATATAATTATTTATTTGATAAATTATTCTTTTGCATTTGAATTGTAATGTATGTATATTAGACAGACAGACAGACAGACAGACAGACAGACAGACAGACAGACAGACAGACAGACAGACAGATAGATAGATAGATAGATAGATAGATAGATAGATAGATAGATAGATAGATAGATTTCAGCAGGGCTGATGCTGTGACTCAAGATGAGAGGATAATTGCTTTGAAATGAAGACTGAACACTGGAAGAGTTTGCTGAACTCCTGGACACCATCAGAAACATCTGCGGCTTTACGATGCCAAACAGCGGTGGCACTCAGACAGAGAGGAAAGAAACGTGAACACAGCCTGAAAGATCATGACCACGAACACTTCAATCCTGACAGGACAACAGGACAGCAGATGCAGGAGAATGATGTGCTTCGTAAAGATGTAACAGATTCTTGCAAAGTAATATAAGAAAGAAGTCTTTTACGCTTCAGGCTGCATTTATTCGATCAGGAATAAAGCAAAAACAGTAATATGTAAGTCATAATCCACGGCTAGGTGTGCATGACATGATTTTAATGCATGACGTGGAGTCAAAGAACCAGTCGATGCGAAGCTAATATAATGGATTGATTCAGTAGCAAGGCTAGTTTTATCAATAAAAGTTGCAGCGCAGTATTGACAAAAACTCTCTGTGTTCCTGAATGTTTGTGTGTAGTGCGATCTCCCATCTGTGTGTGTGTGTGTGTGTGTGTGTGTGTGTGTACTGCAATCTCCCATCTCTGTGTCTGTGTGTTTGTGTGTGTGTGTGTGTGTGTGTGTGTGTGCGTGTGTGAGTTTGTGTGTGTGCGTGTGCTTCATTAAAGGCAGAGCATTAAAGGAGAACTGGTTAATCTGACTGCAGTAGATGTGAAAGATTTGAATAAAAATGATGTTATTTCAGCTAGCGCACATACCTGTATTTTCTTCCTGTTTTCGGTCGAAGGCCATGTCGAGTTCACGCGCATAGGTTTAGTACCTATGATCACGCGCGTGAACTCGACAATCGATTACTATGGCCTTCGACCGAAAACAGGAAGGAAATACAGGTATGTGCGCTAGCTGAAATAACATCATTTTTATTCAAATCTTTCACATCTACTGCAGTCAGATTAACCCGCGTTCACCCCGAAGGAATCATTCACATGACCTGTGCTCTTGTTATGACACATCAAGGATGTTAAGAGGCTAAATCAGCTTTAAGACTTGCCCCATTGAAGTCAACAGGGTGCAAATTTTAAAAACAGGATAACACGGTGTAGGCAACACCGATTTTTGTCGTTGTTCTCTGTACTGACAGCACTCCAAATGTACAAAAAAATTAGCTCAAGGTTAAAATTGACTGGAGTTCTCCTTTAATATAGAACGGTGATACAACTGACTTGAACTACATAAGTATAACACATTTTTAAAGACCATATACATTCTCTGTATAGTCTATGTGAACTTCAAGGAGAAAATGAGTGCGACCTCTCTAATGATTTTCTCATTGGTGAGAATCTAAGAGCGTCTCGTCTGGAACTAGATAACCGTGTCTTCAGGCACAATCACACTGACAAATTAAAAGCGCTAAATAAATGAAGGAGCCTTTATCTGGTTTGTGTGACCTGCTGAGTTTGAGAAGCAGAGTCTGGCGGTCAGTTATCAGATGATTGCAGCACAGCTGCGGTCGGATGACACAGATTGGGGCGCTTTACAAATGACATGTTTACACCCTTGAAGAGCTCAGCGGGAGGTGAGAGAGAGCAGCTTAAATAACTCCTATCACAAATATAGGGAAGGGTACATACAATGCTCACTTCGAGGAAGATATTTAGCTGTTTATGATCACTGGGTGATGAGTCTTCATGATTCATTTATGAGGTCATTTATTATGGCGGCCGGGAAGGTCCAAAAATAGGACTAATGACTTGTTTTGGGAAGTCACTTTACTTTAGCCACTAGCTACTGAGATTCCCCACTGATAGGCCGGCGGTGGATCTGTATACTCACACTCCTCACGCAGCGAGCGACATGTACATTGACCTAATATTATAATAAAATCTCTACCCTTTTCAAATACTGTGACATTATTTGAAAGTCATTAGTCTTATTTTTGGACCTTCCGGCCTGCCATAATTTATGCACTTAATATCAGTGTGAAATATTCCATGCATGTTTATAATTTCAGGGTTGTTTTTTCAAACAGCACACACACACACACACACACACACACACACACACACACACACACACACACACACACACACACACACACACACACACACACACACGCACACACGCACACACACACACACACACACACACACACACACACACACACACACACACACACACACACACACACACACACACACAAATAAAGAGAAACATACAGAGTCCATATTCATATAATCTCTAAGAACATGAAACAAACAAAAAAATTATTCAAAACATAAAAAGTGCGTATTTGATGCAAAAATGTCCCAGTACAATCTAACCATCTATGAATGTGAATTTTGCTGCTGCATCATTAAGATGCTCATATTTAAAGGGGTGGTATAATACCCTTTTCACAAGATGTAAAATAAGTCTTTGATGTCCCCAGAGTGTGTATGTGAAGTTTTAGCTCAAAATACCCCACAGATATTTTTATATAGCATGTTAAAATTGTCACTTTTTGAGGGTGAGCAAAAACGCACCGTTTTTGTGTGTCCCTTTAAATGCAAATGAGCTGCTGCTCCCGGCACAGGGGGCGGAGCTTAATTTCAAAAACTTTTAGCCTTTTATGTTCAAACCGGAGTCAGAAAGATGGAGAGACTCAAGAAGAAATGACAACATGTAGAAGCAACAGGACATTTCTGAATGGTTAGTTGATGAATTTATGTAGCATATGTGTAGTTATCTTCTAGTCATTGATTAGCATATTCTGTCTTATGTTCCGGGGGCGGGGTTTATGTAAATTCTAGGGTTGGTGATGTCACTAACCCAGGAGGAATGTTGTGTTGTCTCTACCAGCCGTTTGTTGTAGTCCTTAAAAAACTATTTCTTTAAAAGCAAATATCTCCCTTTGCTTTGAACTTTGAGCTTCGTAACTTTACAGATGTTGTTTATGCTCAAACAGCAACATTACACACTAACTAAAGTTGGAAAAGTGAAATCATAATCAACCACCCCTTTAAAATAAAAAGACAATGATGTGTTTCTTCTTAAAAAAAAAAACAGTCTGGTCTTTGCAGCATTCCAACCATGCTAATGTACTAAAGTACAAAGCACACATGAGACGCCCGGCACCCTTCAGAGTATGCTCACATTACAATAGAAATCAACCTATAATGAGCCGTATTGTGTGCATAACAATCACACTCACTCACGCTGATCAGAGCTCAGGGACAGTAATGAACTCATCTGATCACACCTGATGGAGTCATGCAGGATGTGCTCTACAGAAACACATGTATGTGAGAAAGTGTGAAAGTTTTAATGGTGTTACTTGCTGTTCACAATCCTGACTCCACATCACATGAACCAGCTAGTGATGACTGTTTCCCGAAACCGTATAGAAGCTTTGTCACAATCCGTGGTTCAAACCACGTTGGTTCAACAATATAATAGCGTCACACAGGTGGAGGAGTACTTGCATTTGCTAATTAGTTTGAAATTGGAATAGCATCAGATTATTGCTGTAAAATAACGAACATTGCTTATTTGCTCAAGAGAACGATTGGTTTAAGTCCACATGCAATGACTAGACTACATTTTGATTACATCTCTTATCATCTTTAAAACAACCAAATACTGATGCATAGACCTAGGGCAATATGGAAGTAAATGGGGTGAACTTTTATTTCATGTTGTTTTTAGAGTTTTTGTCACATACTGGAACATAAAACCACGCGCCGAGACCAGTGGAGACAAAAACAACAATAAATATTGTGCTGCTCTTTCTCTCGCTATGTATATGTGAATGTCCATGTACTTATTTATTTGAGTCATTCTGCATTTATTTTGCCATCAATCCTTTGGTTTTCTACTAGATAAAACATAAACTGGATCAGGTTCAGTGTGTTTATGGCTCATGGGCTCCTCTGATGTCTCCGCAGAGAAAGAAACATCAAAATGCATGAGACACGATTAGCTGATTGTTGTAGTGCTACTGTGTGTTTGCTAGAAAATTGGGAATACAATAAATTAACATTTAAATATATATGCAAATGACAATTTAATGAAAAAAAAAAAAAAACGAAGTTGCATGGGTGCTTAAATGAACGCTGTCACCTGGGTTGTGCTTGTGAGTGTGTAACTGTGTGAATGAGTATTGACACTCCAGCAGGCAAGTGATAACCTAATTATTAGTTAACTTGAAATGGCATCAAGACCCATTTTACTTATAATATAATGTGATGTATTTCCAATATTACAAGACACATGCATATTGTAGAAACAGGATACTGAACAAGATAACAAATTGTAAAATATATATAAAGGTACACTATGTAAAAATGTTAAAGGTCCCATTCCATGGATTATTTTGATTATTTTATCATGTTTCCAGGGGTGCCCTTATAATGTTAGTATGTTTTTTAGATCAAAAATTGTTATAATTTAGAAATAAAAGGCATATTTCCTTAGCCTGGTTCTACCAGACTCTCGTACATTTCATTTGTACAGAGAGTCTGGCCTCGCTCCATTGAGAAGCGTTTACTTCCTTGTAGGCGGGTTCTCTGTTAAAGTTCAAAACTATTGGATCTGCCCAGAGTCACTCAGGATCTGCCATAGCCAATCGCTAACGTGTGGTCGTCCGAATGATCAGAGGATTATGTTTAGAATAAGATGTCTATCTTTTATAAAGTTTATAAAGCGACGAGAATACTTTTTGTGCGCAAAAACAAACAAAAAAACGACTTTATTCCACTATTCATTTCCTTCTCTCTGTTCCTCGAGTCTTGATAAAGCAGCGCGCCTGTGTGTTGTACGTCACACGTAGGCTCACTATTGGCCGACGCTAGTCATGTGTGTGATCACATCAACGTCATCGTTCTCAGCCACTCCCTCTATTCGCTGATTGGTCCTACAAAAAATTTGTTTCTGGAAACCTAAGAATATACAGCAGTCCCAGACGTAGTACTGAAGGAAAATGAAATTGAGCGGAAGTACGTAGGAGGGCGGAGCCAGGCTAATATTTCCTAGCCTGATTTCATTCCCTGGTTTGAACACTCTGTTTGAAGGGGCGTGTCTGCTGTGAGACTTCAGTGTAAACGCCCTCTGCTGTGATTGGCTGAAATGCTTGCATATGAAATATCTGGCATTACATGTGGAACTATCTAGAAAACTTTTACTATTACAGCTATTATACGTTTTTACTATTACAGCTATCGGGATTAACGAATCGTGAGAAGTTTTTTAAGTATTTAGATCTATTTCAGTCACATAAAAAATTGCAGTGATGATGAGCATTGAGTAGATGACAGCCTGTTGATCGCGTGAAAAAGATCTTATCATTGCAACGCAGTTTCTGCACTCACCAATGATTTCACCAATGCAAACATGAGGCATATAAATACAGTAAGAGCTTCGTTGTGCAGTGTAACAGTGTCATTGATTTCATAACGAGTTTTGGCAAGTGTCCATATAAACTCGCGCTGTGATTGATAGCTTGGGCGATTGGAAAGGGATTGTTCTTTGATCGCTTTCTGTATATTAATCACAGTTTAAGTAAGATTATTTTCATCCTACTAAGAGAAACGATGTGAAGTTGATCGCTACTTCCATATTAAATCACTACTTGTACTTACCGCTTGCTGGAATATAGTTGAAATTGTCCCCTTCGTCAGTATGAAATGCTGAGAGAAGCCTGCTTGATATTATCCCAGGTTAAAAAACAGTCCGTGGTGAAATGGACAGAGCACACTAACAACTTCGAATTAAACTTTTGCGGTATCCGATTATAGATAAACATCAACCGTCTGTTGACATTTCGCCATCAATACGCCTGTGTTCCTGTGGGCTGAGGTTAGTCTAAACACGGTTCTGGTGATGTCACTAATGAAGGAAGTAGAGGGGTGTAGTCCAATCCAGCCATTTTTTGTAGTCAACTTCTGTTAAATAAAATATCTCGCTTGGCATTGAACTTTGAGCTTTATAATTTTACAGATATTATTTATACTCTAACAACAACATTACACACTAACTAAAGTTTGAAACATGGGATCACGAAGAACGGGACCTTTAACAATGAACAAAAAGTAGTCAATACATTATCAATCCTTCTTCCAAAACATGTTTTATGTCTTCTCTGATTCACTATGATAAGCCTATTATAAGTGTTTATATTTTAGACCTGAAGGGATGGTTTTTGTGGGAAATTGTGCACATACGTCACTCGCCTGTGCATGTCTCATATCCATAAATAGAGAAAAGTTTCTCCGGGTACTTTGATGCGTGTCTGGTGTGTGAGTGACAGAGGTTAGTTGTCACAATGAGCGAGAGAAAGGTTGACATGGAGCATCTAAATCTCCAACCTCCGGGGAATCACACGTTTTAAACAAACACAGAACAGACGAGAGTCTGCTGGCAAAAAGCTCATAATAAAACATGAATCAACATTGGCTTGGCTTTTCAGATGTGGCGAGAACTGGGGGTTTGAAAAGTTGTAAAAGTGACACAGAGATGGCGTTTCTATTACTTAACAAGGTGATTATAAGGTATTTTATTGAACAGATAAATTGTCATATGTAGCTCTCTAACAGAGTTGATTGTAAAGCATTATCTATTGTGAAGGGTTGTTTCATTATAGTTGTTGTAGTGCTGTGCTGGAATTGATTTTCGAGGAAGTAGTGTGTCTATTAATGTGTAAAGCTACAGTAATGTCTTCAGCTAGTCAGCTTGACATCCTTTCCATCTAAACTGGTTATATCTCTGAAGTCTATAGTGAATGTTTAATGAGCAGCAGGAGAAACATCTGCAGTCACGCAGAGCCGAAGCACAACCCAAACAATGTTCTTCCATAAAATGCATGCAGTTTTGTTTTTTAACCGCTAGAGGGCCAAAAGTTACATAGTGTACCTTTAAATAATATATAACTTTATTATTATTATTATTTTTAAATAATTAAAAATAAGAGACACTGGTTAAGCCAGCTATAAAGGAAAGTCTTTTCAGAGGCAAAGCAAGCCATTAAATTGCTGAAAAAAATAAATCACAATCAAAAATGAGGAAAGGACACAGGGTCAGTTTTGATCTCATGGTGACTTGATCGTTGCAACCTGTGTGTCTGTGAAACATACCGATAGTGTTCAGTTAGAGGTGTAGCAGACACAGAATGAGAAACTACAGACAGGAAGAGCGCTTCAGCCTTCAGAGGCCGGATGCTTGAGGTGGGCCAGTTCAACACACACACACACACACACACACACACACACACTGTTTTAACTGCAGTATAGCCTCATGAACCTGCACTGAATACTGATTACATCTTTGACAGATTTATGGCTTCATATTTACAGCAGACATGAAAAACAGATAAACAAAAACAATCTACAGTAATGAGATTTTAACATTTTATGGAAAAAGGGCTATAAAAGCCACAAGTGGTTGTCGGTCTATCGCTGTGCTGTTGCTAAGGTGTTGCTAGGCATTTGCTTGCAAGAGCCCACCCTCAAGTCTCTCTGATATTCTGGTCTCACGTCCCTCAATGCAAGTTCTCACTCTCACTCTCTCCCTCCATCCATCTCTGCCTCCCGATGGGGCGGTTTGTAATTAAAACCCGTTCCGGATACGCCCACGCTTGGAGGTTTGTGTCTCTTCCACCCTCGAGTCTCATTAAACCTGCGGATCACAGAACAGCTTCCATCCCTCCTCTGTCCAACGCTTCATTTAGACCGGCCAAAGAAATATTAAACCATGAGAGTGATGAAAACGCAATGAAACGGCGTTTGTTTGAGCTGCATCCAAATGACCAAATCTGCAACATCAAAGCAACCAGAAATGATTCACATTAGCAACATTAATGACAACTGACTAAGCAATGTGGGCGTGTACAGTGATGCGGCAAGGCTGAGCCTATTTATGCAAATGAGCATAGATGCAAGATTGTAGTGCACTATTAAAACTGTATACTAATTATGTACACTATGTACTATAAAATGCGGTACACAACCAATTGCAACGGAATTTCATATTTCTATTGATTCTAGAATAAGTTTTATTGTCAGAAATAAAGGACACATTTTGAATGTGGTATGAATTCGGATTGAAATGCATTTTTTTAACAACATTTGTGGTGAAAATCCACACTTTAAAATATGAGATATACAACTATTTGGGGTCAGTACAGATTTTTTTATTCAGCAAGGATGCATTAAATTGATCAAAAGTGACAGTAAAGAATGTAAAGATTTTTTTTTTTTTTCAAATAAATGCTATTCTTTTGAACTTAAAATATCACTGTGTTCACAAAAATATGAATAATCATAATAAATATCATAATGATTTCTGAAGGATCATGTGACATTGAAGACCGGAGTAATGGTGCTGAAAATGATGGTGAATACATACAATTTGTAAAAATATATTCAAATAGAAAGAGTTCTTTTAAAATGTAATAATATTTCACAACATTACTGTATTTTTGGTCAAATAAATGCAGCCTTGATGAGCACAAGAGACTTTTCCCAAAAACATTTAAAAACAAATTCCGACCCCAAACTTTCGACCAGCAGTGGTTGGGATTATGTTGCAGCATTATTGAAAGAAACATGATGCTATGTGATGCTGGACACTTGTCACATCACCACCTGTACTATGTACAATATAACAATGTACTGTTGGATACAACAAAACTAGAACGCGGCCTCCGCTCGCACTGCAGAAAGCCTCTAGGAAGTGTTCTAGTTTTGTCAATATTTGCTCAGAAATGAATGAGGTAAACTGTGAGTTCAGTGAGCATTGGGTTTAGTGAGGTTTAAGAAACAGCTTGTGCTTCTGAAAGAAAAGCAGGGGGTGACAACTAGTGTGCTTGACCATATTTCATGAACTGTGACGAGCTGCAGAGAGGATTAGATGTAAACAGAGCTGGAATGTGTGTGAGAGAGTACGCAGAGGAGTTTAATGTATTTATGCGTGTGGTGTGTCGTGTAATCTTAATGGAACTGAAGTGCTATGAATAGTATTTACATACTGAATGCCTGCATGTGTGTGTGTGCAAATGCTCTTCCAACCGTGCAACTGAAAATTGTTCCTTAAAGTGACAGCGCACTCAAAAATGAAAATGGTGCCATTTCCTCAACCTCATTCCAAACCTGTGTGCAATCTGTATCCCATTGACTTTCATTGCATGGATAAATACAGCTGAAGCATTCTTCGAAATATCTCATTTTGTGTTCCACACAAGGACGACAGTTAATACATGTGAGTAAATTAAATTTCATTTTTATGTAACATATTTTTTTATCTATTTCATATTTAATGCTCTATAAAGTCCATCTGACTATGTTTTAGTCCTACAGTAATCACAGAAACCTGAGGGACAGATTCTCCAAAGAGTTACACCACATTTCCATGCTCTATTTCATCTCAATCACCTGCATCTTATTCACTAAACCACACGCATTCCAGTTAAACCACTGAATATCTGTGCTGAGATACAATCCTAAAGTGGCCCTATTATGTGTTTTTTTTTACTTCCTTTAGTGTGTAATGTTGCTGTTTAAGCATGAAAATGCTCTGAGTTGTAAAGCACAAAGTCCCTCCAGCAGGAGTTATTCTCTATATCAGTGTCAGTGTTTCTGAACTCCCTGAAACGCCTCCATTGTAGTCTTGAGATTCTTCTGGGAACGAACACGTCACAATATTCCTCATTTAAATAATTAATACGCAGAATAAAGGGGCGGGCCTGGTTGAGTTAATTAGTAATGTGTTCAAGGTTATGGTAAGGGGCGGGACATTTTCTCAAACACGCTTGAAGCGCTTGACCAATCAAAACACACCGGTCCAGCCAACCAATCAGAGCACAGTGTGCTTTTCAGAAGGAGGAGCTTCATAGAGACAGGAACTAAACAGAGCGTTACTGACAGACTGGGAAGAGAGGAGCTGCAACTATGGAGAATATGGGGAAAATAAGGTGTTTTTTGAACATCAAACCATGAAAAGCTATTCTAGTAGACAGCAAAACTAAAATTTGGCCTTTACACAAAAGTTTGTAAAAATGTTCTCTCAAGTTGTGTCCCAAATGACACACTATGCACTCTGTACTTATCTGTGTAGTGTGTGAACTTTATAAGGTTATTTTGTCATAACTCTCCTCCCCATCTGCTATTTAATTAAAGCTGTGACAGTTGAGAGCATGAAGTGTCCAACATTCCACACTTTGTTTTTTCGGTTAATTTAGTGCATCTTTCGAGTTTTAAAAGTTCTATTTGGAATTTTCAGTGTGAACACACTACTCACACTGTTTACTCTACAAAACGGCATAGAATAGTGCACAAGTACACAAATTGGGACACATCTTCAGTCTTGGAAGCAATATCTGAAGCAACAAATGATGATGAAATAATGGAGAAGACTAAGAGCTTCATAAACGGCATAAAGCCAATAAACTCTTGGCATGTTAAAGAGTAAATTGATAATTCAATAAAATCATAAGTTTGTGGTCCTCCATTGCATTCTTCACAACACTGAAATATGGATTACTGCACAGTGCAAATTGTGTATCACATCATTTTGGGGCCAGTTTGCCCTTTTACTTAATTTGCATACAGTAATTCCTTTAGTGAACCAACACAGTGTGTGTGAATAAACAACACTGTAGAGAATGAGTTCAGGAAAGGCACTGGTTGACGTCTAACTTCATGTGACAGCACAATAGCGGATGATTGATGCTTTTTCTCCATCAGCCGGTCATGATGAGTGTGTATTTTATAGGAGAAGCAGGGAATGATTCATGCTCAAGGTTACTGAATGGATGTTAAATGAAAGACTGATGCAATATGAATATAAAAAGGTTTGTTGTACCCTTGTGCACTATTCACTATAGGTGAGCTACAATTATCTGTCAGTCTGTCATTCCAACCACTCAACTGAATAAATTTTGTTTTTTACATCCCTACATTCTAAGAAAAGACAAGTAAAAAATGGCCAAATGTAAAATGAAGGAATTTTCTTATTGAGTTTTTTTGCCTTGAATTGTCTGTAAACTCCACAAAAAATGTACTGGTATTTTCTGCCAGGCCGTTTTATACAGATTTTTTTTTTTTATACAGTGAAGTTCTGAGCAGACTTAGCTTTTTCATAATGATTTAATTTTCTTTCTATGTCAGGTGCAATGCCAGCAGAACATACACCACCAACTGTTACTTTACAAAGTTGGCAGAAAGTCTGAATCCACAATGAGCACAATGAGAAAATTAGGTCTAGTTACATTATTCAGCAACGGTCACAATAAATGGAAGCGAAGCCTCGTTAACGCAGTGACTAATATTCCACAATCACACACACATTCCTGTCCGAAAGGGATTCAATTTCTCAAAGGAAGTCGGTTAGCTGAAAAATGGTAAGTAGCCTAATGTGCCCCATCAGTTTTACAGAGGAGAAAAATACAGATGTGTTTCGATTTGGATGGGGATCACAAGTAATGTAATGCTAAATTATCTACTAGCCCTGTTCAAACAGGGTTCACGTCTGTTTGACAATCTCAGTTAACAGAAAGTTAAAATGGACTCAAATGTGTTTTTATCTGGAGATCAGTGAGAGATTGCACGAGAGAAAGAGCATGACAGAAATAAGGTTAGATGACAAGGCAGAGACAAGAGGGAAAACAAATGACTATGCACTGCGTGTGTGTGTGTGTGTGTGTGTGTGTGTGTGTGTGTGTGTGTGTGTCCTCCAAGGCTCTTGAGCCCATATTAGGAAGTGTAGAGTGACAAACACACAGTAAGAGAACAGCCTTATATCACCAGGAGAAAGAGGTGAAGGGAAAGTAATGGAAGAAAGATAAAATGAAAGATTAAACACATTAAAAAAAATCCGTACCGATAAATTAATGGAACAGATTTATTGTTTTTGTTGATATTTTAATTAGATTTTATTGTTATAAAGTTTTAGTGATTTTGCTGTTTTTGTCATTTTTGTAGTTTTTTATGTACTGTATATTTATATTAGGTTTTAGCTTTTAGTTTATTTCGTTTTGGTAATTTTAGTACTTTAAAATAAATTACATTGAGAAGTGTTGACTTGGCAACTATAGCTGAAATATAATATAATATTTTATTTTTAGTTATTTATTTCACTAACATTTATACTTACATATTCTCCATCCCCACACTCACTGTCTTAATTACTTAAACGATTTGCTTGACTCTTTTCTGCTGCATACAAGTTCAAGATCAAATCTAAGGCTTTTAAAGCCAATGTAAAAATATGCTGTAAAAAATATATGAGCTGCATTAGAATACACTTTACATGCACACACAAACACTATTGCCAATGTCAGACAAAGCGCTGTCGCTACTGGAGACAACAGACAGACACATCACAGCAGATTATCTCCTCTATGAGCGCATCTCACCAAGCAGACAGCCAATCAGAATCAAGCTCCTCACTTAGCAGCCGCTGACTGACGTCGACACATCACATCAACTCATTACAGCCTGTGCAATAAACAACTGCAGGAAGTCAAGAAGGGGAGGAACGAATGAAGAGGGAAGGAAAGAAGGAAGAAGGGGAGGAAGAAAAGAAGAAGGGAATGAATGAAGAAAAGAAAGAAGAAGGGGAGGAAGGAAGAAAAGAAAAAGGGAAGGAAAAAAGAAGGGGAGGAAGGAAGAAAAGAAAGAAAAGAAGGAAGAAGGGAAGGAAGGAGGAAAAGAAAAAGGGAAGGAATGAAGAAAATAAGGAAGAAGGGGAGGAAGAAAAGAAGGAAGAAGGGGAGGAAGGAATGAAGAAAAGAAGGAAGAAGTGGAGGAAGGAAGAAAGGAAGAAGGGAAGGAATGAAGAAAAGAAAGAAGAAGGGGAGGAAGGAAGGAAGGAAGAAGTGAAGGAAGAAAAGAAGGAAGAAGGGGAGGAAGGAAGAAAAGAAAAAGGGAAGGAAGAAAAGAGGGAAGAAGGGAAGGAAGGAAGAAAAGAAAAAGGGAAGGAAAAAGAAGGAAGAAGGGAAGGAAGGAAGAAAAGAAAAACGGAAGGAATGAAGAAAAGAAGGAAGAAGGGGGGGGGAAGGAAGAAGGGAAGGAAGAAAATAAGGAAGAAGGGAATGAAGGAAGAAAAGAAAAGAAAAAGGGAAGGAATGAAGAAAAGAAGGAAAAAGGGAAGGAAGGAAGAAAAGAAAAATGGAAGGAAAAAGAAGGAAGAAGGGAAGGAAGGAAGAAAAGAAAAAGGGAAGGAATAAAGAAAAGAAGGAAGAAGGGGAGGAAGAAAAGAAGGAAGAAGGGGAGGAAGAAAAGAAGGAAGAAGGGGAGGAAGGAATGAAGAAAAGAAGGAAGAAGTGGAGGAAGGAAGAAAGGAAGAAGGGAAGGAATGAAGAAAAGAAAGAAGAAGGGGAGGAAGGAAGAAAGAAAGAAGTGAAGGAAGAAAAGAAGGAAGAAGGGAAGGAAGGAAGAAAAGAAAAAGGGAAGGAAAAAAGAAGGAAGAAGTGGAGGAAGGAAGAAAGGAAGAAGGGAAGGAATGAAGAAAAGAAAGAAGAAGGGGAGGAAGGAAGAAAGAAAGAAGTGAAGGAAGAAAAGAGGGAAGAAGGGAAGGAAGGAAGAAAAGAAAAAGGGAAGGAAAAAAGAAGGAAGAAGGGAAGGAAGGAAGAAAAGAAAAAGGGAAGGAAAAAAGAAGGAAGAAGGGAAGGAAGGAAGAAAAGAAAAAGGGAATGAAGAAAAGAAGGAAGAAGGGGGGAAGGAAGAAGGGAAGGAAGAAAATAAGGTAGAAGGGAATGAAGGAAGAAAAGAAAAAGGGAAGGAATGAAGAAAAGAAGGAAGAAGGGAAGGAAGGAAGAAAAGAAAAATGGAAGGAAAAAAGAAGGAAGAAGGGAAGGAAGGAAGAAAAGAAAAAGGGAAGGAATAAAGAAAAGAAGGAAGAAGGGGAGGAAGAAAAGAAGGAAGAAGGGAAGGAAGGAAGAAAAGAAGAAGGGAAGGAAGAAAAGGAACAAAGGAAGTTATGAATGGAGGAAGGAAGGAGGGGACGAATGAATGATGGAGGGATGAGGGAAAGAAAGAAAGGAAGAAAGAAAGAAAGAAAGAAAGAAAGAAAGAAAGAAAGAAAGAAAGAAAGAAAGAAAGAAAGAAAGAAAGAAAGAAAGAAAGAAAGAAAGAATGAAAGGAGAGAGAAGTACAAAGGGATGAGGAAAGAAAGAAAGAAAGAAAGAAAGAAAGAAAGAAAGAAAGAAAGAAAGAAAGAAAGAAAGAAAGAAAGAAAGAAAGAAAGAAAGAAAGAAAGAAAGAAAGAAAGAAATCAGAGTGATGGAGGGTCTGTTTGGTGATGCTCACACCAGGGAAACAGCTGCTGCCAAGGTCTCAGGTAGCAAATGACACGTGTGTGTGTGTGTGTGTGTGTGTGTGTGTGTGTGTGTGTGTGTGAGTGTGTGTGTGTGTGTGTGTGACGTCTGCCTCTGGGCCCCAGCAACCAGAACCAGCTGCCGGTATCGATTAAGCTCTCAAACCAGATGAGAACAAATAATTAGATAAACAGTGTGTGTGTGTGTGTGTGTGTGTGTGTGTGTGTGTGGGTGCAGATGTATCCAAATGTGTGTTTGAGCACCGAAACCTTCACAAGCTGACTCTGGATCAGTTCCATCAGTATTCCGGAGTGAGATTCCCAGTGTTTACTGTTTATTCAGACGAATCCCATTCCAGCAGAAGCGCTCGGATCACCGGCGGCCCGTGAAGTTTCTTTACACACTCTTAATTAAGTGGGGGATTTAAAAAAGGCACAACCACTCAATTAATCAACACTTCAACCAATTAATATTCATTAACTGCGTGTGTCATCATGCAGTCGTGATTAATTCTCCAAATACAAGTTACTTTTCATGAAGATTATCCAAGAATATGAGCTTTAAAGTCAACGAGCCGCAGTGCTTCAGGCCAGAAGTCTCATCAAGCTGCATTTATCTGATCAAATATACAGTCAAAATATTGTGAAATATTATTACAATTTAAAATAACTTTTCTATTTGAATATCTTTTAAAAAGTAATTTATTCCTGTGATCAAAACTTTCCAGCATCATTACTCCAGTCTGTGACACAGTCCTGTCCTTCTCACTGTTGTTTTTCTGCCAGTGTGCGTTTATTAATATCATTACGCTGAACATGAGTGGATGGGGTCCGTCCGGTCGTCACGGAGACGTGCCCGCGAGCTGGTTCATTAGCGCTGCATTACGAGTTGCCCACAGGTTCTGATGGTTCAGGGGTTGTAAGAGACTCTAGATGATTAAACACTATTTCAACGGGTTCAGAGTCACTGGGCAATATTTATATAATTACTTTCCCCAGTGTCTTAATTCATTAGATAAAACATACGTAGGCAACATACAGGAGATTAGGGCTGCATGATCTGTGGGGGGTGGGGGGATGGGGGTTGTATATATTTAATATTTTTTTATACATAATATATATATATATATATATATATATATATATATATATATATATATATATATATATATACAATCCTACAGGTGAGATAATTATTATTTTTTATTATTATTTATGTATTATACATGTTATTTATAAATCAAATAATCAAATATTTAGATATTTAATATTTTAAATAGAATTTTAATATACATTGTCCATCGTTCTGAAGAAAATCTCTCTACAGGTAAATCTCATCAAACCAAGAATGTAATCAAATATTTAATTTTAAATATTTAAATTTTTAAGTCCAAAAATCAAAGAAAAATCCACATTGACTGACCGATAATAATCTGGGGTGTGTCCAACTGAAAGAATAATTAGAAATCATTTTATATTTAGGTTTATTTATTTGTTATAAATAAGTTGTTTAGTTTATATATATATATATATATATATATATATATATATATATATATTTATTAAAATATATTTAATTATATATATATATATATATATATATATATATATATATATATATATATATATATATATATATATATATATATATATATATATATATATATATATATATATATATATACTAAAACAATTAAAATACCTAAATAATGTTTTCTTTTTATACCTAAATAAAAGTTTTTGCCAAGTGTTGTGCATCAGTTGAACGCAGGCTTGATAAACCAGATTTGAGTCAGTGCTCAAGCAGAATGAAAGCACGTTCCTCTTGAGGTTTGCTATTGATTTCAGACTGATGAAGAGGAGTGTAGAATGAAGGATTAACTTTTATTAATCTCTCTGGCTTTTTCATTTCCTGATTTACCCTCCCAGCTCGCCGGCTGGACACATTGAAGGAATGAGATGAGGACAGGAGGAGGGCAGGCCTGGTCATTTAGGAGATGCTAACGGCAAGACCTGCATTTATCTCTGTAGAATCTTTCTTCCTCCTCTGCACTTCCAGAGTGACAGAATGTTCCCATCAAGCACACGCTATGAGCTGTTCATCTCTCCCAGCTTATTATAGCACATCTGACATTATCAAACAGAGTGGTTAATCTAGTCACGTCATATCTCGTCAAAATCCAGTTGTGTAATATATGCATGTTTGTTAATCTCTCCAAAATCTCTATAACGGGTCTGTGAAATGAAATGTTGCGGTTTTTGACTCACATCAGGATGATTGTGTATGAGACGCACATAAATATCACTACAACATCATAATTATCAGTGGGAACGTTTTTAAGCGCCCGCTTTCTGAGCTGGTTCTCTGGAGAAAACTGTGATGTCTTCGTCCAGCTCAGTTCAGTTCTCAAATAACGGCAGATCAATAATATTGTTGAATATTAAATCAGAAATACCAAACAAATGGATCTGGTTGTGTGATGCAAACTCCAAAATGTATTTGTGGGCAAATCACGCACCATGGTAAAAAAAAATGTTTTGAGGTCATGATATTATATTTCACAAGGAGCCGTGAGAAAATAAGTCTTTATTAATCTATAATCTGACCCTGTAATCATAATTTTGTATGAAAATGATTAAAAGTGCTTTTATTCTGGCTCTAGCTGGATTATGCTAAAATAAAACAACCTAATTCTGAAAATAGAAACATCATATTTTTTTTTTCCTGATTTTATCACAGTAATACAATATATTCATGTTTCCATCAAAGTTTTTTTTTTTTTTTTTACTTGTTTACACTTTTCAATGACTTTTGGAGTTCAAGTCTTCTTTTGCCTCAATTACATGTGTTGCACTGTATGAATTGTGGATGAATTAATAAACATTGAGAAATAAACATGGATTCTTAATAATTATGAACAGAAAAAGGAAATCTTGCATTATTTATTATTTCAAAATTCAAAGTATGAACTAACTTTAGTAATATATATGCTTAAAGTACTAGCCTAAATGATAAGATGTGCTGTCCCAATCACTACCCTGGTAATCCAGAGTTCTCACGAGAGCACAAGTTGAATTTGCTCAGCGAGTTACTCTTGGGTCTAGTAATGATGCTCATTAAATATGCCCCTCGATCTGAGTTGCACCAATCACATCAGGTTATCTGATATAGGCGGGCCAGAGGCGAGCTAAACAGAAGACGACAGTGCTGTGACGTCGAAGTCATTAGTAAACATTGCAAGATGCCTATGGATGAACACCAGTTGTTTGAAACGGCTTTGGCCGCTACAATGAACGAGTTAGACTTGGCTTTTTATCTAAAACAGGAACAGAAGACGCCGCTTGAATCATTCCTTTGCAAGAAGGACGTTTTTGCTGTTTTGCCGACTGGATACGGTAAGAGTATAATCTACCAGTTAGCTCTGCTGGTAGCTAAGCGTATGGGGTTTATTGTTGTGATTGGTCGTAGTGTTATCCAATTGCGTGCTGTGAGATTTTCAAATGCATGCTTGGTGCCGCCCCTCGAGCTGGCCGATTTTCATTAGTCGACGCCAGACTGTTAATCTTTTAGATTTAGGTCTGGATTTCCAGGCTACCCAATCACCCAAATGTTACCAAAATAAAGTGTTTTGGCTCAGTTTATATAAAGGTGTTTGTCACGCATCCTTTCATTCTAATATAAACTTGTTTCCTGTTCATATGGATAGGTAACATCTTCAGTATCACAGAAATGTATAATGTGTTGGACTGATGTTCAAATTCAAAAATCAACCCAGTTCCAATCACTGTTAATTCACCCTGGTACGTATTTTGCGTTTTGCATATATGTTGCCACAGGTACGTTTTTCCAATGAGCCTGTGTTGGCATTTCTCATCACTCTCTGAGGCATGCATTGAGAAAGCTTAAAACACATAATGGGCATCCTTTGGTCTTTGCTAAAATGCTTCATGCTTAAAAGTAATATTTTATACTGACCACAATCACAGGTCATACAGTTACCTCATGAGTAAAAAGCTTCCGGGAAGATCGAAAGCATTATAGATGGCACTTACGCATTCAGACAGGAATTAATTCACAGGTAATATGACATGCATTGACACTTTTTCCTCACGTTGAGGATGCAAACGTGGCAAAAACATAATGCATTGCCTGCTGCTGCTATAATAATGACCCATTTTAGCCATTTTCCTAAATGGACTTTCTCAGCAGTAACTCTGGTGTCATTTTATTAATATAAGAATCATTTCAAAACGGCATTGTGCCAAATTCCCACAACTACATCAAGTGTGAAAAAGTAAGATCAAAAAATCTTTTTTTTGTGCCAATTACATTGAACTAAATTAAACCATCCGTAAATGACTTCATGTCCTGTTGAAAAACAATTACCATTTAAATAGGACTCGAGACTGACACCGACTCGATGAAATGAGGTCATTGATGAAACTCTCTCTCCCTCCCCAGAAGAAAACACGCCATGCTTCTCTTTCTATTGATTTCTCCTCCTCTCCTGCAGTCGTGACCCAGCAGTAACTTCATTTAACCAGAAATCTCCCGGGGAACAGAAGAAACCCACGATCCGCATCCATAAACAGCCCACAGTGGCTCATCCATACAGACAATTGATTTCAAGCATTTTCTTGATCTCCAGTGAGACACCAGAGCCAAGCGAGGGACATGTCCGTACATCAGGCCTGCGTGAGAAGAATGGATTTCCTTCAGACCAGACCGGTCGAGCTTCCCTGGAGATCGGGAGAGCTAAAGACAATCCCAGTCTCCGTTCCCTAGAGTCCTGCTCAGCATGTTACCTTCCCTCATCGGGCCGTCCTGCTGCGACACAAAGCGCATGTGATATTACGCCGATGTTCAACCAAACAGAAACGAATGAACCAAATTTGAAATCCTCTAGAGATTTTGAAAAAAATTTTTTATTAACTTTAAGTGCAAGAACTTCTATATCAACTCTGAGTGAATCCAATAAAAACTGTCCAGTAGGGATGCACCGATATGAAAATTTTGGCCGATACAATAATTCTTTATATTTGAAAGCCGTTAACCGATATATTGGCTGATTAATCTAAATCCAAATTTGTACATTATTTTTGAGAGCCTGATTAAAGAAACAAAAGTCTCACAATTAAAAAGCCATGTCTCAAGCTCACAATTAAAATGTTTTCATTATAATTTTATGTAGCCTATAAGACAGACTTGCAATAAACTGTATTTTCCTATTTTAAAGTGATTCCAATCATATTTTAAGCAATTCAAAACCATCATTCATGGCGAACAGTGCGCTTCTGAAGTGTCTCAGCTGAAGGAAATAATACGGTATCTATCGGCTTTAATACATCAGCCAAATTTTCCTATTGGGCCGATAACGATAACATTACAAATTAACATAGATCGGCCGATACCGATATGGTGGTCAATACATCATGCATCCCTACTGTTGAGAAATGTTCAAGTAAAAAATGAATACTAATTTTATAAACAAAATAATACAATATATGTTGCGTAAAGAAAATGAAGCCTATTTTAAGGTTCATTTTATTGTCATATTGTGACACAATAAGCACATTTCCCCATTGCACAGCATCCTACAGTAATGCAAAAAAAAATTAGATATAATAAATATATAAGTGATATTACACATAAGTGTGCATACATTTAAGTGCAATTTGTTGGAAGTATTTGTTGTTCTGGATTTAATAAAACTGGTTTTAATTTAAAAAAATATATATTTATATTTGAATTACAGTGATAAGAATTTGAGAAAGTAAATGTTAATGCATTTGATTTGAGGAAATATTGATTCATCCATTAATACCATTATGTAATAGTTACATTTAGCCACAATGTGAACTGACATAATAATATACACAACTATAAGCCAGCGTGTTGACAGTCTAATATTTGAGCACTGATTTTTATGCATTTCACACGAGCACAGAGAGCTTTGGTCTTCAAAAATGAGTAATTAAACGCAAGAATCAGCTCAGCTTGGGGAAAAAAAATGAAATTAACAAGACTTTGATAACTGTGAGTACGAGTTTCATCCTCCTCCTCTTGTTCAACTGAAGGCCATTTCCAAAATAAGCTTCTCTGACTTGACGCATCACAGTTTATTTTTGGCGAGTTTCATTTCTATAGCATTGATATTCCACATAAAAATCCTGAATATGTTAATGGGTTCAAAGAATAAAATCTGCAAAGCTACAATAATACATAATTGTTTGTATTTGGCCCACAGCAATCTACTGACATAAAATCCCACTAATACTTAATAAAAATGTGTCTGGATGAGCCAAACACTCGAATTAAGAGGAAAAGCAGCATGTGAGGTCTGATTCATAGTACCTTAGAGAGTCCTCCTCATCTGTGACAGAATGACACGGCATTATGTCTTCACTTACTGCCAAAACTCACTGCACTAAATCTAAATCAAACCACCATCATCACCACAGCAAAGAGAGAGACACCCCGTTCTACCATCTCATCTTCCATCATCAGCTCCTCAATTCATCAAATCATCTCTCACAGAACGACAGAAGCCTGACACTGCATTCGCTTTCACTCTGGGTTGAGTGGGAAATGGACGTGGTTTGTAGAGGATGATAAAGAAACATTGTAGCATCACATCCATCATAAACCATTCTTTTGTCATGAGGTGCATTACACTCGCACATGAGATTACAAATATCATACGCTAATGCACTTCAATAACAAAGCAGGATCTGATCTAAACCCTTCTAAAGCAGCATCCTAACTCGATACACATTAGTGACCGATTTGAAAGATGAACCACACAATCAGCACTGCTCATGTGGAGCACATAAGACTGGATTGACAATTGATTCCAACAGAGATTGGCGTTAAAGTGCCCCCATTATGCAATTTTAAAGGCTCAGAATTTTGTTTGGGCTTCTCCTACAATTGGTTTGCATGCATCCAAGATAAAAAAAACACTTACATTTGATCATAATCTGCATTCCAGCATCAGCTCTCTTCTCAGTGTCTGAAACGGTTCAATCAAAGATTCGGTCTCTCTAAACCCCGCCTTTCAGATAGCTCTCTCTGCTTTGATTGGTCAGATGGCCCAGTCTGTTGTGATTGGTCGACTGCTTACAACGCATGTTAGAAACTAAACGCCATTACCATATCTGAATTTCAGCTCCGGATGTTCCTCTGCACTTACACATACACACAGTGATATGAAAAGTAACAACTGCATCGGTTTACCATATCAATTCCAGCATGAGTCCTCGTCCATTTGAAGTGCAGCAAAGTGGATTTGATTTTGCAACTCAGAAAACAGCGTCTTCTCGACATGAACAGCACAAACCAAACTCTTCCAGTCTCAGATACAACTACAGTGTTTGAGGGCGGGGCAAAGGAGACGCTGTTCACTGACAGCCAATGAAGACCTTAGACTGACATTATGCAAATCTGTTACAAACCTACAGGAAGTGAGACTGGAATTACTGACGACTCGTTTCAGCAGTTTAGAATCAATTCTTTCTTTTAGGAGAAAATAACTCCATTTATTGTGCACTTTGATCTTTGAGCCTTTTACATTCACAAACAGCTATAACACTACATTAAAGGTGATATATTTTGGGGGCACTTTAACATACAACAACGTGCACTTTCAGCAACACTTGCAGAGATTAAAATGCATTTTATGCAAAACAACAACAACAACAACAACAATACGGATCTGATTAATGCACATAAAAAAAGGCACAAAACTTTTCTCTCTCTCTTTTTTTTTCTTTATTAGGCTTTTGTTAAAGATTCAATCCAGCCAGTGTTAGGAGTTTTCCACGTATGCACCACACAAGGGAAATATTGACCTGAATTCAATCAGTTAACATCTTAATCAGGTCTAAATCACATCGCATCCAATCAGTCGTCTCCGATCAATCAGTGCCTTAAATCAGGAGGCAGTGCTTGTGGGCTGAAGGAATAACAATAATGGACAATGAACGTATATCCGTCCACTTATTCAATTCAATTCTATTCAATTCAATTCAATTCAATTCTATTCTATTCTATTCTATTCTATTCTTTATTATTTTTATTTTCAGTTTCAAAAGCAAATAACAATGCAGAACAACATAATACACACCAGAAAACTCACAAAAAAATTGATAAAAAAAGTACAAAAAATAATAATAATAATAAAAAACCCAATGGACCCTGTATTCATCAAATGATGCTGAATACAGAGAAAAATGCAAAAGATTGATAACCAAAAGAGGGAAGGCATGATGACAAACAAAACCACCTTCTTCTGCAATCCATCAAATTATTATTACATTCAAAAACTAAAACAAAGCCATCTTAAAGCCTCACCAGGTAAGACAAGACATGTTCCTGCATTTAATTGAATCTAACTATGTTCCCAGAAACATTATGGCCCGGTTTCAGAGAAGGGGCTTAGATTAAGCCAAGATAAGGCATTAGTTCAATTATAGCTTTTATAAACATGCATTAGTAAAAAACATTACTGATGTGCATCTGGAGACAAAACAATGGCACTGCCATATGTAAAGATATATCAGTGCAAGTTGCTTTCAGCTAAAACAGGGACTAGACTTAAGCCTGGTCTATGAAACCAGGGGTATATCTCACACTAGAATTCTATTCTATTCTATTCTATTCCACCATTCCATTCCGTTCTATTCTATTCTATTCTATTCTATTCTATTCTATTCTATTCTATTCTATTCTATTCCACCATTCCATTCCGTTCTATTCTATTCTATTCTATTCCACCATTCCATTCCGTTCTATTCTATTCTATTCTATTCTATTCTATTCTATTCTATTCTATTCTATTCTATTCTATTCTATTCTATTCCATTCCATTCTATTCTATTCTATTCCATTCCATTCTATTCCATTCCATTCCATTCCATTCTATTCTATTCCTCAAACAGGTTAGGACAGAGCACACTTAAACACCAGTGCACTCTTTCTGTATTTCAGCCCCACTTTATTTATTCATGCAATAACATACACAGCATTCAGTATATCAATTCATTATTCATGTCATTTCCAAGAAGGTACAATTCCAGAACTGTAACATCAGGAGAGATCCAGTGTTTGTCTGTAGCACACGCTCGTTCTGCTTCGCAAGCGGGTTTACTCAGCAGCTGGCGAGCCTGTGGAGTGATTACACTATAAATCTGCAGTTTGGCAAGCGGTGAAGAACTTTACAGAGCAACACACTGCTGAGCTCACTGCATGAGTGTCCAGCACAGGACACTTCCACATCAAACACTACTGACCTACTGAAACACACAGCTGGCCTACTACTGATCATAGCGTTGTCACCACACTGGAATCTCCAACTTCAATACGTTACATTTTTTGATAATTTGGTTGCAATAGTTTTTTCCACAGCACAGGGAGGCTTTATTTGAACCTTTGAATTAACAATTTATAAGACAAGTAAATGGCCAGTTATAAATAAGAACAAATGAAGAAATTGCAAACGATAGCACAAATAAACACGATAGAACAAAAAGACAAATGAAATATACAAGGCTTTCAGTTTTTCAGTTGGGTCAGTATTCGAAGAAATACTACAGAAATTAAATAAAGCAATCAAATGTAAAACAACACTGGATGGTATTCATCGTAAACGTCATGTTTTGATGTTTTTTTATGTTATGAGTTATTTACTATTTATGGACAGCACTTTGGTCCATTCTAATGGTTTTGAAAGTGCTTTATAAATAAAAGTTGAGTTGAGTTGAGTTGAGTTGGGTAAAAAATTAAATACAGATTAATCCCTACAATTAATGTTACAAAAGTTATTCAGCAAAGAGTGACTTTCTCAACTATTTCCGTTTCAAAACTGCGTGTTTTATTTAGACTGTGTTCACCTGAATACTCACCAAAACGAGTTTATTGACATAATTTTACCATTTGAGTGCAATAAGCCACAAATAAAGAAGTAAATTTGGTACTCGTGATCTGTTTGAGAGGCGGCTTTATGAGCGCGCCGCTTATATAGATCAGTGATGTGCACACGTTCGGTGAAAACCTGCGGGAATGAGTAAAATTATGCACAATACCATCAACCAGAATTCAGAACCTGTAACATACTCAACCGGAGCGAATGAGACGAGTGAGTGAGAGACGGGTGTGTTTCAAACTGTTGATTCGCCAGCTGGTTTCGGTGTATCGATACTGCAGAAAAAGAGTTCTGGAATCATTTCAGATATATTTAAAGTATCGATACGTATCGAAAATATCAATATTTCTGACAACACTACTACATTACATTCTGCATTTGCCAGATGCTTTTACCCACATGTATAACGGTTTCCATAAAAATAAAGCAGCACAAGTGTTTTCAACATTGATAATAATCAGAAATGTTTCTTGAGCAGCAAATCATCATATGTGACCCTGGATCACAAAACCAGTCACAAGTCACACGGGTATATTTGTGGCAATAGCCAACAATACATTGTATGGGTCAAAATGATCGATTTTTCTTTTATGCCAAAAATCATGAGGATATTAAGTAAAGATCATGTTCCATGAAGATATTTTGTAAATTTCCTACCGTAAATATATAAAACATTTATTTTTGTGAATGAATGCAGCACAATCGAGAACATAAATGCACAACTTTAAGGGAGATTTTCTCAATGTTTCGATTTTTTTGCATCCTCAGATTCCAGATTTTAAAATAGTTGTATCTCGGCCAAATATTGTCCTATCCTAACAAACCATACATCAATGGAAAACTTATAACTTAAAACTTAAAGGGTTAGTTCACCCAAAAATGAAAATTCTGTCAGTAATTACTCACCCTCATGTTGTTCCAACCGCGTAAGACCTTCGTTCATCTTCGGAACACAAATTAAGATATTTTTGATGAAATCTGAGCCATGTCTCACTCCTCCATAGGCTTCTATGTGACCGAAACTTGCTGGCCCAGAAAAGTTATTAAAGAGATCGTTAATATAGTCCAAGTGACTCCAGTGGCTCAATCTTAAGTATATCAAGCGACGAGAATACTTTTTGTGCGCAAAAACAAATAAAAATAACGACTTTATTCCACTTTTCATTTCCTTCTCTCTGGGCCTCTAGTTGGTTCGCGTAGTCTTTTTGCGCACAATGCGTAGCGCGTCTGTGTTACACGTCACCACGTAGGCTCACTATTGGCCGACGCCGGTCATGTGTGTGTTGCGTGATGACGTGCAACACAGACGCGCAGCGCAAAAACACTACGAGGCCCAGAGAGAAGGAAATGAAAAGTGGAATAAAGTCGTTATTTTTGTTTGTTTTTGCGCACAAAAAGTATTCTCGTCACATGATAAACTTAATGTAGTGCCACTGTAGTTACTTGGACTATTTTAACGGTGTTTTAATAACTATTCTGGGCCGGTGAGTTTCGGTCACACTGGAAGCCTATGGAGGAGTCAAAATTCTGTCAGATTTCATCAAAAATATCTTAATTTGTGTTCCGAAGATGAACGAAAGACTTACATGGTTGGAACAACATGAGGGTGAGTAATTACTGACAGAATTTTCATTTTTGGGTGAACTAACCCTTTAAGATGATGTATAAATCTCAAATTTAAAAAAATGTACCCATGTGACTGGTTTTGTGGTCCAGGGTCACCGAATGATTTCTGAAGGATCATGTGACACTGAAGACTGGAGTAATGATGCTGAAAATTCAGCTTTGATCACAGGATTAAATTACATTTGACAATATATTAAAATAGAAAACATTAATTTTAAATAGTAATAATAATATTACTATTTTTACTGTGTTTTCGATCAAATAAATACAGCCTTGGTGAGCAGGAGACAGAAAAAGGCAGAATGCAGAAAAACTTTCACATTACTGACATAATACTGTTAAACTGACTAATAAAATTTATGAAATGCTGAATATCTGCTGATCAACCAAAACCCAATTATTCACATGCTTCTGAAACCACACAACTAATTAAATGACATCAACAAAGTACTGAGCTAATTATGCAATAAACCAGATTTATACAGCCTAAAAATCAAGACTGAAGATCTGCATTGGTAATAAATATATTGACTTCTTTGCTCAGTCGCAGGAGGAGAGAAATAAAGGAAAACTGGGAAAGACAGAGAGTGTAAGTTTATAGATTGTTAGAAGTTTGCTAAACACATAGCATTCGTCTTAATCACTGAACCAGTAAAGCTTCACGATTTTAACACTTGTGTTGGTTTAAAAGAAGTGGAGACTATACTGTGTTTTATAGTTTGCTAAATTGCAATTTACAGTATATTGCTGGATGCATTTATGTTTAACTATGGTTTTTCTTAGTAACTGCATGTCACAGTTTTATTGTTCTGTACAATGAAGCCAAACACTGTGAAATTAAAGTTTCACTTTGCAGTTGTAATGAAAAATCCCTATGCATATGTTTGCAGTGTCACCCTGAGATTACATTAAGGAACTCCAGCAATACGGGTGAACTTATGGTTTTTAATATGCATTAAACGTTCATTATGGATCTATTCAAGGCTTGTAATTAAGTCCAAAGACATCAGATCATCAAGACTCCCATAATTATTTGTTTTCATTTTCTCTCAGCTATGGGATCCAAAACTCCATGAGCACACACACACCCACACACACAGCGTTAATTACTCCCACCAGCTGGGAACGCTACATCTCCAGAACCTTTTCTTAATGGTTGTGAGCCGGATCAGATCCCAGGTGTGCCATTATAGATCACGGGGAGATTAGAGAGAGTCAACCAGCAGAGCAGGATTAAGAAACAGAGGCGGGGGGGTTGTAGACTGATGAAGAGGTCCTGAATGCACAATGATGCTCGGCCAATCAGGAGGCAGCGTTTGGGGACGACGCCATATTTCACAGCGCTGACTCTCGGGAAGAAGTCGAGCCAGGAAAAGTAGACGGATGTCAGCAGATCTCTCTCGCTCTCGTTTATCTCAGCCAGAGATCTCAGTGCTTGACTTGCAGAAAAGAGAGCTCATTTAATTTCACTGATTAATTTTTCTTGCCAAATGTCTTCCTCCATTATTTAAAAGGACCTTCTGTTCAGACAGCACTGGGGTTTAGAAATGAAGCAGAGTTTGGGGCATAAATGTCCCAAATATATTTAATTAAATAAAGATAATAATGATATAATGGAATAACTAGGTATTTATTAATTAAATTCATTTGATGTAGTAATAATAATAATAATAATACACATTTCTTAATCAGGAGAAAAAAAATCAATGATTCATTATTTTATATTACCATATATAAATATATTTCATTTTTATTATTGCTGCAGGTTTGTCGACTGAGCATTTATACATTTCTCGTTCCACCACATCGCAAAGCTGCTCTGTTGGATTGAGATCTGGAGACTGAACTCTTTGGCTACATTAAGGCTTGGTCAGATCGCAGGCAAAATTTGAGCAAATGTGGCCCAAATCAGATTATTTCTTTTCATTTTTTTGCTCACATGTGACTCAGATCTGTTTTTGTCATGCCAATGTGAACAGCACAAACCACATGAAATCAGATTTTTTCAATTTTGATTTTTGCCACTTCCATAATGTGGTCCTAAATCCGACACAGGTCAGATGTTCCTCAATGCAATGAATTCATGCAACTTTTACATCACTCTAGATCAACATTTGACACAATTCTGCACTCATGGGAGTCACATACCGAAGTTATTAAGACTGTTATTAAGGTATTCAGTGAAGGACCGTAATGTGTCAGAGCTCACAAGTATAACAGTGACAGCTCTATATTCAAGCAAAACATAAATGTTTAAAAACTCTGCTCTCTTTTGTTACAGCTTATGTCTTTTAGAAAGTATGAGTTTGTGTTTCTGAGTGTTTCTGTTGCAGGAGAAGGTGTGGCCTGCACTCAAGCTAGCAGAGATCCTGATTGGTCTGATCCTGATTGGTCTGGTCCTGATTGGTCTAATTCTGGTTCCATTGAAAAGGACCACCCCAAACACTTTATGGAGGCCGAATGCGTGCCATTTGTTTTGTGCTGACTTGATTTCCTCTTTGGTTATGTACCTTTTGTGAAACTTGCTTTTGTTCATTTGAATTATAACTCTTAGGTTGTTTTGAATTACTTTGGCCTTCAGTTATATTATGTAAATTTATATGTAAATACTCAATTTAGGGGAAGTAGGGAGTGTGACGCCATTTATTTTGCAAATGTTTATTCTATGTTTTGGGTTAAGGAGTTAGGGAAGTTGCGTTGTATTTTTCTTTTAATGTGATTTTTTTTTTTTTTTTTAGGGAATTTAGAGGGTACTAAAGTTATTTTTTGTTCATTATTTTGGCCTTGTCCAGTCCTGAATTTAACCCCTTTGTTTCTGTTTTTTGTTATATTTTTGTTAATAAATTGGTATTTGTTTGAACATTATCTTTGTGAGTGAGCGCACATTCATTTATGTTGCAGCTGGCCCTAGACGGTCGTAATACTTTTTTCACATCATCATCTTTTTTTTTTTTTTTTTGTATTGCCTGTGCATAAATTCGCTATAGATCACATTATAAATAAACGCGTAAGTCCTCCGTGTTCACTTACGTTTGACAGCGTGCTGCATGATGTCTTTTTCTCGTTCTTTTGCGCATTGCATGTCAGTTCAGGTCCATCATCTGTTCACACTGGAATCTGATATTGGCCACAACAACAATGTGAACAGCTATACAAAATAAATCAGATCTGAGTAATAAATCGGAATTGAGCACTAAAGGTATGCGTTTTTTTTTTGTTTTTTTTTTTGTCATTTGGTAGCTCTGAATTGTCAAAACACCTCTCAAAATGCTTGCTACGGATGTGAAAAACGCAGAAAATCGAAACTGATATGATTTTATTTTATGACGAAAGTTGTGTGTCACAACGTAAGGTATGAATTTTTTAACGTGAAAATTCTGGACGAGAATTTCGGACTCGGTGTGCGAGGACCCTAAAGGATTAGTTCACTTCAGAATTAAAATTTCCTAAAAATTTACTCACCCCCCACATCATACAAGATGTTCATGTCTTTCTTTCTTCAGTCAAAAAGAATTTAAGGTTTTTGAGGAAAACATTCCAGGATTTTTCTCCATATAGTGACTTCAATGGGGTACAACAGGTTGAAGGTCCAAATTGCAGTTTCAATGTAGCTTCAAAGGCTCTACACGATCCCAGCCGAGGAATAATAGCTGTGTCCGCCGGCATTTTGTTAGTCAAAAATAGTCGATCTCTGAATGCAACGTAACAGGGAGGAGAGTAAAGATGGATAGCTCCTAGAGCTTAGTTCCATATAAATTCACGGATAATTTGTTGTTTTGTCGTTAGTGAAAATCAATATTGACTTTTTATTTGAAAAAGGATGCTCATATAAGAAACAATACTAAAATTCAGAGTCAGTTCAATCGCATTCGGAGATCGACTGTTTTTGACTGACAAAATGCCGGCGCTACACAGTGACAGTGAGTTGTTCAAAATTGTTCTTTTTAGTAAACTCTGTGTACACAAACAATGTTGTCAATGCTGGAGTTCATGTGAAAAGCTCTTGGTGATACTTCGAGCAAAGTTTCATGTTGTGTCGAGCCTTCTTAGTGTTTTAAAAATAGCCATTTTTAATGCTATCATACTCGTGCCCCAAGCACTCCCATTCAAAAGGCAATTTGACCGAAAACGAAAATACGGTCAATCTTAAAAGTGCCATTTCCACTTTAATTATGCTTTTTAAACGAAAGTTTACCTCAGGTAGATTAACAAAAAGACCCTAGGTTGCATTTTGGCGAGAGTTACCCTTTAACCACAAATGCTCATCTTTCGTCAAATGCAAGGTTCGACGTGTTGTGTGTTCACAGATGCTCTCGATCTGCAGATCTCGGTTGTATCGATTGGTTATTTGAGTTACTGTTGCCTTTCTATCAGCTCGAGCTAGTCTAGCCATTCTCCTCTGACCTCTGCCATCAACAAGGCATTTTCACCCACAGAACTGCCGCTCACTGGATATTTTCTCTTTTTCGGACCATTCTCTGTAAACCATAGAGATGGTTGTGTGTGAAAATCCCAGTAGATCAGCAGTTTCCGAAATACTCAGACCACCTCGTCTGCCACCAACAACCAGTCACTTAAATCACCTTTATTCCCCATTCTGACGCTCAGTATGAACTTCAGCAGATCATCTTGAACATGTCTAGACACCCTAATGCATTGAGTTGCTTCCAATATGGTCATAAAGGTAAAAAATGCAGCTGAAAATCAATTCCAGAGGGCAAATATTGGCCGTTAATAAAAAGTACATTTCTGAGTCTGTAGTACAGAATGCATCGTTCATGTCCATAAATCTTTGAACGATTGCCAGGGCCAACGCAGAAGGATGGAGGAGTGAGTGACGTGCAGAAGGATGGAGGGATGATATAAAGGGCTGGTGAAGTGAGGGAGAACAGAGAGAATGAAAGATGTGGAGATGAAGAAGTGACATTACTGTTCATCTCCCCAGAGACGCGTTCCTGAGGAAAATGGAAGACCGGAGATTTCTCATCAAGACAAAATAAAAACTGATGTATGCTCAAATTGAGAGAGAAAATGAACAATCCTGTACACACACTGATGAACATATAAATCACATCTAACCAGCAAAACCAAATTGAAACCAAAATTGGCAGAATACTTGAATACTGTAAGCTAAGACAAATCTTGACTAAGTAGCCATGGTTCAGCCGTGAAAAGGCAAAGAATCCAAAAAAATCTTGGAACCGCAAAGATGAAAGATTATGTGAGACTGAATCACAGACGAGGTCGAAACAGAAATGAAACCCTTCCTCCTAAAATTGGAAAAAATAAATCAGGGTATCAGAGAGAAATACAAAATTACATTTCCAAAAATTGCTTCCACACCGAGGGAAGACAGAAAATCAAATGCATTCAGGGAGAGAGAAACAGCACCGACAGATGCAGTAGCTGTTTATCAGCGTATCTGTTTATCAGCGTATCGTACAGCAAACACCAGCATGTCAGGAGGAATCTTCATTTACATTTGGTCATTTAATCAGTCATTTATTATATTTTGTATATACTAAATTATTATTTTTTTAAATCCTCAATTTCCTTGTTATTTATTAATAAGTCATATCTAGAGACTTGAAGGTGAGCTCTTTTCACTTGGACCTGTAAGAAACCACTTAGCAACCACCAAAAACACCCTAGCAACCATCAGAAGATGATTAAGGTTCTATATGACGTTTTATTCTAAAAGTGGAATGAACAAATAAATGAGAAAACAAAAGAAAATGAGATCACATCAGGAAAAAAATCTTCTAAATAGGCCTACATTTTTGTAAGGTTTATGTATAAAACAATAGGGGGGGAATTAATAAATTGATCAAGAAAAAAATTACTTATATTCTGAATTATAAGCTAAACAGGTATTAACTAAATATATAATAATATATATAACATTCATTTATCCATTTAATGAAGTAAATAATTTAATTGTCTCAAAATAATGACACCATTAAGAATGCAATTAATATAATATAATATAATATAATATAATATAATATAATATAATATAATATAATATAATATAATATAATAATAACAAAAGGTTTAGTTTAGTTTATTTGTTTGTAAGGTTTATGCATAAAACGCTAGAGGGAAAAAAAATCAATAAATTGAACAAGCATTTACTTAATAGCTGTTTAGCTTCTCAGGTAAAAACAAAACATCAGCTAATACAGAGAAAATGCTTTTTTCCTGCAGCAAATCAATGAATGATCAAATATGTGCCAATAAAGAATGTTTAGCTTCTGTAATCTTGTGTTTAACCGTGTGTGAAGTAATTGCTCTCTTGTGAGTGTGAGTTTACTGGCCTTGAAAATGAGCAAAGCTGGGAATCTCAGCGGATCGGAAACAAACACGCGACCTCTGTGAGCAGCGATGGGCTCCGCTAAATCATTCAAGTGTTTGTAGAGCTTCTAAAAGCCATTTCTAAGAGTATTCACACCTGTCAGATTTGGCTGGATTGCTCTGTTAGTTCGGTTCATTTAAAGGCACACTATGCAGTTTCCGTTTTTATCAAACAGCACCCCCTAGAGTCGCTGTGGAGTACTTTTAGTATTTAACGTTACTGTTGTAAATAGTTTCTCGTTTTCTTTTCCTTGACTCTTCCGACTGCGCTTTCTTCGTTTTCTTCGTAGACTCTGCCATGATTCACGTCTTAAATGCGTGCTAGTGTCTTCCATAGAGGCTGCTTCATATGTTGTTGATGTATTTGCCGTAAAGCAAGTCGTGATTCTCGTGAGATTTGGCGGGACGCCACCTCTCAAACCCATTGCAGGTTTTGCCAGCGGGGCCCCCCCCACCAGCTTTGCTATCGGGATGATTCGCCCTAATACAAGTTAGTTTACCATCGAAATGACTTCGAAGCTGTTATATTAAAGGAGAACTCCGGAAAGTAGTCGATTGCCGAGTTCACGTGCGTGATCATAGGTAACTAAACCTATGCGCGTGAACTCGGCAATCGACTACTTTGGACTTCAACCGAAAACAGGATGTAAACACAGGTATTTGTGCTGGCTTAAATAACATAATTTTTATACATATCTTTCACATCTACTGCAGTCAGATTCACTTGTGTTCACTCTGAAGGAATCACTCACATGACCTGTGCTCTTGTAATGACACATCAAGGATGTTAAGAGGCTAAAAGCAGGTTTAGTACTTGCCCCATTGAAGCCAACAGGGTGCAAATTTTAAAAATAGAATAACTCGGTGTAGGCAACACCGATTTTTGTCGTTGTTCTCTGTATTGACAGCACTCCAAATGTACAAAAAAATGAGCTCAATGTTAAAATTGACCGGAGTTCTCCTTTAAGGTACAAATCTTGCATAGTGTGCCTTTAAATGTGAACGCTGCCATCCAAACCATTAGCCCAGCACACAGCATTGTTGGACTTTCAGTAAGTACGTCATGAAATATGTCTCTTTTTTTGTATTGTGTCTTTAGGTTTGTGTGCTAAAAATGACAGTGTGCAAACCAGGACTAAATGTATCATTTCCTTTTTTTTTTTTTTGTCCAGACCGAGAACCTGGTTCTCCTTTGAGAGCCGAACTACAAGTGTGAACACACCCTAAGATCCAACTGAACTAGGATCATCATCTACTAATATGTTCAAGACCTGTCCAAAAAAATACAATATGACTTGTAGTTCTTGTCTTTTACAAGAACTTTGCAAACATGTTAGACTTTGGGTTCAGAAAGAAGCAGAAGTCATCTCTGTGAGGGAGTGTGTGTGTATGTGTGTGTGCATGTGTGTGTATGCATGTATGTGTGTGTGTGTGTGTGTGTGAGAGAGCGACCTGATCTCTGATTTGTGTCAGGGAGCTCAACTGAAGGCCGTCGTGTTTGACAATTTGGCTGAAATTCTGTCTTTTCTTTCTCTGTCACAAGCTGTCAGAGCCGAGAACATCAGCACGCCTCTGAACCTCTGCTCTAGCGGACTGAAAACCAGACAGCCCTCACAGGGGATCTGTGTGTGTGTGTGTGTGTGTGTGTGTGTGTGTGTCGAGGCTCTTCTGTGCTCAAATCATGACTAAGCAACTGAAGTTTACAAAAAGAGAAAGTTGAGAATCTTGCACACAAACAACATGCATTTTAATCCAAGAACAAATCAATACAAAATTATTTTTTGAATTAGAAAATAATAGATTTTTTGTGAAAGGTACACACTCACAGATACACACACAGATACACACAGAGAGACACACAAATATCATAGAGTTTTCATTTCCACTTTTGAAACACACTGCAGTGACTCTGCCCTTTTGACACACTTTGAGTTCAGCTGCAAAATGAGGTCATGACTTTGCCAGAGAACGACAGAGCGAGAGAGAAGTTGAACAGGCCGTGTCTTCAGCTCGTCCCTGGAGAAAGTGGCATCTCTCTGTTCAGACTCCCTCACCTTCTCTCCCTCAGTCTGACATTGCCTTCAGAGCTATAATAACCTATTTTTTTATTCCCCACTCGAATGCATGTCCTTCTCCTTCTCTCTCTTCACCCGTCAACACACCTCGCTGAGTCCGCGTTACTGGGGGAAACTGAAGGAAAGATCAGCCGACTCTTCCGGTCTCAGGATCTGCTGTGGGAGGCACGTGTCCGTCACAATCACACATGCCGCTACTTCACCGTTCCGGCTCGTTCGGTTATTCTGACATTTCAGGAACATGCCATTTATATCTGCTCTGTAGGAGGTTGTGCTTCAAACTCTAGAAGAGAGAGTCTGACACACTGAATCACAGCAGAAAGGACTGAATAGCAATGCCAGGGACACGGCGTCCTTTTCAGAGAATGTTTATTAAAAAAAAAAATAATAACCACCTAGCATGGTTTATATTTCATTATTTAATCATGTTTTGCATCAGCATGCAAAGCTTTCTTCAAACGTATTCTTCAGCTTAACAAAATTTCTCGAATCACATTTCTTTTATGTTAATAATCAAGCATCAGATACAACTACAATCTAGACCATTTGTGCTGTGCTAAAACCGCTCATACGAATAGGCCTCAGAGAGAGAGACAAGCAGATAGAAATCAAGCATGAGATTCACTCAAGACATCCTCAAGGTGAACAAACACGTCATTTCCCATCGCAGTCGGCCTGACTGGAACGACCAAGGCTAATGGATCCATAACTGTGCTTTTCCCCTCCTTTTCCTTTCTACATTCCCCTCTCTCCTCTGCACAAAGAGAGATAGGACAGAGAGAGAGAGCGAGGAGAGAGACAGGTCGTGCTCTTTGACTGTAAAGAGTTAACATGCAACACAACAGAAGAGCCGAACGCATTACTCTCGGCTAAGAGAACACAACATGTGAGGCAGAGGCATGCAGTGTGAGCACGTGTCCAGCGCTTGCTCTGTCATACTGACCGTATGAAAGGCTATCGGCTTTGTTTTCTGGCCAGCATTATGAACAATGTGAGAGTGAGAATGAGAGAGTGAAAACCCTGCAGCGCGCGTTTATATCATGGTGGGACTTCCCATTGACTTCTATTGTTGTTATTGTTGTTTTTTACTATACCAATTATATTTGCTGCACCCTAAGCCAAAAGCTATCTTTTATAGAAAACTCTCAAAATATATATATTTTTTTTAACCAGAGCTAGTGGTGCTCGCTCATACGAAACCCACCATGATGCCAGGTGCTGTAAATGGTTTGCTATGCTGTTGCTAGGGAGCTGATTACTGATTGAAAAATAGAAAGCCAGCTTTCCTAATATTCACAACTTTTGTCCCAGTGGATGATTAATGCAATTTTACACACAAATTAAAATGCAAAATAACATTGTGCAACAGGTTGCATTAATTTTCACATATTATTTAGATTTTTATGTATTTACAGGGCATGGATAGAATGATAGACACACACACACACACACACACACACACACACACACACACACACACAGAGGAATATATGGACATGCAGACGGGCAGGCCGACAGATAGACAGATGGATATATGGATAAAACGACAAATAGGCAGACATAGATAGACAGATGAAAAAATAACAGATGTATGTATAGATGGATGGATAAAATAACAGATGGATGAATGGACATTGATAGACAGATGGATAAAATAACACAGGTGGGTGGATGGATGGATGGAGAGACGGACGGAAGGACAGATATAGATAGATAGATAGATAGATAGATAGATAGATAGATAGATAGATAGATAGATAGATAGATAGATAGATAGATAGATAGATAGATAGATAGATAGATAGATAGATAATAATAACATGGATGGATGGAGAGACGGACGGAAGGACAGATATAGATAGATAGATAAAATAACATGGATGGATGGAGAGACGGACGGAAGGACGGACATAGATAGATAAAATAACATGGATGGATGGAGAGACGGGCGGAAGGATGGACATACAGTAGATAGATAGATAAAATAACATGGATGGATGGAGAGACGGGCGGAAGGATGGACATACAGTAGATAGATAGATAAAATAACATGGATGGATGGAGAGACGGACGGAAGGACGGGCATAGATAGATAGATAGATAGCTAGATAGCTAGATAGCTAGATAGATAGATAGATAGATAGACGGACGGAAGGACGGACATAGATAGATAGATAAAATAACATGGATGGATGGACATAGATAGACAGATGGATAAAATAACACAGGTGGATGGATGGATGGATGGATGGATGGATGGATGGATGGATGGATGGATGGATGGATGGATGGATGGATGGAGAGACAGACGGAAGGAAGGACATAGATAGATAGATAGATAGATAGATAGATAGATAGATAGATAGATAGATAGATAGATAGATAGATAGATAGATAGATAGATAGATAGATAGATAGATAGATAGATAGATAGACACCTGTGCAATACTAATTTCGCTGTAATGGAATCTAAACTGACTGGTGTTGATGGCACACTCTTGCAGGAGTCCAGTCTAAATCACTAATCTGAGGAGAAGCCTGTTGGCATGATCTGGCCTGAAGCAGCTTCTGTTCTGTCAAACTTATTGTTTATCAGCAAGTTTTGCTCACGACCTGGAACAGCTCAGCTTTCTGCTCCTGGCCCCTAATTTCACAGGTCACCGCTTTGGATTATTAGCCTTCCGGACAGTCCCATCTTCCCTGAACCAGCAAATCTGTTGAGTTTTTTTGAGAAATAAAGTGTGGAAGGGGGACACAATGATCTCAGAGAGAGAGAGAGAGAGAGAGAGAGGAGCCCCCGTCATGACGACAGATGAATCTGCCAACTGCACGACACCTGCTCCTACAGCGACGGGCTGGTGGCCAATGAGAGAGAGTGGGTGGGCGCCGTGGGGGTCCAGGCTGACTCTACACACGCATATGTATGAGTGTGTATGAGTGTGTATAGTGCCTGCCGTCCCGGTCCCAGCAGGCGTTGGGCCTGTTCCTGTTCCTCATTCTGCTGCCGCACAGAATCACCAAGAACATGCCAGGTAATAAGGTAAAGGGACCGGATATTGTGGTAAAGTTCCATACCAGAGATTTCAGAGGGATTCCTATGGTCGTTGTTTGATACTATAATCTTTTCATGTATCAAAACAGGGAAAAAATGGATTATAAAATAGGCAGAGAAAAATATTGAGAGTCAAGAAAGAGCTTTCCTTCTATTCACTTTTTTCCCCAACAGAAGGATGAATGATTATTACAATTTTACACAGAACTGGATTTAAAGGGATGGTTTGGAGTAATTTCAACCTAGGGTCCTTTGCACCATGACCTCGAGCCAAACGCCCAGTTCCAGTTTGGCTCGAGGTCATGGTGCAAAGGACCCTAGATTTAAATTACTCCGAACCATCCCTTTAAAATGCAAAATAACCATTTTATCTCCAATATAACTGGATGCTACTGTATTACTGTAACTGAATTAAATATGCAATGTTATTATTAAATAGTATGTGAAACAGAACAATACTAATGTTGCACAATGTGTTTAAATAGTAGGCAGAGCACACATATCCAAGGAAGATGGATGGATGGACGGACGGACGGACGGACGGACAGACAGACACTTTCATATATATTAGAATTATTAGATCAGTCATTTGCATGTTCATTAGGGAAATAAATACGAGGAGCATGAGCGCAGCGGAGCATGAAATTTTTACACTGAAGCATTCGCTTTACTTTCATTCAATAGGAATTGCTTTAGGGCAGGGTATGTTGTTGTCTACACACACACACATACACACACAGACACAAACACACCACATCGCTCAGTGCGTGTAGAAGAGGAATCGCTCAGTGCATGTAGAAGAGGAATTCCTCAGTGTGTGTGTGTGTGTGTGTGTGTGTGTGTGTGTGTGTGTGTGTGTGTGTGTGTGTGTGTGTGTGTGTGTGTGTGTGTGTGTGTGTGTGTGTGAACACTGCAGCAGTTACTGACTTAAACTCTCACTCACGTCTCAATGCACACAACTAGCAACCAGCCATTGCAGTCTTGCATCCCCCATCACAGTCCTGGGACAATTTCATTTGCAATAGTGCAATCAAGCAGCAAACTAAGAGAATGAAGAAATCAGAGGAGAGGAGAGGAGAGGAGAGGAGAGGAGAGGAGAGGAGAGGAGAGGAGAGGAGAGGAGAGGAGAGGAGAGGAGAGGAGAGGAGAGGAGAGGAGAGGAGAGGAGAGGAGGACAGGAGAGGAGAGGAGAGGAGGAAGAGGACAGGAGAGGAGAGGAGAGGAGGAAGAGGACAGGAGAGGAGAGGAGAGGAGAGGAGAGGAGAGGAGAGGAGAGGAGAGGAGAGGAGAGGAGGAAGAGGACAGGAGAGGAGAGGAGAGGAGAGGAGAGGAGAGGAGAGGAGAGGAGAGGAGAGGAGAGGAGAGGAGAGGAGAGGAGAGGAGGAAGAGGACAGGAGAGGAGAGGAGAGGAGAGGAGAGGAGAGGAGAGGAGAGGAGAGGAGAGGAGAGGAGAGGAGAGGAGAGGAGAGGAGGAAGAGGAGAGGAGAGGAGAGGAGAGGAGAGGAGAGGAGAGGAGAGGAGAGGAGAGGAGAGGAGAGGAGGAAGAGGACAGGAGAGGAGAGGACAGGAGAGGAGAGGAGAGGAGAGGAGAGGAGAGGAGAGGAGAGGACAGGAGAGGAGAGGAGAGGAGAGGAGAGGAGAGGAGAGGAGAGGAGAGGAGAGGAGAGGAGAGGAGAGGAGAGGAGAGGAGAGGAAGAAGAGGAGAGGAGAGGAGAGGAGAGGAGAGGAGAGGAGAGGAGAGGAGAGGAGAGGAGAGGAGAGGAGAGGAGAGGAGTGGAGTGGAGAGGAGAGGAGAGGAGAGGAGAGGAGAGGAGAGGAGAGGAGAGGAGAGGAGAGGAGAGGAGGGAGAGGAGAGGAGAGGAGAGGAGAGGAGAGGAGAGGAGAGGAGAGGAGAGGAGAGGAGAGGAGAGGAGAGGCTGCTCCACTCCCAGAATAAGGCTGACTGATAAGTGAACGCGATTAGAATGTCAAACAGCTCCAGCACACACACACATGCACACACACACTGCCTCCATGTCTGAGGATCATGTGCTTATCTTCAGAGGATTCAAACACTGATGCACATCAGGACTCAGAGGCGAAGCTCTTGGCTTAGCCTGCGCCCCTCACCATCTCCTAATGTATTGCAATGGCATGTTTTCTTGAGCAATGTAGCGATTGCATATCCAGATACCTCAATATTTTCCTGCATGCCTCATATAAATCTATAAATCAAGAGGCAAGCAGGTGCGTGTGCATGACAAGCTGTATATTAGAGGAATTAGAGGCTATCTTTGAAATATCAAACTCTGATGTAAGCAGGAACCTCTTTACTGACTGATCACTCCTCTTTACTGATTAATATTCATGGTTTAGGGCATGAGGCAATTTTTAGCTGATGAAATATGACAGAGTCAAGGATAACTAGGAAGAAAAAACATATTGAGTATAGAATTTTCCATTAATATTTAAAAATTTCAGGCTTGGAAATCACAGATGTTTCCAGGTTTTCCGTGACTGAAACTATTGCAGTATGCATAAAAGTCCTGGATTATTTCATTTTGACTCATTATTTCAGAATGCCTAGACAATTTTACACAAAACTGCATGAAAAATCCAAAAACATTTTACGAGATAATAAATGGATGTCACTCGCTGAATTAAAAATGCACACATAGCAAGTTCATGTGACAAAACTGTATCATTCCACTGCCTGAAACTTTGTATCATTGCACATTACTCTCTATTTCACATTTTTAAACAGTACTGTGAGATATTTCCACCGTTTCGTTGACTCAGTGATACGCCCTCTCCACACACCAGCCAACCTGATGTCAGCAAAAATGCACGCGCAAAATGATTAACAGTCAGAGCGCGTTTCTCATTGGCTAAGGAAAGCGCGGGCCGCTCCCCTGCTCACTCTCTCAACCGTTTACAATCTCGTTCTGTCAGAGACGTGTATGATTTATCACAACACCGAATACATTCATGTTTGTAAGGTAATAGTGTCGCTTTATACGTGGTTTTAAAAATATTTAAAAAAATGCATTACAGTAAGCAAGTATTCCATCCTGAACAACCCCTGAAAGCTCATTTTAAAGGGGAGTGGAGGAGAAGGGAACCTCCATCCGCAGAATAACCGAGGAAACCCCGCCTGAATGGAGCATCCCCGTCAGGACCCGAGCAATAAAGTCTTGTTATCGCATCGCTGACATTTACACCGTTTAAACCTCTACCCACAGTCTCCGACACACTAGCTCATTAATATCAGATTCAACCATAAAACATTTAAAACGATTATGAGATGAAGGTCACGCAGAAAGCGACCCGTTTCGTTTATGTAACCAAACATTTACAGCCATCGGTTAACAATAAAATAAACCAGAAGCTGAATGATGATAGTGGATCCCTGTGCGAACTGCTTTCATTTAAAGCATCACACTGACAAAGAAACAAACAAGTGGCCACAGACACCAAAGGGATGCCCACATGTGAGCCCATATGCAAAACATAACCCATATGTGTATATCCTGCAGCAGAAATACATGCACACATTATATTTAGGCAATAGCTTATATAACCTACGGAGTATCATGACCAAAGCTACGAGAATCTAAGACAAAAATGCACTAACAATTCTTTGAGAACTATCACACAAAATTGAATAACAGCAATGTTGCATGTTATCCGGACCGATAAAGAAAATGCCCTGACATTCAAAAGAAAAACAAGTTAAAGATGTTATGTTGAATTTAATACAGTTTGCACCTGTTCTTTACTTTTCAAGCCCAAACACAAGCATGCATCATCATCATACTGAGATCTGAAGGATGAAAACGCATTTCAGAAGATGAAAGTTCATGAGACAAGTTCGCATTTCAATCGCGTGTCGTATGTTATCATACCTTGTTTCCTAGTTTGCTGTGATGTTCAGGGCAGGCGTGGCTGTGAAGCGCATGTTGCTGCTGTGTAATTCATTGAAAAACTGCTCCGGTTGTGCTGATCTCTCTCTCTCTCTCTCTCTCTCTCTCTCTCTCTCTCTCTCTCTCTCTCTCTCTCTCTCTCTGCGGGTTGACAGTTGTAGCCTATTTCACTCTCTCGTGCGGTGGAAATACTCACTCACAGCCTGGCGCGTCCTGGGTGGGGTGGGGGGTGGTCGGGAACGCGCATGCAACCTAACGCGAGAACGCGCATTGTTTCATCTAAAAGGTGACTGACATGAAGACAATAATGTCAGCTGACGTGTATACTAGCAAAGTTTACTGGTCTACTGAAATGTATAGATATTGTGTGATGTCAACCTGTGCATATTTGATTAAATGTTATATTACAGATCCGAGTGTGATCACATGCTTACAGCTGGATGTGGAATTAAACTCTTTCTAAACATCAGAAAGCAAGTAGGCTAGGCCTAAAGCAGGTGTATGTCTGGATGCTTTTCTTAAAAACATTATTTATATGAAATAAATAATCACAAATAAATAATGTATATCAAATATTTTATTTTGTGTTCAGCAGAAGAAAGAAAAGGCACACAGGTTTGCAACATGATATGAGGGTGAGTAAATGATGACAGAATTTTAAGTTTGGTGACATCAACTATTCCTTTAAGTTGCTCTGGTAAGAACATATCCAAGAACAATATTGTAACTGTAAAAACATGTCAAACTAACGTGTAACATTAAATACAATCCCAAATGTTCATTTTAATTGCATTAATATCTTTCTAGCCTACATTAATATTAATATTCCATTTCCCATCAAATTCTGTAAAATTATTAGAAAGTTCAATAACTCCCTCTGCTGGCATGACGATAAAACTACAGTTAAACATAGGCTACTGAAACATCTTATCTGCATTACAGTTTTTTACAGTCGCTAGGACACATTTATCAATACTTAGGTCACTTTTTCAAAACTCTTCACACAGTGAGCACAACAGAAGTATATGTGGGCTAATCTGTGGATCATTTATCATTGCTTTGGCACAAAATGCATTCAATGACTACATCTTTCAGATTACATTAACTCTTTTCTCACTTCGTGCACAGCCGCCAAAACTCTGTGTACCTACAGGCCAATTTGCACATGCTTACATACTGTTTTCAAAACTGTTAAACTTATGTTCAAAACAATAACATAATACAAAACTGAATAAGACAGCAATTTGCTCCATTTCTACAGTAATATTTTAATGAAATATATTTTAAATCTTAAAATTAAATGCTATAAAAACAATTGGACAATTGGACCAACCACAGCTGATTCTCATTGTAGATGAACATCTACACAGGTGTTACTCTTTCAATTTCATTACAAAAGGAGACAACTGCTGAATAGTTTTGTATTGTGATGTAAACATGGACCCAGCCAGAAATAGAGAAGTGGCTGAAAGAGGAAGAAGAGTGGCTGGGAGGGGGCGAGGAATATGTATGCGTGGTGGAAGAAGAATAAGAGGAAGATCAAGAGCTGTAGTCTCAGATGAGATCAGGGGCCGTATTCACAAAGAATTTTAAGGCTAAAAGTAGCTCCTAACTGGCGAATTTAGGAGCAACTCCTAAAAATAATGGGCGTGTCACTCGTAACTTTAGGACTCCTAATTCTTTTTTTACTAAGAGTAATTCACGAAGCATTTTAGCCCTAAAAGTAGCACCTAAGCCTGGGACAGCTTAAAAGAAGTCGAGAGGACTCCTAACTCACTAAGACTTATTCACAAACCGCTTTTTGTGGCATTTCACACTGCGATGTTTTGAAACGCGTATGCGGCGGCTACAGGAGCTTCCAATCGCGAGGGAACAATTTTGCATTGTAGGCAGGGCCGTGGACAGACCTTTTGAGGGGCATGTGCTGAAACTGAAAAAGGGCACCCCCCTCCCTTTTTTTATATCAAAATTATTTAGTAAGCCTACATAAAAGGAACTTTATGAACTTTGCAGAGAAATATATATATATTCCAGATTATAAGAAACTATAGCCATACCTTTACTATATCCAACATGTATCTGCCTACCTGGCAAAAAATTGATACTGTGCTGTGGAGGACAAGGGATGTTGGTCTCTTGAAGGTCTCTTATTCACTAAAAATATTTCACAATATTACTGTTTTTGCTGTATTTTGGATCAAATAAGTGAATCCTTGGAATGAATTACATCATGAATTACATTCTGCATGATACAATATAAAGATTTCACTTTGATCCTCTGTAAAGTTTTTTTTTTTTTTGTTACTACTACAACATTACTGTAGTAAAACCATGTTTTACTACATTTTATACATGTGAGGATGAGTGGAGAGTATAGAATAATATAGATTAAAAATTAGCTAGATAGCGAATACATGCATATTAACAGCCTTGAATTAACCATAATTGAATATTATTACCATAACATGATTAGCCTAAATGTTAATAAGTGTATCAGCAATCATAAATCAAAGAAGAAATTTCTTAGAAATATGTTACCTACACTGTAAAAACTAAAGGAGCCTCAAATATCCTGTCGGATACTCAAGGAACTTAAAAATGTAATTTAAGTGCCTCAAAGCTCTTTCTCCTATAGTAGGGTTACTGGAGGAGCATTGACAATATTTGAGGTTCTTGCTGGAACTTATGGGATCCTTTAAGCACTTTGTATTTAGTTTAGAGGTTCTGGAGTCACCTTTTCATTACCACGAGACCTCGAAGTGCTTTGGGGGAAAATAGAGGAACCTGAATGCGATAGAAGGGTTATTGGAAGATCTTTTAACATTTAAGTGGTTCCTGGAAGATCTCTTATGTTAAAGCCAGCATCTGGAGGAACCCAGTGGTTCAGTGAGGCCAGAATGATATTATTATTATCCTATTATTACTTAAGTTTGATTCAGTATACATACACAGGTGAAAAATACGTATAGGCTACTATTAAAAATGTACTTGAGTGTGTTTTTAGTAGGCCTTCAATACAAATATAACCTACTTTAATGCATTTTAATACATTTAACAGTAGCCTACGTCTTTTTCACCTGGGTAGCTTACATTTATTTATATAGGCCTATTTTATTGATTAATTTAAACCTTAAACAACAACACTAAATAATAATAATATTAATAAAAAAATCATTAATTATTATTGAATAAATAATAGTAATAAAATAATATTTTTTACTTCTTCATAAATTATTATTTGAAGAAGAAGAACCATGAGGATAAAGGTTTTATTCAGTCACGAAACTGCTGCTATTCCTCTGCTGTCGTCACTTCAGTGATGCTCGCGCTGCTCGCGCGCAACAAAGCTCAGCTGATCTACGTCATCGAGTTTGAAAGTAACGGCTCTCCTCATCAGCGCCTGCCGCATCTTCCGCCGTTTGTTCGGCTCTCCGTTACAAGGTTTGTAAACTCGCCAACGAAATATAAATACTCACTATATATTCAAACACACACATATATAAACTAAATGTATTATACATTACTACGTTTTCAATTGTTTATTGCTATGGTTTATTGAACAGTATCTGGTATGAAGGTTTTAGCCGCGATGCAAACTACGTTGATCTAATGAACAAATTGAAATTATTGACTTATTGTCTTAGATTGATTTAAAGTTAGTCATTCAATTCAACATATTCTGCACAAATGTGTCTTCAAATTGCTGATATAACTTACAGCCTAACTAATTTAGCTGATTCCTGCTGTCGTCATTGGCGTTTGTTATGAATAACAAAAGCAGGTTAATATAGTTTGGTCTGTTTTTGTTTAGCCTAACTTTACTTACTACAGGTGCCCTCATTCTCTCAGATATCATTTTGAATCCATTTAGTGGTCAATAAATACTATGTTGTGAATAATCAGCTTTGTTATTTTGTTTCCCCAGAACAACCAGTAACTTACAATGTTTCAGTGGCAACATTGAATTACAGTAAGTACCTGCACCACATGCAAGTACTTTATTACTATGAACTCTGTGTGCAATTGCAAACCATTTTTATATAAATTGTTGCATTGAATTGAACTAGACAAGTGTACATAAGAATGGTTTCATGAATGATTTACACAATTTTTTTCTGCTTGTGTTTCATGCAGTGAAATTGAATGGTGTCAGGGGTTGCATTATGCCTGAGATCTGCTTTTGGGTTCCACAGACAGAAAGTCAAACAGGTTTGGAACGTCACAAGGCTGAGGAAATTATTTAAATTTCACAACAATCACTTTAATAACCTTACTAACAGTAAATTTTGTATTTTGCAGGGATCTCGGTAAGCTGAAATACAAGTTTGAAGAAGAATAAAAATCCTCCTGTAGACCTGAAAATCATTGAAGTGCCTGGACCATCCACCAGAAAAGAGGAAAAACAAACGGAAAATGAAGCTGATGCACCTTTTCACTTTTCTAACTCGTTAAGTACCTCACATGTCCCTTGTGAAGATTTTATAATTGATTGCATTTTATGTTGCAGTGAGTAAAGGTGCGTCACATTTGTGAATTTCATGAAATTACACAGGCAAAAAGGTCCATTGACCATTGTCAGCAGTGTAGCAATGTAATGTATGAAGCACCACACAAAATTGCTGATCGTGTGGATTCTTATTGAAATGACTGAATTCACCAGTGAACACTCACAGAACAACAGATCATTTTACTGCACCTTAACTCTGTTCAAATGGAAAATGTTTTCTGCTTGTTGTGACATAAGGAATACTGTTTCCGGGTCAAAGCCTCTACTCTACTTCCTTTATCTTGTTTCTAGATATTGAGAATATACTCAACCATTTATGGGAACTGTTGATTCAAGTCACATTTAAGCTTTTCAAAAGCCATAGTGTACATTACAGTCTCCAGTCTCACGGCATCCCAGACTTCAACATTTTATGATTCAAAATAGCAGAATAACTAACCATCTGAGATTTCGGAATAGAGATAAAGGTTAGGATCATAATTTTCAGGAATATTACAGAACAATGAGTGCATATTAGCACTGTTTGTTGTTTGTTTTTGGCATCTGAGAGAGCTTTTGGACTTGGAAACAGTTGCGTCAGACTTAAGCGAACTGAAACACGTTTTAAAATTAAGTGAAGATGGACATTTTTAATTAGTCAATTTTAATTTTTTACATTGATTTATTACATGGAACATGTGTTTTCTATGCATTTTGTTGAGATGTCTTTTCTTGTGTAGCCTATTGTATACACATGGTTGATTATCCATGTTACTTATGTATTATACAATTTGTTTTGTGTGTATTCATTGATATTAATCTATTACTAGCTTTTTTTCCCCAAGTGCATTGAAGTGTATGTATTAAAATGGATCTAAAATATGTAATAAACAATTCTTATTTTGTATTTGGTTCAGTTTGTTTATTATAATAGAAGTTTATGGTAACCGTAGTAACAACATGAAATTAATTTAATACAAATAATAAAAAAAAAAAAAAAAATTTGGTTCCTGGAGGCACCCACAGTGGTTCCACACAGTGCTTCATATAAGAGTTCTTCAGGAAACCTGTGTGGTTCCTCAGAGAACCGGCCCTTTTTAAAGGGTGCCTAGAGGATCTACAGACGGTTCCGCCGGTGTGGCGAAGTGAAGAACCCCAAAAGGTTCCTCCAGGCACCTTTAATTTTTACAGTGTAGGTGATGAGGATCGCTTTGTGTAAGTTCCAGTACGAAACAGCGCGGGGGCGCACCTGTTATGATTTTCCGATGGTAAAAACAAATTAAATGTTGTTGTATTACTTATATATATAGTTTTGACCAGCGAATGTGTGCAAATGTGCATTTTTTTTGTCCGTCATTAAAACGGCGCAGGCGGTATTACATTACATTTTCATCAACAGGTTACAAACTAGTTTGTTTTTCTGTTGTAAAATACATTTGGCCAAAATCGCATTTTATAAAAGATGAAATACTACTGTATGCACAGGATATTTAAGTTATGCGTTAGGCAATATATTGGCTATGACTACAAATGCTAGCCTAGACCTCTCTCTCAGGCGACGTCCCACATGTCTCAGTCAGTGAGTCATCAAATAAATAAAATATGAGCCTTTATAGACATAGTGTTTAGTAGTACTTATTCAAACAACAAGATATTTATTTACCCTTCGCAAAACTTCGTTCAGCTGCTGTCTACTGTGCGGCTGCTTGTGGAACTTCAGTTGATTCAGTGAATATAGAGGGGGCGGAGTTATCAGCTTACTGACAGCTTGAGGATCGAATAAGATTTACACAAGCTCAGTTTAAGAACTTTCATTGGCTAAATATTTGTAAAACAGACAGACAGACGTAAAGGATGACCAATAGCATTGATTAAAAAAAAAAAAAAAAAAAAAAAACACCACCAAAAAAAGGGCACTTCGGAGTGTGAGGGCAAAAAGGGCATGTGCTCTGCACAGGTTGAGCCCTACCTGTGCACGTGCCTGATTGTAGGCATAACTAGGGATGCAATAACGCCACCAACAACAACCAAAACTAGGCTACTCATTGCATGTAAACTAATTGTAACGTTTCATTGTGAATCAAATTAAAATTCTTCTCTTTGCAAACGTAGGCAGAGGCATATAGTGACCGATTAATTCAACGATGTTGCAAAGATATTTGTTTTGCCTTACTCTTTATTCATTTAGGCTATTTATTCAGTTATTCATCATCTTCCGTCCTTCGCACTGCTTGTGTCAGTAAGGGCTAGCGCACGCATTCTCAGACCTGTCACCTGTCACTCATCATCGTAGGGGAGGTGTTTGGAATCATTCCCGCGTTACAATCATCAGCCAATCAAGGTGGTCACTTCAGTCAAGCTCGTGCATGAGTAATGACGTCATCCATAGCAACGAAGACTCACTAGTTTAGGAGTTGTCATTTTTCTTTACTAAGAGTAGGTCTGAAAGGCGTTGTGAATAACTTTTATGAGAAAACTCCTAGCTAAAATCTTTTAGTGCGATTTAGGAGTAGGCTACTCCTAGTGGTAAGATAAAATGCTTTGTGAATACGGCCCCAGGTCAGGATGAAACAGTTGTACACTGTGCCTTTTGAGAGGAACTCTGAACACGTCAAGCAACTCAGGAATCCATATGTCCAGGTAAGATAATACAGGGATGTGATTTTTCCGGATTAATCCGGAATTCCGGATTTTCCGACCTGAAAATGTGACCTACGTGAATCATGCAGATCTGTAAAAAAAAAAAAAAAAAAAAAAATGGGGCCCGGGGGGTAATCTCACAGCCGTCACCATGGTAACCCGGGACGGAACCACAATCGCCGCGAATCGCGGCCACACCGGGCGGCACGTCAACATGGTTACAGATGGCAGAGAGATGCAATCTTTCCGCGCCCAGCGAGTGCTTGAAGTGCGTCAGAAACAGAGCGCGCGCGCGATCAGTTGTTGGTAATTGTGTAGTGTGCGCGATGCCGCATCCAATGTAGACAGCATTGCTTTTGTTTGAGGGCGCTTAACACACAGGCTCGTAGAAACGGGCCTGGCAGCTCGCGACAGGTCTAGACGCGGTGAAAGTTTCCTGATTGTGACGGATGGCCGAATTTACATGACACATTATAAATGAGCATTATAGTCTGCGATAGATACAGTGCCAAAAAGAAGAGAAGAGGATAAAAGGGGACAAAGACAGAGGTAAAGTGATGTAGTGAATGAACAGTTTATCTAATTGCATAGTCTATATAATTTCATGGCAGTTATTTACTTAATGTTAGCAGTTGTTCTGAGTTCCCCAGAGGCTTCAGACTGTGTGAGTTTGTGACAATCATGTCAGTTTTAAGACACATTTTTTATTATCACTTTTTTATTAATGTTTTACTCTACAGTTGTGCAGTTTTGGGGTGAATACAGTGCAGGCCAAAAGTTTGGAAACATTACTATTTGTTTTTGAAAGAAGTTTCTTCTGCTCATCAAGCCTGCATTTATTTGATCAAAAATACAGATTATTTTTTTTTATATTGTGATATATTATTACAATTTAAAATAATTGGTTTTCAATTTATTATACTTTAAATTATAATTTATTTCTGTGAAGCAAAGCTGAATTTTCAGGATCATTACTCCAGTCTTCAGCCAGTGACAGCCGGTCTATCACATGATCCTTTAGAAATCATTCTAATATTCTGATTTATTATGAGTGTTGGAAACAGTTCTGCTGCCTAATATATTTGATGAATAAAAAGGTTAAAAAGAACTGCATTTATTCATTTATCCAAATATTTTCTAATATAAATCTTCTTTACTATCACTTTTTATCAATTTAACACATCCTTGCTGAATAAAAGTATTGATTTATTTCAAAAAAGAAAGAAAAAAAAAATCTGAACCCAAATCACTGACCAGTAGTGTATATTGTTGTTACAAAATATTTCTATTTTTTTAAAAAAATTCTTCTTCTTTTTTTTTTTTTTTTTAATTTTATAACTTTTTATTCATCAAAGTATCCTAAAAGTATCACAGGTTAGGTTATTAAAAAATATTAAGCAGCAGAACTGTTTCCAACTTTGATAATGAATCATCATATTAGAATGATTTCTAAAGGACTGGAGTAATGATCCTGAAAATTCAGCTTTGCATCACAGAAAAAAAAATATAATTTAAATTATAGTCTAAAAATGGAAATCCAATTATTTTAAATTATTTTAAATTGTTGATGGCGCACTGTTGATGGCGTGGATTAGACACTTGACTTGGCTTTGATTTCCACTGCGACACATCCACCAAATAAGTTGTCATTTGTCATACTGTACAAAAAAAGTTGCATGTTGCACAACTAGCTGTAAAATAAATCAAAATATATTTTTTTGTTCAAATAAGTTGTTATGGGTCCTGCTTTACTATCCATATAGATCTGCCACCAGTTTGATCGGCGGGATGGGGGGGGGGGGTCTTAGTATATTTTCCTGCTTTTTTGTCCTTAGCCAATCACATGCCTGATAATAATAAAATACAGAACTGTTTTTAAACAAAACCAAACACACACACACAAATACATATTTTTAGGTAATGTTTACTACTGTAACAGCTTATGTTGCCTTGTGGAGATATTTTAGAGAGTCATGGATATTGAAGGCAGGCAAACACCCCACATTTTCATCTTTGTGGATGAGGCGGGTTTCAACTTGGCCAAAACATGGCGACGAGGGAGGAATGTGATTGGGAAGAGAGCCACAGTGGATGTCCCGGGCCAGAGGGGTGCCAACATCACAATGTGTGCAGCAATATCCACTGATGGACTGCTGTTACACAAACCACTAATTGGGCCATACAACACTGAACGTCTCCTTGCGTTCCTGCATGATCTCTATGGAAGGGTTGTGCTAGGTGAGGAAAGGGATGCAGAGAGAAGAAATCAGCCAACATTTATAATTGTATGGGACAATGTGGCATTTCACCACTCCCGTGCAGTCACTGAGTGGTTTGCAGCCCATCCCAGAATGGTGTCACTTTTCCTCCCACCTTACTTTCCATTCCTCAAGCCCATAGAGGAATTCTTTTCCTCATGGAGGTGGAAGGTTTATGACCACCATTCACATGATCAAATGTCCCTCCTGGATGCAATGAATGCTGGATGCCTGGACAATTCAGTAGAAGATTGCAGGGATGGATCAGGAATGCCAGAAGATTCTTAGGTGTATTGCCCTAGGCCTAGATGACATGAGATGTGATATGGATGAGAACCTGTGGCCAAATGGAGAAGACTGAGTAGATTAGCATTACTATTATATCTGTATCAGTGGATGGTGTGTATACAACTTGTATTTTGGAATTACTCACTGCAAAAAAATGAAAATAAATAAAGGACATAAAATGTATTGAAGCATTCTGCATCATGTCTGATTCATTCCAGTAACATATACAGTATTGCAGTGAATTATAAACAGAGATGTGTCCTTGTTTTACACAAGAAAGCATTGTATAATGCTACATGTTGTTAGTGTTTTTTAGGTCATTGTTTTGTGGCTGACAAAGTGTGTTTGTTGGCTGTCAACTTTTGCTAGTGTTGTGGAAGAATGTGTTGATTTGAGACGTGTGAAGTGATTTGGTAGTTTTAGTGCATTTTGAATGTGAAATGAACTGATGTGCCGAGCTGAAAGTTGGTTAGGAGAACTGTGTGAAGAGTTTTGAAAAAGTGACTTAAGTATTGATAAATGTGTCCTAGCGACTGTAAAAAACTGTAATACAAAAAAGAAAAGAAAATCTTTGCTGAAGAATGCTGTAATCATCACGTCAGGCATTTTAGAGAACAAATGGTTTCAATTTTGTTAAGATTGTATTGTTCTTTATGAATAAATTAGGCCTATTGAAGAAGACAGGTCGTTTATGTGATAGAAGACTAAGTAGAAAGTGATAGTTCAGAAATCAGATCAGAAATGTCATTAATGAGATTAAGGTTTTTAGGTGACATTACAAAATCAGAAAGAAGTTTTTAAAATGTTGATTTTGATTCAGAAACATTATTCTTTATGAATTACTTTCCTTATTAGTTTTTCTCAGTCACTTTGGAGCATTTCTCACATCACTATTTACATTTGCACAACAGTTAATGCAGTTCTCAAAACAATTAGTAGCCTACAAACTTGCAAACCTGGTTGATAACCTGCAAAAGCGTGTCACTTGCTCAAAATGGATAGCTCATTCCTCAAAAGCAAGTATTCATGTCAATGAAAGTGTCAGTGTCATCAAGATGAAAAGTCCTGACACCATTGTTTATGAACAAGATAGTCAAATGGCTTTGTCATGTTTTCATTATGACAGTTTACTCTGTAAATATTTTCCAATGCAAAAAAGTTAGATCTTGGTGACACTACCTGAAAATGCTCAAGACAGCACTATATACTATTTGCACACAGTCAAATTAATTAGATATTACACGCAATTTGGTAGTAAAACAGTTTGTTAAAGTGTCATTTTATTGGTGCAAAGTATTTTTGCAACTGCTTTTTAAGGAAATTTTAATAAAGTTTAATAAACTTTAATAAACTTTATTAAAATTCCTTTTAATAAAGGAAATGTCATGCAAGTAGACAAGTAGGCCTAGTTAAGTGCAAAGACCGTTGGAAAGGCCTTCACTAGGGATTCGATTGGATACATCAAACTGCCCTCTTACTTTCAGCCAATCAGATACGCTGGGCACGTTACGTAATTAATATTCATCAGCCAAGCCTCACCTTGTAGCCTACATTCGCTCTGTTTACCAATAATGGAACCAAATTAATATCATAGACTACTTTTTCATCCCCCACCGGTATTCACGCGAGGCTATAATAGGCTACCGCTTTAGTCTCATGCAAAACTACTAATACAAGTTGACCGAAAAAAGCCCACTGACGCTATAATGGTTTCTTCCATGTTGACATCGATAGGCCAGCAAAAGTGAAAGTAAAAGTCTTAGGAGCCGTTTTCTCTTAAATAACTGCGTCACGTAGCGTTCCATAGTAGAAAAAGTGAGTATTAAAGGTGATGTATAACACAAAAGCTCTCGTTATGTTTATATTTGGTAGATAAACACCATTTGTACAATTTTGTAAACTTGTGACTGTAAAATCGATCGCAAAAGCAGCAGTTGGTCGAGATGAAGCGTTGAGGTCGCGATCGTTTGACGTTAGCGCGGGTAAATATTTTTCTTAACTTTTAAGTAAATCTATACGAACTACGATTTTCCTCTATTGATGGATTAATATTAGCCTACTCAATCGCTTCCTCTTTTTTTCTTATTTTTAATATTGCTGTAGTAGGCTATGTTGCTGACTCGACCAATCCTATTTCCTTACCAAACTCGATGCTAATCGAATTAAATGCGGAACTTGTGAGATTAAAAATAATAATAATCCTTTAAAAGTAATATATATATATATATAATTTTTTTTATTATTATTTTTTTTTAATAGAATATAAACCCCGCAATGAGTAAGAATACAAATATACACAGCAGACAGGAATAAACCAATCATTGTTTCTTCTTTAAAAAAAATCGTTTCCTTGTAAATAAGCGTGTGACAGTTGTTCCCTTTCGAAAGCTACAATCGATGCTGCGCTGCTCAGCGCATTGGGAACGTCTTTAGTCGTGACCAGCTGTGAATATTGTGTGTAACACGTCGATAGAATTGACCCGGAGGTAATATAGCCTCGGTCGATGACGTCATCGGCGCGCACCCGCAACACGAGGCTATAAATAGATGAGCCACAGGTGCATCGTCAGGTCTTTTGTCTTCAGACCATTCTGTGCATGTGTGTACGCAAACACTCTCTCTCTACCTCTTATCTGACTACAGATCTGTGTTAGGAGTTAGTTTTGTCAGGCAGTGTGCAGAAATTTCTCATTCTCAAGTCTTTTTCTCTCACGTTACACAAGGAGTTTAAAAAGTAAAAAAAGAAGAGAAATGAGTCAGCAAAGCAGTAAGCGTTGTGTTCCTCCATGCTCCCGTCCCATGTCTGAGCTGGATACACACGACTACTGCTTTGTTTGTTTGGGGGAAGAGCACGCGGTTCTGGCGATAGAGAAGGGCGGGTGCGAGCATTGCGACCATCTTACTGTCAAAATGCTTCGTGCTCGTCTGAACTATTTCCAGACCGCACCCGCATTACCATCGTGGGGCTCTCGTATGGATCTGCATGATGAGCAAGAGACGGGTCCGTCCCTTTCGCTTGCTGCATCACCAGATCCACGCATCCTTCCTGGTGATCTCGAAGCGCGCTCCGGCGCCTCTTCGGTTCACGAGGGGGATGATATATCTCTTGGGTCTTCGGACCGCGAGCAGCCCGCCTCTGAGCATTCCACTCGCGATAAAAGATCTGTCGAGGAATTACTCGAGGTGGTTACTCGCGCGGTGGCCAGGTTACAGCTTGACTGGCCACGCGAACAAGAGACCCCCAAACAGTCTAAGCTAGGGGATAGGTTTCTGTCCGGTGGCAAGGGGGAGAGAACGCAACATCAGTCTCTCCCCTTTTTCGAGGACCTCCATGACGAACTATCTAAGTCATGGAGTAAACCATATACTTCCCGTGTCTTTGTACCCTCGACGTCGACTTTTTCGACTATCGTGGGTGCGAAGTCGCGGGGGTATACGGAGATGCCACAGGTTGAAGAGACGCTCGCGGGCTATCTCTCGCCTGGCGCGGCATCTTCGTTAAAGAGACCTACCCTCCCTTCGAAGCCATGTAGAACAACATCAGCGCTCGTAGGGAAAGCTTATCAAGCTGCAGGTCAGGCTGGTGCTGCGCTGCACACTATGGCAGTGTTACAGGCGTACCAGGCTGACCTGTTGAAGGATTTGAGTGCAGGCAATACGATCGATGAGGAAGCGTTTTCTGAACTGCGCCGAGCCACAGACCTGTCTCTTCGCGCGACCAAGCAAACGGCTCGCGCCATCGGCCGTTCTATGTCCGCTTTGGTCAGCACGGAGAGGCACCTGTGGCTCAATCTCACTGGCATCAGAGACAAAGATCGTGTTTTTTTATTAGACTCACCTGTGTCACCATCAGGCTTATTCGGCGATTCCGTTAATACGGTCGTCAATAGGTTTAAGGACGTAAAAAAACACGAAGAGGCGTATGTTCAGTTCCTTCCTCGCCGCACTCAAGGGGAGGGGCCGTCGGCCACCCAGCCCCGCCCCGGTCCTTCAAAAGCTAGGGAGGAGAAAAAGCAGAGTGTGGCAAGTCGTGCTCCCCCTCAGAAAGACTGGAGACAGACTCGCCAGACTCAGCAACCTCCCAGACCAGACCTCAGGACTATTATCAATAAAAAGAGAAAGTCCTGATGGTCTGGCGCCCAATCTAGTGGGGGTAGTCCCCCGCGGGATGGGGCGCGTTCAAGATCTCTTCGCCCCTTCCCGCTACCCTCACAAAACCACTCCATCCCCGCCACCTCTCGTGCTTCGGGGGGCAGCGGTTTCCAGCGAAATGTTAGATGTTACGTTGTTTCCTGCCGTCATTCAGGACGCGGAACATCTAACATCCCCTCAAAAGGAAGTATTAAAATTGATACCACTCTCAGAAAGTCTGGCAGCGTGGAAACTTCTGCCAGGCATTTCTGCGTGGGTATTAAGCACAGTACAGATAGGATACAGAATCCAATTTATTCGTCGTCCTCCGTGTTTCAACGGCGTGGTTTTCACTTCCGTGAAACCGGAGCTGATGCACGTACTGTCACAAGAACTGCAAACTCTTCTGAGCAAAGAGGCCATAGAACATGTTCCTCTTCCAGAGAGAGAGTCGGGCTATTACAGCAGATACTTCCTGGTTCCCAAAAAGGATGGGGGGGTGCGTCCAATCTTAGATCTTCGAGGCTTAAACCGTTCAGTCAAAGCGCTCAAGTTCAAGATGTTAACCGTCAAGACGGTCGTGACGCAAATTCAACATCACGATTGGTTCGTCACGATCGATCTGAAGGACGCATATTTTCACATAGAAATATTGCCACAACACAGGAAATTCCTGAGGTTCGCTTTCGGGGGCGAAGCGTACCAATTTCGGGTTCTTCCATTCGGCCTAGCCTTGTCACCCCGCACATACACAAAATGCATGGATGCAGCACTAGCTCCATTGCGACTCCAGGGCATTCGCATTTTGAATTACATCGACGATTGGTTAATACTAGCACAATCACGAGAGATGGCGCTCCAACACAGAGACATCGTGTTAGCTCATCTAGTTTCTCTAGGGTTGAGACTCAACACCAAGAAGAGTGTTCTTTCTCCTGCCCAGAGAACGACTTATCTCGGGATCGTTTGGGATTCGATCACGATGCGGGCACAACTGTCTCCCGCTCGAATCGAGACCATTCGGCAGACCATGATCAAAGTCAGGCTAGGCCAAGAACGTACTGTTCGTCAGTACCAAAAAATGTTAGGTTTCATGGCGTCAGCATCCACGGTGATTCCTTTGGGGCTGTTGCACATGAGACCGTTTCAATTGTGGCTAAAAGCCAGAGGATTTCATCCAAGAGCCAATCCTCAAAGGCTAATAAAAGTGACGCGCCGCGGGCTTCGTACACTATCTCCGTGGCTAAGACCCCGGTTTCTCACCTTGGGTCCCACTCTAGGGGCGCCGTGTCGTCGCAGACTGCTAACGACGGACGCCTCCCTGATGGGCTGGGGAGCAGTCTTAGATGGCCGTCCAGCTCAAGGGGAATGGGAGGGCCATCAGCTCGATTGGCACATCAATTGCCTCGAGCTGATGGCCATATTTCTGGCTCTGAAATATTTTCTCCATCAATTGAGAGGCTGTCATGTCCTAGTGCGGGTGGACAACACAGCGGCAGTCTCTTATATAAATCACCAGGGAGGTCTGCGCTCACGCAATCTGAACAGAATAGCGAGGCAGATTTTTCTCTGGGCCCAGGACAAGTTCCTGTCACTCAGGGCAGTATACATTCCAGGGCATTTGAATGTGGGAGCAGATTTACTGTCCAGACAGACACTACCGACGGGGGAATGGAAACTCCACCCGGAAGTAGTGAAACAGATTTGGACCAAATTTTACAAAGCGGAGGTGGACCTCTTCGCCTCACAACAGACAGCGCAATGTCCCCTTTACTTCTCTCTGAGTCACCCAGCTCCACTGGGTCTGGATGCGATGGCGCACACATGGCCCAAGATGCGCCTGTATGCGTTTCCTCCAGTTTCTCTGCTCCCGGGAGTTCTAGCCAGGGTTCGCCAACAAGGGTCTTGCCTCTTACTGATAGCGCCGCGTTGGCCGAACAGAGTATGGTTCTCGGAGATAATATCTCTCCTCGACGGCTCGCCGTGGGCGATTCCGGAGAGGAGAGACCTTCTGTCTCAGGCGGAGGGCACGATATTCCATCCCAGACCCGACCTGTGGAATCTTCACGTTTGGCCCCTGATGGGAACCAACTGAGGGACACTGGGCTTTCGCCTGCCGTTATTGAGACCATTCTAAGTGCTAGGGCTTCCTCCACTAGACAAAGTTATGCCAATAAATGGGGTGTTTTTGAAAGATGGTGTGTTGTACACAATGTGGATCCAGTCAACTGCCAGGTTGCTTCAGTGCTGGACTTCATGCAAGAGAAATTATCAACGGGCACATGCCCTGCTACTCTTAAGGTTTATGTGGCCGCTCTTTCGGCTTGCCACGCCTTGGTAGACGGGGCACCGCTCGGGAGACACCCTCTGCTCTCTCGCTTCCTTCGTGGGGCCAGGCGACTGAGGCCTCCAGTAAAAACCAAGATCCCTTCATGGGACTTAGCTACAGTTCTCGAGGGTCTGGTTGACACCCCCTTTGAACCTATAGAATCAGCGTCTGATAAACTTCTGACTCTAAAAATGGTTTTTCTAATGGCAATAACTTCCTTGAAGAGAATTGGGGATATGCAGGCTCTGTCTATCTCTCCATCCTGCTTAGACTTTGCCCCAGGAATGGTGAAAGTGATTTTGCATCCTCATCCTGATTACCTGCCTAAGGTTCCATTTTCGGCTGTACATCCGGTCATTCTAGAAGCCTTCTGCCCTCCACCGTTTACAACGCTGGAGCAGGAGAAATCTCACAGACTGTGTCCAGTTCGTGCTCTTCAGGCTTACGTCCACCGCACTAGCCAGTGGCGTAAGTCAGAGCAACTCTTTGTCTGTTATGGTGGTAGTAACAAAGGAGCAGCTGCCACCAAGCAGACCATGTCTCATTGGGTTAGGGATGCTATTGCTCTTGCTTATGAGGCGCGCGGTCAAGCTTCGCCTAAAGGTCTTAGGGCTCACTCCACCAGGGGGGTCGCATCTTCTAGTGCTTTGGCAAGAGGTGCCCCCCTACAACAGGTTTGTGATGCGGCAGGTTGGTCCTCGCATTTTGAATTACATCGACGATTGGTTAATACTAGCACAATCACGAGAGATGGCGCTCCAACACAGAGACATCGTGTTAGCTCATCTAGTTTCTCTAGGGTTGAGACTCAACACCAAGAAGAGTGTTCTTTCTCCTGCCCAGAGAACGACTTATCTCGGGATCGTTTGGGATTCGATCACGATGCGGGCACAACTGTCTCCCGCTCGAATCGAGACCATTCGGCAGACCATGATCAAAGTCAGGCTAGGCCAAGAACGTACTGTTCGTCAGTACCAAAAAATGTTAGGTTTCATGGCGTCAGCATCCACGGTGATTCCTTTGGGGCTGTTGCACATGAGACCGTTTCAATTGTGGCTAAAAGCCAGAGGATTTCATCCAAGAGCCAATCCTCAAAGGCTAATAAAAGTGACGCGCCGCGGGCTTCGTACACTATCTCCGTGGCTAAGACCCCGGTTTCTCACCTTGGGTCCCACTCTAGGGGCGCCGTGTCGTCGCAGACTGCTAACGACGGACGCCTCCCTGATGGGCTGGGGAGCAGTCTTAGATGGCCGTCCAGCTCAAGGGGAATGGGAGGGCCATCAGCTCGATTGGCACATCAATTGCCTCGAGCTGATGGCCATATTTCTGGCTCTGAAATATTTTCTCCATCAATTGAGAGGCTGTCATGTCCTAGTGCGGGTGGACAACACAGCGGCAGTCTCTTATATAAATCACCAGGGAGGTCTGCGCTCACGCAATCTGAACAGAATAGCGAGGCAGATTTTTCTCTGGGCCCAGGACAAGTTCCTGTCACTCAGGGCAGTATACATTCCAGGGCATTTGAATGTGGGAGCAGATTTACTGTCCAGACAGACACTACCGACGGGGGAATGGAAACTCCACCCGGAAGTAGTGAAACAGATTTGGACCAAATTTTACAAAGCGGAGGTGGACCTCTTCGCCTCACAACAGACAGCGCAATGTCCCCTTTACTTCTCTCTGAGTCACCCAGCTCCACTGGGTCTGGATGCGATGGCGCACACATGGCCCAAGATGCGCCTGTATGCGTTTCCTCCAGTTTCTCTGCTCCCGGGAGTTCTAGCCAGGGTTCGCCAACAAGGGTCTTGCCTCTTACTGATAGCGCCGCGTTGGCCGAACAGAGTATGGTTCTCGGAGATAATATCTCTCCTCGACGGCTCGCCGTGGGCGATTCCGGAGAGGAGAGACCTTCTGTCTCAGGCGGAGGGCACGATATTCCATCCCAGACCCGACCTGTGGAATCTTCACGTTTGGCCCCTGATGGGAACCAACTGAGGGACACTGGGCTTTCGCCTGCCGTTATTGAGACCATTCTAAGTGCTAGGGCTTCCTCCACTAGACAAAGTTATGCCAATAAATGGGGTGTTTTTGAAAGATGGTGTGTTGTACACAATGTGGATCCAGTCAACTGCCAGGTTGCTTCAGTGCTGGACTTCATGCAAGAGAAATTATCAACGGGCACATGCCCTGCTACTCTTAAGGTTTATGTGGCCGCTCTTTCGGCTTGCCACGCCTTGGTAGACGGGGCACCGCTCGGGAGACACCCTCTGCTCTCTCGCTTCCTTCGTGGGGCCAGGCGACTGAGGCCTCCAGTAAAAACCAAGATCCCTTCATGGGACTTAGCTACAGTTCTCGAGGGTCTGGTTGACACCCCCTTTGAACCTATAGAATCAGCGTCTGATAAACTTCTGACTCTAAAAATGGTTTTTCTAATGGCAATAACTTCCTTGAAGAGAATTGGGGATATGCAGGCTCTGTCTATCTCTCCATCCTGCTTAGACTTTGCCCCAGGAATGGTGAAAGTGATTTTGCATCCTCATCCTGATTACCTGCCTAAGGTTCCATTTTCGGCTGTACATCCGGTCATTCTAGAAGCCTTCTGCCCTCCACCGTTTACAACGCTGGAGCAGGAGAAATCTCACAGACTGTGTCCAGTTCGTGCTCTTCAGGCTTACGTCCACCGCACTAGCCAGTGGCGTAAGTCAGAGCAACTCTTTGTCTGTTATGGTGGTAGTAACAAAGGAGCAGCTGCCACCAAGCAGACCATGTCTCATTGGGTTAGGGATGCTATTGCTCTTGCTTATGAGGCGCGCGGTCAAGCTTCGCCTAAAGGTCTTAGGGCTCACTCCACCAGGGGGGTCGCATCTTCTAGTGCTTTGGCAAGAGGTGCCCCCCTACAACAGGTTTGTGATGCGGCAGGTTGGTCCTCTCCGCACACATTCATAAGATTTTATAGTTTGGATGTTCATGCCACTCCGGGCTCTCATGTCCTTGAGTCGACATCACAAGCTAATGTCTAGGCCTTCTTGCGTTCTTGTGAAACACACCTGCACAACTGTGGGGGTCCAGACATGTTCAAGCACGGCGGCGTGGGTATTCTCGTTCCCAATGCGCTGAGCAGCGCAGCATCGATTGTAGCTTTCGAAAGGGAACGTCTCCGGTTACTTAACTGTAACCTTGTTCCCTGAGAAAGCGGAACGAGATGCTGCGCTACTTTGCCGTGCTGAAGATGTCCCAGGACTGCTCTTCAGACAAAATATCCTGACGATGCACCTGTGGCTCATCTATTTATAGCCTCGTGTTGCGGGTGCGCGCCGATGACGTCATCGACCGAGGCTATATTACCTCCGGGTCAATTCTATCGACGTGTTACACACAATATTCACAGCTGGTCACGACTAAAGACGTTCCCAATGCGCTGAGCAGCGCAGCATCTCGTTCCGCTTTCTCAGGGAACAAGGTTACAGTTAAGTAACCGGAGACGTTCTATCCTCCTTCGTTATTCTTCCTCGGTATGACTGACTGCTTCTCACACACACTAGGGCTAGGCCATACCATCACTTGGATCAAACCAAGTAAAGCCTAGTTGTGGGGGGAGCAACTAGTTTTCTGCCCTTAAAGTGAGGCATAACAGGAAATGGTAGAAACTACTAATTCGTGCTTCTGTCCTTTCCATTCAGAGTCAGTGGAGGAGATCAGACTAATCAGATGCACGAGTGCAGAACCATGAGGACAGAATGAGTCATGTACAACAATCCAAAGATAGAGATTGTTCTCCAGGATGCAGGTACACTGAATAAAGACAACATGATATCAACCATTTTTACATTGTTAATACACTCTTCCTGATTTTATTGTGAAAGACTACAGTGGATATCTTCATAATAGAAAAGATTGCTTTGGCTCTTTGCATCTGATGTCACCAAGCCCTATTATTTGCTGTACTGTATTACAGTTCAGTCCAGCAGAAGAGATCAGATTCACCAGAGCCCAGCAGTGTGTCCAGGAAGAGTGACTGGTCTATGGATCCTCCACCTCAAATTAAGAGTGGAGACACACAGCCCAATCTCAGGTTTCACTTTTATTTTCAGTATATAGCCTACTAAAAATATTCTAATGTTTTGATTTTTTTTTTTTTTCAAGAAATATGTATGGTGAATTGATGGTACTTTTAACTTGGTTTGGTGTTCTTACATTGTATTGTTCAGGTTACAGCTTTTCTATGTTCAAATTTGGAAATGCACAGTAAAAAAAAAAAAAAAAAAAAAAAAATCAAAATTCTCTTTTGTTAGTAACACTTAAAGGGGAGGTGAAATGCTATTTCATGCATACTGAGTTTTTTACACTGGTAAAGAGTTGGATTCCCATGCTAAACATGGACAAAGTTTCAAAAACTAAGTTGTACGTTTGAAGGAGTATTTTTGTTCCAAAAATACTCCTTCCGGTTTGTCACAAGTTTCGGAAAGTTTTTTTCGAGTATGGCTCTGTCTTACGTAAGATAGAGCGGAATTTCCTTATATGGGTCCTAAGGGCACTTCTCCGGTAAGATCGCGGGCGCGTGCGCACTCGTAGACCAGAGCAAGAGAGCGAAAGCAGTTCGCCATCAAAGCGCCCTGCCCGGCTTTTGGGAAGTAAATGTCACCAAAGAAGTGTGTTTTTGGTTGCCAGGGCAAGACAACCCTGCACAGATTCCCAAATAACCCGGCGTTAAGGCACCCGTGGATGGAGTTTGTTTTCCTGAGCATAAACGGAGTTGTGTAAGTTTCCTGCATTTCGACGATGATTGTTTTATAAACAAAGCCCATAGCAACGGATTTGCAGATCGTCTAATGCTTAAGGATCGAGCAGTCACAATGATAAAGGTTCGCGGTCGTGCGTTGGAACGGTGAGTAAAACTGTTGAACAAATGTCTCTGTGTGTTGTTAGCTCGGCGCGTTAGCACAGCTTTAGCTTCGCCCACACGGCCCGCCCCCAGCCGCTCGTTTTTTTCCGGAAAGACTCGGTACAGCCTATCTTTCAATTAAAAATATAATAAAACAAAAGACTTTTTGGAGATATGAAGGATGCAATATTACTCTATAGGTACTCAAGATTAACAGGAGATTGAGTGAAAATGAGCATTTCACCCCCCCTTTAAAGGTTGATTGAACTATCTAACATAGAAAGATGTTCTGTTCTGTTACAGTTCAGTCCAGCAGAAGAGATCAGATTCACCAGAGCCCAGCAGTGTGTCCATGAAGAGTGACTGGTCTATGGATCCTCCACCCCAAATTAAGAGTGGAGACAAAAGGCAGGTCTTATACTGTTATGAAACAGTGTGTACAGGAGAGAAGCAACAGAGGACACACCGATCAAATGCAATGACATCTTTAGACCTTTACCTGGACAAGACAAACCCATCAGAACTGTGCTGACAAAGGGAGTTGCTGGCATTGGAAAAACAGTCTCTGTGCAGAAGTTCATCCTGGACTGGGCTGAAGAGAAAGAGAACCAGGACGTCCAGCTCATATTTCCACTTCCTTTCAGAGAGATCAATCTGATGAAGGACAAAACACTCAGTCTTTCAGATCTTCTTCATGTCTTTTTCCCTGAAACTAAAGAAATGGAAATATCCAGTGACAAATATAAAGTGTTGTTCATCTTTGATGGTCTGGATGAGTGTCGTCTTACCTTAAACTTTCACCGGAATGAGACTCTATGGGATCAGACCAAAGAGACCTCAGTGGACGTGCTGCTGACGAACCTCATTGTGGGGAATCTGCTTCCCTCTGCTCTCATCTGGATCACCTCTAGACCAGCAGCAGCCGATCTCGTCCCCTCTGAGTGTGTCCATCGAGTGACAGAAGTACGAGGCTTCAATGATCCACAGAAGGAGGAATACTATCTGACAGAAGCATCAGTTTACTCAGGATTGTGCACTCAGATCTTCAGAGAGGAGTTTGGCTGGTATCAGGGGAAAGTCTTCTGCTTTGTTCATCTGAGCGTTCAGGAACATCTAGCGGCTCTATATGTGCATCTCTCCTGTACAAACAACAACAGAAATGTGTTTGACCCAAACACCAAACAGAGTTCGCGGTCTAAAGTCAAGGGCTTGTTTCAACTCAATTCACCAGAAGAACATGTGTCATTATCTGAGCTGCATCAGAGAGCTGTGGATGAGGCTCTACAGAGTAAAAATGGACATCTGGACCTTTTCCTGCGGTTTCTTCTGGGTCTATTAGTAACGTCTCATCAGATTCTCCTACAAGGATTAATGACTCTGCCAAGAAGTAGATCTGACAGCAATGAGGAAACAGTTGAGTACATCAAGAAGAAGATCAGCACCGCTTGCTCTCCAGAGAAATCCATCAATCTGTTCCACTGTCTGAATGAACTGGGTGATCATTCACTAGTGAAGGAAATACAACAGTCTCTAAAATATGGAACATTGGCTGAAGTCAAACTCTCTTCATCTCAGTGGTCAGCTTTAGTCTTTGTGTTGTTGACATCAGAGCAAGTGATGGATGTGTTTGAGCTGAATAAATTTGTTGCAAAAAAAAAATTTGCAGATAAAGTTCTCCAGAAACTGCTTCCTGTGATTAAGGAATCCAGATCAGCACAGTAAGTGACAGATGATCTTTTAAAACATTTTACAGACAGAGTGCTGGCCCTCATGCTGGAGGATCTATGATTTTCTGTTAGTACTGACTCATGTGTTTAATTACTTGAGAGGGGAATAGTGATGCAACCTATAACCAGAGCCTTCCTTCTAGTTTTGATACCAGATTTTGATATTTGTTTCCATACTCCTCTGTGGTTTAACATTTAAAATCAAAGAATTTAAGACAGCCATGAATATTACTATTGTAATATTCCTGTTGATCTGTAAAATTAAATTATTATTATTTATCAGTATCACTGATATAAAAAAAGAGAAAAAAGGGGCATCTCTAGATAAATATCTATAATTATATTAAATATATAACGAAATAATCAGTTCATACATATGATATTTATAAATAAAATAATTAGATTTTAGACAGACAAGGAAAATTAAGGCCCTGGAACCACTGTGCAATGCTACAGGTTATCCGTCAACTGAACGTCCGTTGCATTCGCAGCAACAGTTTTTACTGTTACTGTGTTCAATTTATTGTTTTCAATCTCTCTACAGTTTGGATGACTGTAATATCACAGATAAAGGTTGTGTCACTCTGGCTTCAGCTCTGAGATCAAACCCCTCAAACCTGAGAGATTTGGATTTGTCTGAGAATAAACTACGAGATTCTGGTGTGAAGCGTCTATCTGATGGACTGAAGGATCCTCATTGTAAACTGCAGAAACTGAAGTAAGATCTTCTGTTTGATCTTTTTCGTGAATTTCATATATACAAAGAAAATTTAATTCTTAGGAATTAAATTAAAAATCAAGATTGAAAATGGGATTTAATATCATGATATTTGATATATCTGTGAAGATAATTTGAGAAAAATTAAACGTAATAAAATTATTTATAAAAACTCACCAAAGTGTTTGTCACAGTCAGGACTTGGATAATTTAATATTATGTTATGGACTGTATTTATTTGTTATATCAGCACTTGCTTTAATGGACTTGCATAAACATGGCCAGATAAATCACATTTACATACACAGTGGCACAGCGATATTTACAGACATAGATATTTATAATTTAAAAAGAACATATTAGTTAACTTAAATCTACTAAAAGAGTTTCATTTTTCTTTTGGCAGTCTGTACCATTGTGGTGTCACAGATGAAGGTTGTGCTGCTCTGGCTTCAGCTCTGAGATCAAACCCTGAACACCTGAGAGAACTGAATTTCACTGAAAATAAGATTGGAGATTTGGGACTAAAGCTCCTTTCTGATGTACTGAAAGATTCTCTCTGTGTACTAGAGAAACTGAGGTAAGATCATTATCAAAAACATTCATTTATATTAAATGTAATTAAAAAATCACATCAAAGTAAAAAAAAATTACAGCATAATTTGTCACTTCATTAAGTCAAAAAAATAATACAAGGATCTTCAGATAAATATATTAGTAATAGGGTGTATCTCTATCTAAAGGCACTTTTGCATATAAACATTGACATCTTGATTACATTTAGTCATTTAGCAGACGCCTTTGTCCAAAGCGTTAGAAATAATTATAATATTATTATAATTATTTATTATATTATAATTATAAATTATATTATTAGAAATAATGCACAATAAAAATACTCTGCTCATATTTCTTCTCAAGCTCTTCACTGATGTTGTTTCCTTTTTAAACAGAGTATACTAATAAAAAAAAAAAAAAACTTTCTTAAGAACCGTTGGTTGTGGTGGAAATTACACAGCTGTGTCACAGTCAAAATTTACACTGCCGTTCATTAAATTGATCAAAAGTGAGTGTAAAGACATTTATAATGTCACAAATTTCTATTTCAAATAAATTATGTTTTATAAACAAATTTCGGGAGGAGCACGTTCAAAAAATTAATCAATCAACTCGTCATCAAACAATTACCATGTCTACCCTATCAGCATGAGAGGAAGCATATATATATTCACTCTGTCAACTCACCTAACATTCCTTGACAGTTTTCAGCATCCCTCCACCACCCCGACTCCTCACTCTTGGCTTGTTTTTTCACAGCCAGGAATACGGGGGGAGTACTCTGGGTTCAGGCTGAATACTGAGCCCGGAGCCCTGTCCTCGGACAGCACGCCAAATACGCATTTATTCTATCTGACTTATTTGTAAGTGTGAACTCGTGAAATGGTGTTCTTTTGAACTTTCTATTCATAAAAGAATCCTGGAAGAAATGTATCACAGTTTCCACAAAAATATGAAGCAGCACAACTGTTTTCAACATTGATAATAATCATAATTTTTTCTTGAGGAGCAAATCAGCATATTATACTGATTTCCGAAGGATCATGTGACACTGAAGACTGGAGTAATGATGCTGAAAATTCAGCTTTGATCACAGGAAACATCTTAACATATAATACAATACAATCTGTTAATTTATATTTGAAAATAATTTTACACAATATTTGACTCTTTTTGATCAAATAAATGCAGCCTTGTTGAGAATAATACCCCCAGTTTCACAGACCAGGCTTAAGCCTAGTCCCAGACTGAAATGCATGTTTGAGCTGTTTGATTTGTCAATTCCATATTGTTTTGTCACACAAGTAATGTTTTTTTTTTAAGGAACGGTTAAAAGTAACATTAGCTAAATGTCCTAATTTTGAAACCAGAGCCTTAGACTTTTCTATGTTAAAAACATTAAACCCTAAACTTTTGGTTTAGTTTTAATAATAATAATAATAATAATAATAATAATAATAATAAAAACATGAACATAAAACTGCCAAAGAAATACCTAAAAACAGTAGTAGTACATTTACCAGTAATAAACTATTGATAGTAAAACATGGAATTAACAAAGATTCTGTCATAGGCTAGTACCTTTGTGACAGTTCTGTAAAAACAAAAGTACTTGACATAGTTTGTGACATAGTTTAAGTCTGTAGTTGTTTCAGAGAGCGAAAAATGTGTGTTCTTTGCAGGTTGTTGAACTGTGGCGTCACAGTTGAAGGTTTTGCTGCTCTGGCTTCAGCTCTGAGATCAAACCCTGAACACCTGAGAGAACTGGATCTTTCTCAGAATAAAATCGGAGACTCTGGAGTGATTGCTCTCTCTGCTGGACTGAAGGATCCTCACTGCAGATTAGAGAAACTGAAGTATAATGATCTGACTGACATGAGATTCACTAGTGTTTATAATTACGTTGTTGCTAAACAGTGTGTTTGTTCATTGCAGGTTGATGAACTGTGGAATCACAGATGAAGGTTGTGCTGCTCTGGCTTCAGCTCTGAGATCAAACCCCGAACACCTGAGACATCTGGATCTGTCTCAGAATAAAATCGGAGACGGAGTGATTGCTCTCTCTGCTGGACTGGAGGATCCTCACTGCAGATTAGAGAAACTGAAGTATAACGATCTGACTAACATGAGATTCACTGGTGTTTATAATTAAGTTGTTACTAAACAGTGTGTTTGTTCATTGCAGGTTGTTGAACTGTGGCATCACAGATGAAGGTTGTGCTGCTCTGACTTCAGCTCTGAGATCAAACCCTGAACACCTGAGAGATCTGGATCTGTCTCTTAATAAACTAGATCCACAAGTCAGAGTCTCTTCTCTACAGTATATATCGGAAAAACTGAAAAACCTGCTGTGAGTCTGATAAATGTTTTTAAAGGGGGATGTAGAAGTCAAAAACTCTTGTTACTAGAAACACTGGTGGCTGTTAATTGAACTGCAGCCAGCAACTTATTGCTTGTGCTCTTGCTCGTGAACACACGAGATGCAAACAAGCCCCAGCCAAAACAGTGACTGAAAGTGATTCACTGACATCATGTCGACAGATGAGGTTAATTAAAATTACACTGTTATGATCATTTCCTTTGGATTTTACCGACAAAACCGGCCCAAGTCCTTCACATAAAAATATAATTCTACAGACAACCTCGGAAGTCAGGGAAGGTCTTGTTTTCTTTCTCATTTCGCTACAAGCTGTTCACACATTGGCAAGAAAAAGATACATTAACATTTTTATGTACAGCCTCAAGCTACACTGTGTGATTTTTACCCCCATCTAGCGGTGAAATTGTATATGACTACCCAGTGAATATTAGTTTCTGTTCCTCTCAATTCCGAGGGCGTTTTAACTCCTACGGTGGCCGTATTATTCCAAGATTAACATGGCTTCCAGTTATCGACTTCGTCCATGACAATAATAAACAATACGTCTAAAATGAATTAAACTACAGGACAGATGTCAGGAGGTAAACGTCACCCTTGGAATCAGCTATCCCAGCATAATAAGATTAGGCTAACGTTACAATGTGTACAAAGTAAAAGCAATTAAAAATAACTAAAATTTACAGTGCCCTTTTTTTTATATAACTTAAAAAATTGTGCCTTTAAAACTATTCATTACCTGTGATCCGTCGCAGCACAGATTTATGTTACAAGGTAAGCAATACTTTTTCACCATTGATGCGAGGATGAAGTTATACTAGAGGTCGTTCTGGTGTTATGCACAACCATGCTATGGTTAGACAAGCAACTATAAAACTTCGAATTTACACAAATGAATTACAACAGGCTGAATTACCTGTCGAGAAGAAAGCAGGCAACCTCGGCGTCCGTTTTAAAATCTTTTCTCCTAATGAGCTCTTTCCATCTGGGAAAAGTTACTCCAATATTGACTATGGTCTTGCTGATTTGTCTGTCGCGTTTACGTTTTAATTCTCTCTTTCAAATGTGAGTACACACACACACACACACACACACTATCTTTCAAATCTGCCGGCACTCGCGAGCTCGCGAGTAATTTCCCTCACGCATTCGTCACGGTGTCACTGAGTGAAAAACGCAAAAGGCGAAGCTTGAATTTACAGGCATGTCCCTCTTTGGCTAATGTAGTTTCAAGATGGAGGGGCAACATGGCGACCGGCATTCGAACCCCTCACCCGTATGTACTTTAAATGGCAGATTATAAACTTAAGAGAATACTTTATTAATTGAAAGAAGTAAATATACATTAATGAGCACATATATTTTTGAAAGAACTAAGTGTTTTTTGCTAAGAATCAACTAAAAAAGTTACACAGTGTAGCTTTAAGTATAACATGTCAATATCTTTTTTGGAGCAAAGCAATAAACAGCCTTCATATGTATATAAATTATGCTTTAGCTGAGTGGAAGTTTTTGCACTATAAATTGCATTAATATGAATTAAATCCTGTTTATTTTGATGAGACTGGCCCGCAAGAATATCAACATTGTATTTTTAAACAGATTTTGGTTTGTTGTCTACTAGAATGTGATGTGACAGCAGTAATGTCTCATACTCATATGTGTCTGTCTGTGTGTTTTATTGTAGGACTCTCACTATTTAGACGTCAGCTCAGTTTTCTCGGGATCAGCTGATGGTGAAAAAGGAGCAGAGACTGAAAACAGAGTTGCCACTGCAATCACACTGATTTGTGATTTAAAGTCCCCTGTAGTCAATAATCTTATCCCTTAAAAAAATATTTTTGATAATGAAAATGACAGATTTAAATGTTTTTTTCCCCCGTTAAAATATATATTTTTAAATATATGAAATGTAACTCTACACCCTTGCTTTCTGTAGTATATGTGGAACCATGAATATGCTAATTCGTCAAGCCGTGAAAATAGTTACAAATGGGGACAAATGTGAACTGAGCATTCTCAGATTCAAAAAATTAAAGGGTTACTAAACCCTAAAGCAACTTTTTTAGTTAATGATCTGTAAGACTGGGGCTTTATTGGTGCTGTTAATTTATTTGAGTACATTTTTTGAATTTGGGTATAAAGTGTTTTAATTCTACAATAGTGTAAAAACGTCTGAGTGCTGCCCTCTTCAGGTTGAACGGTGGCTACTGCAGTTGAATTTTCCTATTGGATGTTGCGGTACTGTGTGACGTAAGCAGGTACGAGCACACCACACCCTTGGTATGAGCTCACCACGCCCTTGGGTACGAGTTCACCACACCCTTGGTACGAGTTCACCACGCCCTTGGTACGAGGGCATCGAGTATTGCATCAGTTAGGATAGCTTCAAGTTAGCGTCGATTTTTAGCATTAGCTTTATCTGTATTTTGTACAGTGGTGGTGTAGCAGTGTTGCTGGTTGCAAAGCTGTAAACTGTAAAGCGGCACAGTGTCATGCGCTGCTCCTCCTGCATGGGACTCCATCACTGCAGCGGCGTCTGATGTGAGTGAGCATATATTTTTTTAGTCACAATTTATGTTCTTTCCTATTAGGCTAAAGTTAAGCCTCTGGGGTCGGCAAACGTGCCAGCGCGTTTTGCTGGATTTTTTCACATGGCAGCAAAATAGACTGTTCAATGTTTACTTTTTTATGTGTTCACTTACAGTCGAAACAAAACATTGTACTTTTGTAAAATATAGAAAATTTGCTTTCTGCCTCTCCGTGTCCATGAACTTTTTTTCTGGAGCACATCTCTAAACTTATACAAAACTCAGCGAATACTAGTCACACAGGCATAAGCAATATCTTAATAAACATTTAAAGGTATAGTTCACCCAAAAATGAAAATGCTGTCATCATTTACTCTTCCTCAAGTTGTTCCAAACCTGTATGACTTTCTTTCTTCTGCTGAACACAAACGAAGATATTTTAAAGAAGGTTGGTAATTAAACAGTTGCTGGTCCCCATTGACTTCCATAGTATATTTTTTTTCCTATGGAAGTCATGGGGTCCATCGGACGTTTGGTTACCGACTTTCTTCAAAATATCTTCTTTTGTGTTCAACAGAAGAAAGAAAGCCATAAAGGTTTGGAACAACTTGAGGAAGAGTAAATGATGACAGCATTTTCATTTTTGGGTGAACTATCCCTTTAAGTCTCTGCTATTAAATGACATATTTCAAAACAAAAACAAAAATTCTCTGTTTATGTAATCTGTATGAAAAGATAGAGATGTCAGTCGTTCTCATGGTAAATCATCTGCTAATGTAAACATGTCTACAGAGAGCATGCTCTTTTTTTCAAAATATTTTCTTTTGGTCGAGTAAATGTTGACAGAAGTTTCATTTTGGGATCAACCATTCCTTTAAGTTGCTCTGGTAACTGGTTTTATATTCTAAAATTTCATCATGCTGAGCTATATAACATTGATTCCTTTTATGTACATTTGCTTACCTGTCTAATAAAGTAGGCTACGTGCAAGAGCGGCATTTCTGTCAAGTCCAAGTTTGCCACGAAGCTCTCGGCATCTCGAAAACGCCACGCCGATATTGATCCTCGTTTTATTTCACCTTTTGTCCCAACGTCTGCTTGCCATGATCCATAATGTTTGAACGAAACAACAACAGCGTGCCGCTGGACATTACGTAGTTGCAAAGAGTATAGAAGTACCAAGAGGCGAAACTCCGTTGCAGTTTTGACAACAATCGCTAGATGGCGCTACTGTCGCCATTTTGGACTGAACCAACGGCTTTACCGTTAGCACAACTACTTTATACAGCATTACATTATGTCTGGAAATAATTGGAAACAAAGAAAAAAACAGTGTTCTGCCATCAACTGCAACAACTACCAGTGTACAACCAATCAATTAGCATTTCATAGATTCCCCAAAGATCCAGAGAGTTAAAGTAGAAAAGGTTTTTATTAACGTTAAAGTGAGCTAACGTCAACGATAACAGTTAGCTCCACCCTTTAGTAGGGGAGAGTGGGGTGAGTTGTGCCAGTTTTTACTCAAAGTGACTTTAAAGTGAGGCCATGGCAGTAATGCATTCAACTTAAGGATGTAGGCCTACTTATATTTCAGGATGTGGTGCATCCCTGAGAACAATAACTTTGGATCTGAAATAAACTGTTTCAGAAATATAGCTCTTGGGAAAAAGGTGGTCTCATGGCACAACTTGCCCCTGGTGCGGAGGAAGTTGTGCCTTTGGGGGAATACATTGGGGGTAAATTGTGCCAGTGATTTCTTAAGTAAAACAGAACATTTTAATGTTATGAACCATAATGCTATATGAAAGCAAGATAAATTCAATACAAAATTACTCATTTAAGGTTTATTTATATATTGTCACCCTGGAATAGCATGCGTTTTTCCTACTATGGTCAATTGCATATGGATTTTGTATTGAACATAACTCTGGATCACAGTGTCATAGAGACAAGGGGACGGGCTCATTTTACTCAGACGACCAATCAGTCTCTCAGGATCATTGTGAAGCTATCAAGCTACGCCCTAGCAACCATTTAGAGCACCATAGCAACACAATATATGATATTTGTGAATCATTTCAGGCAAAAAAGGCTTTGGCAATAGATGCCTGTTGACATAGCGCTGTCTGTCAATTATGTAACATACATAAGAATAAAGTGACTAGGCTAATTTCTAAACATCCTATTGTGACATAGGCCACTTAAAAACGGAATAAAACTTGTCTTTAATAACATAGTGCAAACTCAAAACTGAAATCAGTGTTAGCTAAATTAAAAAAATAGCAGGCAGGCCCAAGTAAAACACTGATGAGGCATGCCCATCTCCTCACTTCTCAAGATTATACCCTGTGAGTATGTAGGTCTAGGTGGTCTGGATCTGGCACAACTTACCCCAGGCCCTTTGGCACAAATCACCCCAGACCCACAAGTTTGAAAAACTAGCATGATCCAGCAGTTAAGAGCTAACATCATGCTAACTGTATAGACTCATTGTGTAGCCTACTAAAGCACTAAAACATGTGTGAAATGTTTTCAAACTTGTCTATAATTGTTCAGACACTACAATCAAAAAACCTTAATCATAGAAATTTTACTTTGAAAGGGAAAAAACAGTTTTTTGCACTAAAATGTGCTTAACTCTCATGCCATGTGCCTCTCTTCTTTGGAGGACGAGTAAAAGTGATTGCTTTTCAAAATTATGTGGTCACATGACCAATTTCTTCTATGGTTTTTTCCAGAAACAATGGTGGAACTACTTCCCCCCCTGGCATAAATCACCCCACTCTCCCCTACTGTACCACTGGGCTAGGTACCCCATCGGAAGGGTACCTAAAAAAGTGGTATGGTTCGGCATTTTGGTACCATTCACAACTTTTGACAGTGGAAACGCAAATAATTGTGTACGTACCGTACTGTACCATACCGTACTGCTCAGTGGAAATGAGCTTTAAGTGTTTGTTGCACATTTTGATGCCTTGATAACAGGGGTAATGTATGTTTTGACAGGATATAAAATATTACCCAGAGCATTCTGCTTTAATACACGTAGCCTTAATGTAAATATAAGACTATTAATACAGTATAATATATAATTTAAAATAAAATAAAGAAATACATCTTCATTCCTTCCCATACCCACTAACATTTCCCTTAGTTTCAGATAACGTAAGCTAGCCAAACTGAGCCAAAGATTCTGGCCTGGTTGCAAAGTAGTTGTAGAGTTTTTGACTGCATCAATAATAATGTATACGATGGGCTATACATTAACGTTAACGCTTAACGTTACCTTCTCCATCACGACGTGTGTTCGCGCAATGTTGTTAGTTACCTAACGAATGTATGGTGGCCGAGAATGTTCCGTCAACTTTCGTGTGTTCGCGCATCTATGTTGCCTAGTTACGAACGCAATCTGGCCGAGATACGAGCTGGCGGCAGGAAACTTCACTTTGTGTGACTGCGCCTCGTATACAACATTATATAAAACTTGCAGGACAACCTGGTTGGCATTGCCTTTTCAGTGTGAGAAATACACGGTGTGGCACGGTTGAATTGCGTGTCTCACGGCCAATGCGTGAGACTTGAGAACCCTGGGTGAACACAACTTCAAATGTGAATTGAAAAAACTATTTTTATGATGTAGGCCGAAAATGAGGGTCTTTAAAAGACCAGTAGCCGCCACTGCTTTCTGTATATGAATAATTTTCTTTAAATGTTCTGTCTATAAGTGACCAAAAAGACATTTAACTCCAGCTCACCATTGGTGTAGCCAAACTGCTCCATCTCCAAAACGTTCACAGGCATGGGTCAAAGTTTGCGTGCAGGTGACCTCATTTTCTCATCCAGTTTGTTTTTATAAATCACAACTTGTGCGTGGGAAGCGCCTCTTTCAGTGCCTGTTTTGTGCATAAGCAACGATTATAAATGAGGCCCCAGGGGTCTCATTTATAAAACTGTGCATAGGATCCTTACTAATGTAAAAGAAAGCCAAAAATGGCGTATGGCAAAAAAATATTCAGACTTATAAAACCGTTCGTACGCCAGAACCTGCGCAGAATTCAATTTATAAATCCTAGTCAGCGAAATATTGTGCGCACATGCATCTCCTCCCCGAAATAACCATATATGGAGCTTACAACGCCTAGTTTTACTATGCATATCCTCATCTGCATATCATTTGCATATGATTATTCATCCACGTGATAACATGTTTAACGGTACAAGACATTAGGAAATATTGTGTGCACATGCAACAATGGATAATTCGCCTCAGATCTTGAAATTAAACAAATGGAGACAATAACCTTGAGACTCCGCCCACATGCTGTTCTGATTGGCTGTAGGTTTTGATCGATTTTGACGCATTGACGCATCGAGTTTACTGTGGATGTCGCTGGAATCATATCGCATCGCGTATGGTTAGGAAACGGTATAACACCGTGTCCTAACTGCACGCAACGTGACGCCGCGATGCGTGATAAAGGAGTTTTTGTCTTAACCAGCCGCGACGGCGACACGCGACGATTCTAATTTAGAAACGGTTTCTATTTTTCTGCGACATCGCCGCTGGAACAACAAACACAAAGTGTGGCAATGATAATCTTAAGTACTGTTTATGTGCTTTATTTAATGTTAAAAGCGTGTAATGTGACTTTGAATATCATTTATTGCTCCAGCTTTGTAGCTGTAAAAGCAACAATGGAAATAATTCACCTCGATCTTGAAATTAAACAAATGGAAACATGAACGTTAAAACGGTGAAAAACAAGTGTATTATTCAACAAAAATGGTTTTAGTAACTCAGTAGCCTATGTATTTTTTAAAAGGTGTAATATCCTTAATTATGCAGAACTTTAAATATTAATCAACTAAACGGATGAGTTATAAAAAAAATCACCCCCCTAACAGTTGTATTGAAGGGCAAAATTAGCTGTATAGACCAAAGCCACAGAGAGATCCAGGCTGTAAACATGTTTTTTTTCCGCTGTAAAATTGGTAATTTTAACATGGGGGAGATACAGATTTGACTCACCTCTGCAGCCAGCCTCAAGCGGCCAGTCAATGAATTGCGGTTTAACTCACTTCCGTGTTGGTTTCAAGAGAGAGACGGGGAGGTTGCCGCTTGGTTAGGACACGGTGTAAGTGTGAATTAAATTCAATGTTTTCGGCGCACTTAACACGGTACCGTGTCCTAACCTGATGCAATGCGATAAGATTCCAGCGACAAATAATTTGTCTGTTCACACTAGATGCGACGCGACTGCGAGATGTGTCAAAATCAATCAAAACCCCCAGCCAATCAGAACAGCGTGTAGGCGGAGTCTCGCGGCGAGTGCGCACGGCACCAGAGAGTAATCTTGACGGCACTCGCAAGAAAATGGATCAGCTATATAATCAAATTCACAAATATTAAACCATTTAAACATTATTCAAATACATAGGCTACTGAGTTACTAAAACAATCTTTGTCAAATAATACACTTGTTTGTTCACAGTTTGAACATTATTGTCTCCATTTGTTTAATTTCAAGATCTGAGGTGAATTATCCATTGTTGCTTTTACAGCTTCAAAGCTGGAGCACTAAATGATATTCAAAGTCACATTACATGCTTTTAACATTAAATAAAGCACATAAACAGTACCTGAGATTATCATTGCCACACTTTGTGTTTGTTGTTCCAGCGGCGATGTCGCAGAAAAATAGAAACCATTTCTAAAATAGAATCGTCGCCTGTCGCCGTAGCGGCTGGTTAGGACAAAAACTCTGATTAACATGGAAAATATACCTTAGTTAAGGCAAAGTGTAATTCACATTTTATGTAATTGGTTTCAAATGTATCATAGATTAAGTTAAAATAAAATGCAATAAGTTGACATTAAGAGTGATTTTTGGAACAACTTAAGTGGGACTTTAATACAACTTTATATGCACAATATGCATTCATAATTGCTTCTAATTTCTTTAAAATAGTTAAAGTGCACTGCTCAATGTATGGACAAGAAATTAATGTGAACTAAAATATACTTTAATGTCAGTTAACAATACACTTAAAGGATTAGTTCACTTTCAAATAAAAATATCCATGATAATTTAGTCACCGCCATGTCATCCATGTCTTTCTTTCTTCTGTCGAAAATAAATTTAGGTTTTTGAGGAAAACATTCCAGGATTTTTCTTCATAAAATGTAATGGCGACCAACGGTTTGAAGGTTCAAATGTCAGTCTCAATGCAGCTTGAAAGCAGTGGCGGCTGCTGATCTTTCAAAGAGGGGAAGCTCATTTTCGGCCTACATAAAACTTGTCCATTTATTTCTACGTAAATTCTACGTTCCTTTTCAAGAAAATGCTCTGTGACCCTGTCGTACCAACTAGGCGTCTTTTCCAGTGACTCTCAATGGCCAGCATAGTTAAATATAATTGTATAAATGTAATAATATAATAAAGGTATAAATAAGAATATAATAAAGTATAATAATACTACTATTAATATTTTTTTTATTATTTTAATATATTTTTTAAATTATTACTAATAATAATAATATAAAAAATATAATAAGTAATAATATAATAAAGGTATAAATGTAGAATTGTGTGAAATGTATTATGAAAATTGGCTAGCAATTTCAACAAGCAAATACCAAGAAATAGGTTTCAGCAGTTTGTCTTTCGACTACATTTGAAAAATCCGTGATGGGACTGAGCTCAAATAGCTTCAGCACCAACGACTTTTTACTGTATGAAATCTATAGGCTAAAACACATACACAGAAGAAAGGCTAAAACAATACTACTTAATACACCCTAAGCATGCTCACACACATTGTTGTAGATACAGATGTTTGAAATAAAAGATGGTAACAAAATGTTTATTCCAAATCTCCTCTGTATAACATTTTCAGGGTTCACAATAATTGTGGCACAATTGTCATGTTATAGTAGTGATTTTATGTCTAAATATGAATGCAAAGGCAAAACTTGAGAAAAGAACTTTATTAGTAAGTAGAATTAAAATTATAATCATTGGTTTGCACAGTAATCTCCACAAAAAAAAAATCAAATTAAATTTAAAAAATTAAAATTAATAATTAAAAATCTTAAAGGTATAGCGGAGGATTTTTTACTTTCGGGTGGATCACCTATACTATTGGTCCTCCTAATTGTCAATCATTCTGGTGAATCAATCAAACTTATTCAAAAAGTGGAGAGGGCGGGTCTTATCTAAAATTCGGAAAGATCCTCCACTATACCTTTAACAATTACAACAGGGTTTCTGCATATTGTGCATGAACCCCTAAAAATAGAGCTTTTCTGCAATCAACAAAGTTTTCCAATAAACAATTGTTTTGAAACCGCAGAGGTATATCAGAATAACCCTGTAACATAACTTTTCAAAGCGTAACTACAACACACTTATACAGCAAGTGCTAGCGAAAGGTTCAGATCAAGTCCCAGAGAATGCAGGGACTGATGAAATATATACTTAAATGCAATGAAATTCGCACTGGATATAAGGATTTGCCAAAGGCAAAAAATGTAATCAAACACCTTCAATATCAGCTGGAAAGATCTCAGATACTCAGGAAAACAATGCATATAGTTGATCATCTGATGACCAAAGAGAGAGGAAAAAATGGTAGCATGATACCTGAGATACCTAGTTACAGTATTACTTTTCCTGTTTCCTGTGGCACAAAAAGAAAAACTTTTTTTTTTAATGTGACAGATTAAATCCTTGAGCATAATTCTTGCATACATATGCCAGGTTATTACTGCTTTGGACAATGCCTTCCTTTAGACAGCTCCATTGATTCCTGTAATAAGACAGAAGTTGTTAGCCATGAGAACAATTTGCTTGCAATTTGTGACATTTTAAGCAAATCTTGATCTAGTTGTAGTCTCAAACTACTTATAGGATTGTGTGCTATATATTTTATGAATATTTTACAATTAACCTAACATATAAATGTACTGTATAATCAATCACATTTACATTGTACTTTATGACTCAAAACTCATACAGTCATTGTACCAAACATCTTTTTTGAGCATCTCTGTTGAAACTGGTGATGACCAAACTACAGCAAGAAAAGTTCACTTTTGTGCAGTGTTGCCACAAATGGACCACTGCTGTGGTATATAAATATATAATAATGGCACATAATGTAATATGTTATCAATAAAATGTTAATGCAATTTCTCAAAACAAAATCTTATTTTATTTTTTATTTTATCCACATAAATAGCCTATTGTATAAGAAAGGTATTACATCATAAACACTAGCAACTTGTAATAATGGATAAATAAATTAATGTTTACAATAATTATTTTCGGTCTACATAATCATGAGCACAAATAATTTTTTTTTAATTAAAATTAAATTATGTTTGATGTCTTAAAGGTGCAATGTGCAATCATTCTGAGGATCTATTGACAGAAATGCACTATAAGATCCATAACTATGTTTTCAGTGGTGTATAAAGACCTTACTTAATGAACCGTTATGTTTTTATTACCTTAGTATGAGTCATTTATATCTACATAACCGCGGACACCCCCTTCTATGAAAGTCGATATATTGTGACGTCATGTTTCTACCGTAGCCGGCAGTGAACAAACACCGCTACAGAGCGCGTTTCCTCACTAACTTGAATGAGAAGCAGAAAAAGACGCAGTAGCTTCTCCTTCGAGTTTGCAAAGGGAGGGATAGGCCGTGAGTGACTGGCTGTTTGCAATTCGCAAACCTCACCACTAGATGCCGCTAAAAAATACACACTGCACCTTTAATCTAATTAGAGAGTAACAACTTGAAGAATGTTGGTAACCAGGCAGTTGACGGTAGAAAGTAAAAATACTATGGAAGTCGATGGCTACCATGTCTATTTACCAACATTCTTCAAAATGTCTTATTAGTTCAGCAGAAAAATGAAACTCATATAGGTTTGGAACAACATTGGGGTGAGTAAATGATGACAGAATTTTAATTTTGGGGTGAACTAACCCTTTAAATAAACAAATAATCAAATATAAAAAAGAAATTAGAAATTTGAGCCCAAATATTCAAATACAACCTTTTTGAAAAATGCACATCCCCAGTAAATACAGAGGATTTATGAAAGGAATGATAGGAAAAGATGTGTATGGAGAATAAGCATGATGTGCAGAATATCCTATCATCCGTGAAACATGGTGGATGCAGTGTTATGGCATGGGCATTATTGACTGGGGTTGGAGCTAAACTCTGCCTCATAGCTCTCTAGGAGCTGGGTTAGGGTTAGTGCATTTAATATTCAAAAACTAAAATAAAAATGCATCAATGTTTGTTGTGCCTTAAAAAGAATGCAATTGTTTTGTTATAGAAACTATTACAATATGTTTTTGGTGAGTTCATAATGTAATACATTTCCCACAATTTAAAATTCATTTTTAATTTGAGCTCCAATAACTAAAAATTATTACATTACAAAACTAAAATTATTACTTTACAAACCTCTTATTCCATTATGTGCCATTATCATTGTTGCTTATTTATTACATTATGAGTTGCTACACAACACTTGAAGCACATTACTTTAGAAAACATGATCAGCAGCTTTTTCTGCTGTTCCTGCACTGTTAACAGCTTACCTCCATTGGGTGCATGTCCATTGGGTGCTTTTTGTTCATGTCCATTGGGTGCTTTTTGTTCATGTCCATTGGGTGCTTTTTGTTCATGTCCATTGGGTGCTTTTTGTTCATGTCCATTGCTGTTTTCGGCTGGGAAATCCAAAGAAGAATACAAAAGAAGATATAAACACAGAAAGCTCATTAATAAGATATGTATCTTCCTACAGTATAGATGGAACAACTCCACTGACAACAGATATTTTATAAATCTTAGCTACTTAAATTAACAGTGTAACAGAAAACATTTATATTTTATATGGGGATAAATCTGGGGTGGCAATGTTTTTTCTAAGGTTGTCAGATGTCACTCCGTGCCACCCTGGTAGATCCATCCAAACATTTCAGTAGCTGATTTTCAAAGCCTGTGACTTTTATAAATAAAACAGCTTCACTAATGAAATCTACATTATATTTCTCAGCAATGAGGTGATAACTTAGCTGTAATTAAGCCAACAAGCGTCACTATTAGGTTGGTTTCTCTCTCTCTCTCTCTCTCTCTCTCTCTGGTTAATTCATTCGAATTCATTAAAAATAAATAAATAAATAAATAAATAAATATATATATATATATATATATATATATATATATATATATATATATATATATATATATATATATACTTTAGTTCACTTCAGAATTCTGAGCTTTCTGAGCTGTAGATAAACGAAAATTATTTCCAGACTATATATGTTACGTCAGATTTTGCGCTGAACATTCATGAGTCATGCAGCTGTTATCTTGTCCATGCTGGCAAATAATAATGACCACCCAAAATTAATTATATAAATAATTTGAATAGCACGGCCATTCAAAACCAGGGTCTACGATTGTGTATAGTAAAACGATCACCGAAAATAATTTTGGCCGGGAATTAATATAAACACAGATATTGGATACTAGTCCTGTCTAAAGTGAATGTAAACAGGCAGGCCAAAACATATGGAAGTAAAATAATGTCAAATGTTTTTGAAACAAAAAGCCTGTTGAATTGCACTACTTGAAAAAAAAATAGGCATTGCATTAACCATGCTTGCATTTTAATTAGGGCTGTCAAAGTTAGCGCGTTAACGCAAAATCATATTAATGGCACTAATTTTTTTAACGTGCGAATTTTTTTAACTCTCTCTCTCTCTCTCTCTCTCTCTCTCTCTCTCTCTCTCTCTCTCTGCCTCTGCGTCTCGCGCGGAGGAGCAGCGCTTTTATGTTGCTTCTCTATTTTTACAAGTATAGCCGAAATCAGAGCACAGATATTGCCTTTATCTTATGTGAATTTGATTTCACCAGACGACGGCTCGATTATCAGAATTTTTGTGCAGATTAACGTCTTGGAAGGGAGAGCTGGTTATGTCTTAATGGGTCGCGTTTCAGTCACCATTTCAAATTCATTCCGTAGTTTGACAACAGAAACAGTAAAATATACCAATGAAAACAGTTTTATTGAGAATTTAGCTTCATCAAAATGGGCACAGAGAGAGACAAACTACAATGTAATAGGCTAATAAATAATAATGTACATTTAGTAGGCTATTTTCAGAAGAGCTGCCCTGTCATGCAAAAATCTAAACATGTTTGTGTTAGTAAATTGCTCAGTGCAAAGAAAGAGAAGTAATGGTAACCTGGCATTTTTTTGTTCTTTCTACGTGTCTATGAACAAGTTCTTTGAAAAACATCTGTCACCTTCGAAACATGTCTCGTCCTTATGCTCTATATTGACTATGGTTTCAATAATAAACATACATTTGCATAAAGCATCTATATTTATCCATGCCCACGTTGATTAGAGTATTAGAAACTTGAAAAGTATTAATTTAGGGTACATTTAGAACAATAAAAAAAAAATGTGCGATTAAATGCGATTAATCGCGAGTTAACTCATGACAAATATGCGATTAATCGCGATTAAAAAATGTAATCGATTGACAGCCCTAATTTTAATGCATTGTATTTTTAGGGCTTGCATTTTTATGGGCTGAAATTCAACATGGTTAAATATTTAAGCTGTGAATATTTCAATTAAAAACATTTCAAACACATTTTCTTATTAAAAATTCAATAATCCATATTCACCTTTCATATTTCACTTCCAAAATATTCAAACTGTTTAAAAATACAACCTATAATATTCAACAGGCAATTTTCGGTCCATTTTATTTCGCTTGGCAAAATTCGCTTCCACAAATTCAGTGGTTCAAATTCGACAGTAAATTCAACGGAACTGCAGGAAAAGCAATAGATTACCGAGATACTCTCCATCTGCTGTTAGTTAACCTCACCAGCAGGGGGTGCAAAAGCGCTTGTTGTTGACGAAGACAGAGCAACAGTTAGAGCAAGCCATTCATTCATAAAATGAAAATGAGCTGTGTCAGTATATATTAGGGGTGCGCCGATCCGATATTAGGTATCGGTATTAGTCCGATACTGGCCAAAATCACTGAATCGGATATTGCATGAATCGCGGGAGTATAACCCGATCCGATACGATCACGTCCCTTAGTCCTAAATTGTCATACAAATGCTTAACAACACCTGAGAGACATGCCATAAAGAGAGATGAGCAACACGCGTCACGCAGGGTTGCCAGATTTTCACATACAAATCCCGCCCGCGTTTCGGGGTGGGAGAGACCGCGACTCCATCTGGCTGGAGTTTCACGGTACTTTCTCCTGGATGCCTGTTATATCACAACACTGGAGTAGAGAGCACTACTGTTCAGAAATTAAAACTGTTAAAAGGCTCAAACTAATTGCATAATATAACACTACGCATCAATATCTCTTCCCTTTGTGCTTTGAACTTTTCAATGCGAAGTGCTGTCGCTGTGCACTGTGACTCCATGTCGCTTCAAGCGCATCATTCTGCGCACGAAATGCGCATAAGCGTTTCGTGCCGCTTGGAGCCTTTCATATTACAATACTTTTGAGCAACGAAAGTTTATTGATAGCTTTAGTTGTTCTGTCCTATCTATTATATGTTGCTGCTTCATTAAAAAGCTGCGCTTAAAATTTTAAAAGAAATGTTTTTTAATTATATAGTTTTTATATTTATATATATATATATATATATATATATATATATATATATATATATATATATATATATATATATATATATATATATTTAATTATATAGTAGCCTATATATTTTGTCCGTTTTTTGTTTTAGTTAGTAAAATAATGTTTAAGTCAAGCTTAAAAGCCTTTCTCAAAAGAATAATCACAGTCTCTTCCCCACAGTCAAGCATACAGATACAGTTTATTAGGTAATTCAGCACTTTTTTGAATTATTATTATTTTAGTATTGGATTGGTACTCGGTATCGGCCAATACTGAATCCCAGGTATCGGAATCGGTATCGGAGGCAAAAAAGGCGGATCGTGCCACCCCTAGTATATATGCGGAAAAGATGATAAAGACACAAAATTAATTCATAAACATTCATTCATAAAACTAATTTAACAGCAATGCAAGTGTATTTGTGATTATTATGACGGCGGTTTTATGTTAAATTCAGTGTCTTCACGGTTACTTTCCCTGTGTAGCCTACAAGCATCTTTCTCTACCGTGAACAAGATTATAATGTTATTCCCCGATGCGGATATACAGATCCAATATTACATTTTTGAGGTTGACATATATTTCTCTTGGTTGTTTACTAAACAATGTTTAGTTGCCTTAACTTTATATTGTGGCGATGTGCTGCGTGCAAGCTATTAGGGTTTCCCTCAATACTTAAGGACGCTTAACGTATAGCTTAATGGACTAATTACAGTGATATAAAAGACCAAACTCGCAGGCAAGCAGATTGACTCAGAATAACGCGCAAAGTTTAATGCTGAGCGTTTCCCCAGTGATAGACTGGCATTGACGTTGGATATTCGCACATTTAGGGACCGTCTCTAAAGTGTATACTACTTTGGTATACACGTTTCTAACTTCAATAGCATTTGAATAGAACGACTTACAGTCATAAAGCCAACTGTGAAGTGTTGTAGTGTCAGGCATAGGCATGTGCCGGTATTCGGTAATGCGATAAATCGCGGTAATGAATATGCACGATATTGTTATCGTGGGCACTTCAAAATACCGTGAAAAATAATAGATCAGAATTTATATTTATAGAACGCGTATTAGCTTATTTTCCATCAACCGCTTAAACAAACACTGCGTATATGCTGCGCGAAACACGTGCGCACTCTGATGTAAACAATCCCCACATGTATTAGCACTGTGTGCATGCGGCAGTGCGCACTCTAGTCTAATGTAAACAATCCTCACATGGAGAAGAAGCACGGCGAAAGGAGGCACGCTGCCGACGATTTATCCCCCTTCTAAAAGCAGAGCTGTCAATACGCATTTAGCGTGAGACTCACGCAATTTACACTTTTAAAACGCTCTCGCGCCACATGCAGTTTCTCACGCAGAGAAAAATCGCGGAGCAAAGAGGACACTGACACCGACAGACTAGACAGAGCAGGTTATTATGGTATGAAAACAATTCTCAGCTCTCATGTTCTGTCCATTTTATTACGAAATTCAGACAATAAATACTGTTTTGGTGCTTGTAAATGTGACTTGACAGATCACTGTAGCGCCTCAGTTCAAGCAAACCGATCATCTGTTACTTTTTATTTAAAGATACAGTAGGCTACAACTTACCGAAAGGTATATATGCCTCATACATAATATCGATCAATCAGTGTTTTTCAACCACGGAAAGAGGTCAGTAAAACTGCAGGTGAACAATTATGTCACAGAACGTTACATTTACCTCAGGAAAGACATTTAATGACCAACACGTTAGTTGACTAGAAAAAAATAGCTATAGAGAGGAGTATTTTGCTAAATATGTGCACTATATTACATTTGTATTATATTTTTACTTGTGTCATAATTGTTATTATAATGAAAACCAAATTATATTTAATTTAATTAGTTAATTTTTAACCTTTAATAATACCAGCTAATATGGCTCTCTGTATGTTTACAGCATTATGTGAGATATATTTTTTCTTGAGAAAAATTAACGTCTATCTACTGTAGCCTACCTAATATTTATCCAAAAAGTCAATACTGAATCAAGATTGAAATCAAATCCCAAGAATTGAAAGCGTGAAAATTGTGTAAAATTCTATTTAGTTACCAAATGTTTTGACAATCACTATTGTAATGCAAGTAGTTTTTTTTCTACATTCCCCCCCCCCCCCCCACCAATCCATCCATTTCTCTTGAGCAATTAAAATATCGTGATAATACCGTATACCGTGGTAAAAGCTCAATCAATTAATCGCAGCATGAAAAGTTGATACCGGCACATGCCTAGTCAGGCATAATGGGCACCCTTTGGATTTTTGATATTTATTCAAATAAATTAAAGTTTGCTATTGAAGTTAGAAACGTGTATGCCAATGTTTTATGCAACTTTTGAGACGGTCCCTAAATGTGCGAATGTCCAATGTCAAGCTAATTTTACATTTATTAGGCTACATTTAGTCATTTATTTAGCAGACGCTTTTATCCAAAGCGATTTACAGTTAAACTAACAATAGGATGACAACAATATGCAAGTGCTATGACTCTTCCCAGTTTAAGCTAATGCAGTACACGTAGGCATAGCCTATACTATATATATACTGTAGAGAGAGAGAGAGAGAGAGAGAGAGAGAGAGAGAAAAGAGAAAGTGTTAGTATTGATCAAGTGTTGATTTTATGCCAGTATATCACGAAACGCATGAAACTTTGCGCGTTACGTTCATATTCTTAGTCCATCTAGCCTATATAGTAGCCTACAGCCTATACATCCCCAATAAGGTGCGAGTTTGGTCTTTTATATCACTGTATTAGTCCATAAACTACGTTAAGCGTTTTGTCCCGACAGAAGGGGAATCCTCGAGTGTGAGGTATTGAGGGAAACCGATTATAATCCTGTTCATGTAGAGAAAGCTGATGACATGCTACACAGGGAAAGTAACAATGAAGTTATTGAATGAAACATAAACACAGCTTTTGTGTCTTTATCATCTTTTCCGCATATATACTGACACAGCTCATTTTCATTTTATGAATGAATGGCTTGCTCTAACTGTTGCTCTGTCTTCGTCAACAACAAGCGCTTTTGCACCCCCTGCTGGTGAGGTTGTCTAACAGCAGATGCAGAGTATCTCGGTAATCTATTGCTTTTCCTGCAGTTCCCTTGAATTTACTGTCGAATTTGAACCACTGAATTTGTGGAAGCGAATTTTGCAAAGCGAAATAAAATGGACCGAAAATTGCCTGTTGAATATTATAGGTTGTATTTTTAAACAGTTTGAATATTTTGGAGGTGAAATATGAAAGGTGAATATGGATTATTGAATTTTTAATAATGAAAATGTGTTTGAAATGTTTTTAATTGAAATATTCACAGCTTAAATATTCAACCATGTTGAATTTCAGCCCATAAAAATGCAAGCCCTAAAAATACAATGCATTAAAATGCAAGCATGATTAATGCAATGCCTATTTTTTTTCAAGTAGTGCAATTCAACAGGCTTTTTGTTTCAAAAACATTTGACATTATTTTACTTCCATAAAAACATCAGATATGGTCAAAAGATTGGATCTGTGCATTAAGACTTGCAGTGTAAATGCAGCCTAAGTTTGCTTAAGAGCATATTGTATGCAAGTCCACATGTCATACTAAAAATAATCTATGCTTCTAACCACAGGTCAAGAGCTGTAGTTTCAACCACAAATCTATGTGATGCTGTCTGCGAATATTCATTGGAACTATGGTTTTGGGAAACACCAAATCGTTGAATTATGTTGCTATCTTGCAACCATAGTTGGCTGACGATGCTTTTGGGTACCGCACCCAAGAATGTTCATCATTAGTAGCAGAAAACATTCCCTGTCAGGATATAGTCACTATTCATTTTAAACGGCAATCTGTTCAATTTGTGTCAGATGTTTTGGCCAATGTGCAGCCCATCAAAAACATTGGGGAATCCAGCAGTAGAAGCATCCACTACAGGACCTCTAGTGATAAAAGTTTTGTATGTGTGAACACCCCATAATACTTATCTAAAGGGAAATACTGATTTACTCCACTTCAGTCCTCTCTGAAGGCTTACCTGGGAGAAAAGGTTGCGCTGCTCCATTAACAATAACCTGTGTTGGTTTTGTATTTAAACCTATAGAGGATTACAAATACAGTTACTATCTACATGCATTTCTGTCATAGGCAGAGATAAACAAGTGAAGTCTGGTCAGCAAAAAAATCATTATTAATTTGAGCTCCAATAACTAAAAATTATTACATTACAAAACAAATATTATTACTTTACAAACCTCTTATTCCATTATGTGCCATTATCATTGTTGCTTTTTTATTACATTGCTACACAACACTTAAAAGCACATTACTTTAGAAAACATGATCAGCAGCTTTTTCTGCTGTTCCTGCACTGTTAACAGCTTACCTCCATTGGGTGCATGTCCATTGCCTGGGAAATCCAAAGAGGAATACAAAAGGAGATATAAACACAGAAAGCTCATTAATAAGATATGTATCTTCCTACAGCATAGATACTTCTACTGACAACCGATATTTTTTAAATCTTAGCTACTTAAATTAACAGTGTAACATAAAACACAATGTAACAGAGCTACAGAAAACACTGCTTCCATTTATATTTTATATGGGGATAAATCTGGGGTGGCAATGTTTTTTCTAAGGGTGTCAGTTGTCAATCCGTGCCACCCTGGTAGATCCATCCAAACATTTCAGTAGCTGATTTTCAAAGCCTGTGACTGTTATAAATAAAACAGCTTCACTAATGAAATCTACATTATATTTCTCAGCAATGAGGTGATAACTTCGCTGTAATTAAGCCAACAAGCGTCACTATTAGGTTGGTTTCTCTCTCTCTCTCTCTCTCTCTGGTTAATTCATTTGAATTAAAAAAATAAAAATAAAATAATAATAATTATATATATATATATATTTTACAGGGCTACTTTATTTCACTTCAGAATTCTGAGCTTTCTGAGCTGTAGATAAACGAAAATTATTTCCAGACTATATATGTTACGTCAGATTTTGCGCTGCAAAACATTCATGAGTCATGCAGCTGTTATCTTGTCCATGCTGGCAAATAATCATGACCACCCAAAATTAATTATATAAATAATTTGAATAGCACGGCCATTCAAAACCAGGGTCTACGATTGTGTAAAGTAAAACGATCACCGGAAATAATTTTGGCCGGGAATTAATATAAACAGAGATATTGGATACCAGTCCTGTCTAAAGTGAATGTAAACAGGCAGGCCAAAACATCGGATATGGTCAAAAGATCGGATCTGTGCATTAAGACTTGCAGTGTAAATGCAGCCTAAGTTTGCTTAAGAGCATATTGTATGCAAGTCCACATGTCATACTAAAAATAATCTATGCTTCTAACCACAGGTCAAGAGCTGTAGTTTCAACCACAAATCTATGTGATGCTGTTTGTGAATATTCATTGGAACTATGGTTTTGGGAAACACCAAATCGTTGAATTATGTTGCTATCTTGCAACCATAGTTGGCTGACGATGCTTTTGGGTACCGCACCCAAGAATGTTCATCATTAGTAGCAGAAAACATTCCGTGTCAGGATATAGCCTAGTCACTATTCATTTTAAACGGCAATCTGTTCAATTTGTGTCAGATGTTTTGGCCAATGTGCAGCCCATCAAAAACATTGGGGAATCCAGAGGTAGAAGCATCCACTACAGCAGTGATTCTCAACAGGTGGGCCTCGGAGCGCCATCTGGTGGGCCGTGTAGACAGTGGTAGACTACCCCCAAATTAATTTTTATTTATTTTTTAATTTACAAATCTTGTTATTTTCTAATTATCTAATTGTTCTTATGAATTTATATGATCAAAAACACTCAAGTCAAGTCAAGATGCATTATCTAAAAGCTAATTTAAGTTTAAATATCGCAACACCAATCACATCAGATTGAACGTTTGTTCGATCAGATGCAGTACTGTAATATGGATCGTTTTCTGAAAAGAAAAGCAGATGTGGGAAACAGACCTGTGCAAGGAAAAGCTTTGAAGTGTGAGGTGATAAAATACGACGCTGATTACATTAAATTTAGTTTTATAAGGGCTGGTACTGGGGGGGTCGCACACGGATGAGAAGCGCAGCGCTGCGTCTACAACTCGAGGTATCGAACACGCGCTTTATCAGTGTATGGCCAGCCATATTGTTATGTTTAAGGACATTACGAAATTAAGATAATGTCTGTACTATGTTATGATTGCAATTTAATTTATAATTACAATTAAATACAATTGTTGCTGAGTCTGCAGTCTGAACACTTTACCTCAGGACTATATTAACTGAATTAATTGAGAATCTCACCTGAAAATCCGATCATTTTCATCCACGCAGCTGATTTCTGTAAATTTGAATATAAAACTAAATGTATCTTGCAGCACAGGGTGAAGTCAGTATATAGGCTACATTAACGACGCTTTGAGACAAATATAATGTTGTAAATTTAATATAAAACTTTGTAATTGGCGCTCTGTGGCGCAACAGGATTTTGAACAGCGTCTTGAGCCATAGCTGGTGCTGCGGACAGACGCCGCCGGTGTGTGTACACTCATAGAAAATAATTAGTTCGAATTTTAAAGACGTGCCGCTGCGCTTCTCGTCCGGTGTGCGACCCCCTTAAGCCGAAGGCGCATGTGGAGAAATGTTGTTGAATGTGGATTCAGGTGTTGAATGTGGAGAAATGTTGTTAAATGAGGCGCTAAAACCATCAAAGCTGCAGAGACATTTGAACAAAACTGGGCTGTGTTGGGAAGCCAGCATAATATTGCTTTAAACAGACATGTTCATATCGCAAACTGTATTTGATAAATTACACTTACAGTAGGCTGTGTAAATTTGGGTGAATGAAATTTGTTGAACATTTCGTATCTATACCACGAATGTTATTTCTCGTGTCATTTTATATGCCAAAAATAGTTTTTGCGTGCATTTGATACGCACTGTATGGCGTGTAATATGCACGCACTCCCCAGCCCTAATCCTAACCAATGGTTTTCAGTGCGTAGAATATGCACGCAAAAAAATATTTTTGCCGTATAAATGGCACGAGAAAAAACATTTGTGGTAGCTATAGTGTTGCAGCGAATAGAGAGAATCCCCTCTTGTGTGTCTGACCTGTTGTTACAGGTATGTTGGCCTGTTATTGTTACAGGAATGGTTACTGAGTAAACCTGCAAAGTCTTTTTGATACAAGGACAGTTTTCATCTATATAGCTGACTTGACCTAGTCTGCTACAGTGGCATAACAGATTAACAGCAGAGTATATCATTGTACTTTTAGAATTATCTGTTATTCTGTGTTCATACTTTCATATGTGGAAAGGTGGTCCTCGGAATGTTTTTAAACACTCATTGGTGGGCCATGAGTTGCAAAAGGTTGAGAACCCCTGCACTACAGGACCTCTAGTGATAAAAGTTTTGTATGTGTGAACACCCCATAATACTTATCTAAAGGGAAATACTGATTTACTCCACTTCAGTCCTCTCTGAAAGCTTACCTGGGAGAAAAGGTTGCGCTGCTCCATTAACAATAACCTGTGTTGGTTCTCTTAAACCTATAGAAGATTACAAATACAGTTACTATCTATATGCATTACTGTCAGAGGCAGAGATAAACAAGTGAAGTCTGGTCAGCACAAATAATTAATATAGACTATTTCAAGATTTTGGTCCTGTCAGTTGAAGAAAGTTTATCAGAGAAAATGATTAAAAAGATTGTGCCCAGAATCTGTATTTATGTTGTAATACTCACAAATTCTTTTAGTCTTGTAAAGGTAAAAGCAGAGCGCCGCAACAAGAACAACTGCAAGTACACCAACAGCTCCAATCACAATTCCAGAAACCAGGACAGTGCCTTCTTTGCAGTCAATGCATTTTCCATCTGCAAAAAATAAATAAAAATAGTAATAAATGGACAGTTACTGTATGTAAAGTCTAAATGTCTACTACATTTAAAAAAAAAAAATAATTCCATTGTTGATAAAATAGTTATTTTAAGGTGTCATAAAACACTAAACTACATTTTCTGAGATTTTAAAAGGTTTTTGTGTAGCACATTAATGGATGTTAACATTTTCGTCTATAATTTTAATTGTAATAGAATCCTTATCTAGGCACTATTTCAGGTTTAAAATCTTCATAGTGTCAATGTCATAGGTTGTGATATTTTCTCTCATTATGGTGTACTGATAATTATTCATGAGACATTTGTGCACTTATCCTATATGAGAGACACATTTATGGATCACAAGTGTTTGTTTTCACTTTGTAAGTGTTTCTATGTGGCATGATTTCTCTTTCATAGACCCCGAGTCTCCGACACAAACGTGATCCATCCATTCAGTTAGTGTAACCCTCGGTAAACACTGCAGGTGTCATAATGCTCACAAACACTGAGATGTAACTCTAATTTCACTAAGCTAATTGGTCACTAAAAACTTACACTTCATGCTTTCAAGTTGTTTCATGTAGGCACTTCCACCGGTGTTTCCTCGGAGGAAAGAGCCCTACTCTAATGATTAAATACTTTCACTTTACCTACCCCATTTGACAATAACTGGTCCTTTGAGAGTTTTGTGGGACACAAAACAGTCATATTCTGCTTTTTCATCCTCCTTGATTTCCACACGCTTCCTCAACTGGAAGGTTCCATCATTGTTTGGTCTGGTTCCTGTGGATTCAATCTCATTATCAGGCAGGGATGAGCGATATTTTCTTATGGTCAACATCACATCTTTGGGGTAGAAACCAGTGGCCATACAGGTGAGTTTCAGCTTAGTTTTGTCACTGGTAGACTTTTTCGCAAACACGTGAACATCTGGAGGAGCTGCAGACACAGAAATCAGTTTATCAGTCAGTTCTATCTCTATGACAGCTGCAGATAATCAACACATACTCTACATTTACTCACAGCCCTTTTTGAGCTCCTCATCTCCATATTCTCTGAATTTGGTGAGCCAGTCCACACACTCTTTCTCCAGGTAGCCCTTGGTGTACTGGTTCAGGATGGGCACATTATCCCATTTCCTCTTGGTTGGAAGAGCTTCAATAACTGGGGCAAGCCACCGAGACTCCTTATCATCAAAAGACAGGAAGTTAACGCCATCATAACTGTACTCATCAATGCCTTTGGAAAACTTAATTTCCTCTCCCTTTAGATCAATTTCACACCCATGTCTCCACTGAAGAACATGAACATCTGAAAGGGACAGAAAACAAAATGTTTTTCAGATGATAATAACAATATAATATGAAAATTATATGTATATGCAGGTAAATATGTATCAATATTTCTCACCTGAATTAGTGTCATTCATACGGTCCATCAGAATTTTGACATTCACATTAAACCACTGTTCTTTGCTCTTTCTTGACTGGGTGCCTTTTTCCCAGTAATCCTCCTGCATTTTCTCTTTCATCCAGGGCTGTGTGGGAATCTTTCTCTTTTCCTTGCTATTGTAATAGTCAATCTGTCTGTCATCTACAAGACCCATAGCTGTGAATTCATAGATGCCTGGCAGATCGACAGGTTTGGACAAGGCTGTGTAAATGTAGTACAGGGAGTGTCTCTCTGTAAACCAAATGAATACAATAGACAGCATAAAACAAGTGTATGTGATAAAATTATTTTCTGAAGGAGAGAACAGATCAAATATGAGGTGAGTTAGGCACACGCAGAACAGTCTCAAAACATTTCAGTTACAGAAAAAACTAAACAGACTAAATCTTTGGTAATTTAAAAACAACAACAACCTATAATTAGCTGAAGGCCATTTAATAAAAATTTGTGCCTACTTGGATCTGAAATAATTTAACTATTTTAAGGTTACTTTTTGGTATATCCAGATTGTATTCTGATGAAAAATGAATTTGAGGCGGCTACCTTAATCCTGGTATCGATCATATGAACAGTAATATTATTATAGGCCGCTGCCATGTTGATCTATGTCAAACTATGGAAAGTAAGCTTCTTTATTTTGACAAAACTCGTAGCCTATATACTTCATTTAATAGGCTAAATATACAATTTTAAATTCCATGTACTATGTAACATAAATTCGTAATCAAAATTCAATTCTGTTGCTCCAATGCATTTTTTAGACCGGTTGCGTAAAATGTTACTTTCACTTTCTCCAACAAACGCAGCAAAATGTAATCATTTAACGTTACCCGTTTCAACTGAAGACGAAGTCCCACAAAGAAAGAAAAGGCAAAGCAGAGCAAAACTTTTTGTCAGGACACCCGTTTCCATGATTTATAATCTTCTGATTAGGCTATATACTTCCACTGATGTTTACTGTGTCGGTCTGAACTCAAGAACTTTCAACGACTGTAATCATCCGATTGTAGAAAATGGCGGTGAAGGGTTATTTCCTGGTTATTTCTAACTGCGTCATGAAAGCTTCGACGAATCTTTAGTTTCGATTCTCCTTCTTCTTCTCTTGATTAATGGCGGATTGCAAACTACTTTTAGGTGCATACCGCCACCTACTCTACAGGAGTGTGTAACATCATGCTATTTCTTTAAAGAGCAACTTGCAGGTTAGAAGACCCAACAAGTCAATGTATAGAAAAATAATGTAGGAACTAGATTTTCTTAAAAAAAAATTTATAAATACGCTACAGTGGCTTCTGGAGTCGTTTTTGTGAGAAAATTTTACTTCCGCATCTGAAAATGGGCGTGACGGGCGAGAGTCGTGACGTAGCACGAGGGAGAGCGGTCGATTCAAACAACAGAGAAAAATGGATTGCAATGACATTTCGGACGCTGAGGAAATTGTTGACGGACCACAGCCATACAATTATGAGCCTGCTAGGCTGCCAAGAGAGCAGGGACAGGCCAGGATTAATGTTAGACAGAACATATTGGAACTTACAATAACAGAAACTAAGCTTTGATCAGGCGTTTGTCATGCTCATTAATATCCGCCCAGACTAACGTTACGTGATATAACTTAGCGGTTTCTCATCGAGAGACAGAGAGATATTTATTCCTGCAAACATTTTTTGTTCCATAGGTGCTTGTGTGGGAAATGCGAGGCAATGTTTACAGCTGAGGAAAGTCAGTGTTGCAGGGAGGTGGATGCATACTGGGCCTTAGTGGAAAATGCCAAACTTCCATGGTTGCAGTTAGTGTTACTACAGTAAAGCCATGGTGAATGTTGCTGATCTGTGGACACTGGATAGTTCGTTCATTCATTGCACAATGTTTATTCCTGGTTTCCACGTCAGCGCTGTTCGATCCGTTAATAACGGAGAAATGTGAATATTTCTCACTAGATCTCGCAGCGATGTTATTACTTCAGTGGCGAATTCAAATGCTTTATTTACTGGATCTCGCAGTTAGGCTACAGTGTTGCTTGATCAGGCTCGCGCTGCACTGGTCCAAACTGATAAACGGTCCACACAAACACAATAACGAGTAGCTCAGTTTCGTTCCGCTTACATTGCGTTTGCCAGTTGATGTTGTGCTCGCGCCTACATCCGGCGGGAGAACCCGAAGATGTGTGCATAATTCTCCGGAGTGAAATGTGCGCCACAAACGACCGAGTGTGCGGTGACAGGCGCGGCAGTGAAGTCTGCTCTCTTCACCTGAACAAAACGCACCCAAGAACGAAAAGCCTTGTTTTTCCTAGAAGGAAAATGATGGACACGATGTCCTGACAGGCTGGATTTTGTGCAACCAGCACAAACACAATCATTTACCATTATGGCTTCTCTAAAACTCGATCTAAAACTTTCCCTGTCGCTCACTACTGCTCTAACTACTACACCCACAATGAGAGCGCTGGCTGAACGCGAGCTCATATTTACCTCGGCATACGTCATATGACGCGTTGCTATAGGGGGAAAGGCGTATTCCAGAGCCTAGCACATTTTCATCAAAATCTCTACAACCAATTAGATTTCATTAGTAATTTCTACATATGTGTTTTTAAAAAACCTCTTCAGACAATATCAAGTATTAATTCAGTTATAAATTTAACCTGCAAGTTGCTCTTTAAAGGGATACTCCACTTTAAAATGAAAATTCTGTCATCATATATCCACCCTCATGTTGTTTCAAACCTGTATGAATTTATTTCTTCTGCGTAACAGAAAGGAAGATATTTAGAAGAATATCAGTAACCAGACAGTTTCTGGTCTCATTGACTTCCATAGTAGGAAAAAAATACTAGAGACCAGAAACTGTCTGGTTACTGATATTCTTCTAAATATCTTCCTTTCTGTTCAGCAGAAGAAAGAAATTCATAAAGGATTGAAACAATATGAGGGTTAGTATGATAACAGAATTTTCATTTTAAAGTGGAGTATCCTCTTAAGTGTTCTCATATTCTACCCAACAACCCTGTGCCTTTAAGAAATTTAAAAAGTGCAGTTCTGGTAATTCTTCTCCCTTCTCCCTCTCCTTCTGTTCCCAGTATCCCCATCAGATTCCACTTCCGCCCTGCTTCCTAAATCTTGAAACACCTGTCTTTCCACCTCATATAATAGCCTATACAGTGCAATGAGAGTGCAGATAAACTAGTAAAAGATGCATTACAGCAGGAAAGAACAGTTCCAATTCCACTTGGAAAAGGAGAAGGAGAGAACAGATCAAATATGAGCTGAGTTAGGCACACGCAGAACAGTCTCAAAACATTTCAGTTACAGAAAAAAACTAAACAGGCAATTAAGGCCGAAATCTTTTGTAATTAAAAAACCCCGACCTATACTTAGCTGAAGGCCATTTAATAAAAATGTGTGCCTACTTGGATCTGAAATAGTTTCAATATTTTCAGGTTACTTTTTGGTAGGCTATATCCAGATTGTATTCTGTTGAAAAATGAATTTGAGGCGGCTAATCCTGGTATCGAGCATATGAACAGTAATAGCCGCTGCCATGTTGATCGATGTCAAACTATGGAAAGTAGGCTAAGCTTCTTTATTTGACAAAACTCGTAGCCTATATACTTCATTATATAGACTAAAGATACACTTTTAAATTCCACGTACTATGATGATACATAAATTCGTAATCAAATTTCAATTCTGTTGCTCCAATGCATTTTTTAGACCGGTTGCGTAAAATGTTACTTTCACTTTCTCCAACAAACGCAGCAAAATGTAAACATTTAACGTTACCCGTTTCAACTGAAGACGAAGTCCCACAAAGAAAGAAAAAGCAAAGCAGAGCAAAACTTTTTGTCAGGACACCCGTTTCCATGATTTATGATCTTCTGATAGGCTATATACTTCCACTGATGTTTACTGTGTCGTTCTGAAGAACTCAAGAGCTTTCAACGACTGTAATCATCCGATTGTAGAAAATGGCGGTGAAGGGTTATTTCCTGGTTATTTCTGCGTCATGAAAGCTTCGAAACCTTTACGAATCTTAAGTTTCGTGGAACAATCAAGACATTGTATATAAGAGAAAATCTTTGTTTTTTAGTAATTGGTTTGAGAAAAACATTCTGATTGTTTCCCAGTTATTTAACTCAGAAGGTCTTCTTTTAAGTTACGAAGATTTTTTATGTAAATTTAATTTTCCAGTCACTCCCAAATAATTCTCAATTGTCATGGATGCTATTCCTAAAGGTACTTATGCTTTTAAGGGACTCTGTTAGATCATCCAGCACTTTATCTATTTCTTTAGACCCATTTGAAATCCCAGTAGGAAAACTGTGCTTCATCAAGTACTATAAGGTTAGATCCCTTTTTCAAAAGGAGCTTGTAACAACTCCATATGTGGTCTCTTATTGGAGGAATTGGAGGGTGGTGACCCTAACGAAACTGATATGCATATCTTTTGGGATTGTCCTCACGCACAGATATTCTGGATTGATTTCTCTAATCGCAATGTGCTCCAGGGTTTCTCTCTGCTTCTTAAGGATGTACTGTTTGGCTTCTTATACCAAAAGATAAAATTAATGAATATTTTATTATTAACCTAGCATTACTTATTGCAAAATTTCATATTCACCGCAGTAAATTAATTCGTCAAAATCCTTTATATATTGTTTTTGAAAAAGAGGTTCAACAGTATGTACAAACTATTTCATCTTCCAAGAATCTCAAAGCTTGTAAAACAATTAATTTAATTAATATTTTTTATTTATTTTGTTAAAGCTTTTGTTTTGTATTTTTATTTACTGTTGCATATGTCTTTAAATTGTGCTTTGCATGTAATTTCACCTCTTTGTACGTAATGTTGATATTATCTGTATTTGTATATTTGGTACCTTGGCATTAATAATAATAATAAAAAAAAATCTTAAGTTTCGATTCTCCTTCTTCTTCTCTTGATTAATGGCAGATTGCAAACAACTTTTAGGTGCATACCGCCACCTACTGTACAGGATTGTGTAACATCATGCTATTTGTTTAAGCGTTCTCATATTCTACCCAACAACCCTGTGTCTTTAAGAAATTTAAAAAGTGAATTAAAATTCTTATCCCTTCTCCCTCTCCTTCTGTTCCCAGTATCCCCATCAGATTCCACTTCCGCCCTGCTTCCTGAATCCCATCTTGAAACACCTGTCTTTCCACCTCATATAATATACAGTGTAAGTGCAGATAAACTAGCAAAAGATGCATTACAGCAGGAAATAACAGTTCCAATTCCACTTGGAAAAGGAGAAGGAAAATCAGTGATTAGAAGTTTTTAAAAAATATAAGAAAAGGACAAGGCGGGAGGAAATTATAATGACAAGACTAGAGTGGACCACACAGGATTGAATGGCACCTTGGTTTTAATGGGGAAAAGGAATAGTGAATACTGTGAAAACTGTGGGGTTAAAGAAAATGCTGAACATGTCAGTGTCCATTTTTCCATACCTTTTTTTCTAATCACTGATTTTCCTTCTCCTTTTCCAAGTGGAATTGGAACTGTTATTAGGGCCCAAGCCCTGAAAGGGCGAAGGTTTGAATAAAACAGATATTTTGGTTTGAATGTGGATTTTTTTTTTATATTTCAGACTTCAGACAGCTTTTAGCTACTCCTCCTAAGGGGTTTATCAAACTTTTTCAACAAGATGATAATACATTAGGCAAAAATTATGCAAAAAAAAATGTAGGCCTATTATATCCAAAACTGTAAAAGGTTAGGTTATAGCCTAAAAATAAATTATTTTATGACAAACATATTACTGTATTACTAAGTGAACTCATTTATAGTTATAAACTCAAATAATAATAATAATAATAATAATAATAATAGTTATTATTATTATTATTTTTATTACTTTTTAGGCTACATATTTAGAAGATGCTTTTGTCCAAAACTTACAAAAAAGTAACAAATCAATTTGTCAAATATCAGTCATTATACAGGTTAGGCAATAATAATGAACTGTTAAGATTATAAACCATGTAATTCGTTTTAAATAGTATCTTAACTATTTTTATATACACTAGACAATAGAATAAAAAGAAGAATGTAGACAACAATACATGAAATGTTGTCTAAGTTGGACTTTTTATTCTCATAAAAGCTTCTCCAAGGCTCCTCATCGGTTGTCTACTGTGTTCAGTTTTTTTTTACGTAATTAGTCACTTGTGTGATCAGTGTTCAAGCAAAGAAAACAATATGTAAATATCAAGTAATATTTATAGAAACAGCCTATATGCATTCATTCATAATAGGCATTTCGTATTCACACAACAGTAGTAAGCAGCACGGCATTATATAGATTTACTTTGTTGCAAACCAGTTTAATAATCGCATCTGTTTCCTGGTGCTATACAATCTGGCACAGTCAAGTTCATGTAAAATCGACTAGGACTTATTTTTTTTGCTTTTACAAAGTTGTCTGTCAGATTTTCCCAAATCTTTGTGGAAGATTATATTATTATTCTCCATGTTTGCAAAATCTTCAAGGAATTGTGAAAGTTGGATCATATGTTGGTACAAATGTATCTTGCCTGGCCGAACCTCCCTCGAACAGATGCAAGGATATATAAAGAACATATAGTTATGTATAATAATACATATATTAGAAATAAACACATTTTATGTTTTTTTTTTAATTAATGCATGATATTCAAGTTAAAATATGCAGATAAGTGTGTTAAAATGCCCACTATATATATATATATATATATATATATATATATATATATATATATATATATATATATATATAGTGCTCTGCATTATATGATATGAAATCTCTTAGGCCTTGTCTTTCTCTAAATTTGAAAGAAACAATAGTTCTGAATTGGAAAATAAAGCTGAATTGGAGTACAGTGTGATGTTTTCTCTGAGCTTATTTAATTTTAAATATTTTTAAATCATAATCAATAATGTTACAATAATACAGTTTGGTATGATGTTTATTATAATGTTTACTTATGGTCCAGATCCTTAATATATTATTTGGGGCCCTTCATAGGAAAAAATTAGGCCATAGAAATTTAAGTTCTAACAATAAAAGTCTTTATAGGAACAGAAAAGTAAAAGTAAAATATATATATTTGAAAGAAATATGTGTATGAATTTAATGAGGTAAAAATAAAATTACGCTGACAGAGTATATCAACTGAATTTAAACGTATTTTTTAAGCAAGTCATTTTAAATGAGGCAAACTGACAGGGAAATATAAGATTGAAAAGATTTGTTATAAGAATTGATCTATAGTGGACAACTAGTGTATTAGCAATCTTCTGACTGTTGAAATGGTTAAAAGTTAATAATATGCAGATCATTCAATAGTTAGTGTTTGATGTTTGATGTAAATCATATAAGCAACACTCAATGTAATTGGTGGTATGGGTAATGCAAAACACAAAGTATTGTTTGGTATTGTAGAGAAGTTAGGGAGACAGTGTGATGTAAAGGTTTTTTTATTTGTAAAATATTAAGAAGTTAAAATTATATAAGCAAAACAATAAGATAAGGAAAATATGTTAAATATATATATATATGTAAAAAGTGTAAAGAAGAGCTAAGTCCAGGTCCAAAAAAAGCAAACAAAACAACAGTTAAATATGTAAGTTTTTAAAAACAGTGCACATTCAAAAGTAAAGTGTGAAAGTGGGTTCACACATCCTTGTCCTCCACTGGAAGAGCAGATTGTGTGGTGTCATGTAGGTCTGCAAAAGAAAAGAGGAAGTTATAATAGTTTCCGTGGAGACATATAGTGTAATAAACAAAAACTGTAATGATATGAACCACAGAAATTAGAATATTTGACCATCTTTGCAAAAGTGTTTTGTTGAACTTAGCATGTCTGCATTTTCCGCTGAAGGTGGATCAGTTGGTGTGGCGGTATCAGATAGGTCTGTGAAAAAAGAGGATGTTATCATTGTTTTGACTAGTGTAGTAAAGTATTTGTGTTAACATCGGTATGGTTTGTGTAATTGTAAATATGATGTAGTAGAAGTCAAAGCAAAATAATAAAGGCACAAAATGTTACAGCCTTTCACAGTCTTACAGCAAGTAGTTGAAGGCGGTCATGGATTACGTCAGCCTCAGGGTGGTGGATTTTGGGAATCTTAGAGGGTGAAGTGTAGTCTGCCATAATCTGAAACGATAAATATATGTGTATTTAGAAATAGATACAATAAATAAGCAAACAATACAAGCATGTAATAGTAGAAATATGTGTAGCAGTACAATACGCAAATAAAGTTTTTTTGAGAGTATGAGTTTTTTCTATTATTTTAGATATAATAAACTAAAAAATAAAAATAGTCGATCGTGTAGCCTAATAGGCCTGATACTTTTTTGAAAACATTGTAAATGCCTTTAGAAAAAAAAGATAAAGATTTAAAAGTTTCTATAAAGAAATAGAGCGCTATTAAAGAAATAGAGCGCTAGAGAATCAAAGTGAGAAAAGCTACAGGGTCAGATGGTATTTGCTCAAGACTGCTCAGGGACTGTAGACCAGCTTTGTCAGGTGTTTCTGTACATTATTAACCGGAGCCTTTGCCTGGAGAAAGTTATTGTTCTGTGGAAAACCTTCTGTGTGGTTCCAGTACCGAATATTGCACATCTGAGGGAGCCTAACCACTTCAGACCTGTGGTGTTAACTTCTCACTTGATGAAAATCATGGAGAGGCTGATATTGAACCATCTACGACCCCTGGTAAGGCTGAAGATAGACCCCCTGCAGTTTGCATACAAACCAGACACTGGGGTGGAAGATGCTGTCATCTACTTGCTGCACAGATCCCTCTTGCACCTTGTGGAGCCCAAAGGGTTATGTTCTTTGACTTTTCCAGTGCCTTTAATACAATACAACCGTCGCTGCTCAAAGGCAAGTTGGAGGAGGCAGGGGTTGACTGTCAGCTGACTGTGTGGACCATCGACTACCTCAAAAACAGACCACATTACATGAGGCTTCATGGCTGTGTGTCTGAACAGGTGTTCTGCAGCATAGGGGCTCCACAGGGGACAGTGCTCTCTCCTTTCTTGTTTACCCTATACATCAGACTTCCATTATAACACTAGCAGTTGTTATATCCAGAAGTTCTCAGATGACACAGCTATTGTTGGACGGGTATCAGATGGGAATGACCTGGGGCCTCATTTATAAAACTTTGCGTAGGATTTGCGTCAGAAGTGGCGTACGGATGAAACATAGGACGTGCGTACGCACAGAAATATTCGGATTTATAAAACCGTGCGCACGCACGTCCTACGCAGATTTCCCTTAATAAATCACAATCAATTCTAAATGTAGCGCAGCTTTTGCGGCTTCATGTCACGCCCATAGTTGCCCATAAATAGTCCGTGAAACGCCCAGAATTAATATTCATCGATTGCGAAATCATGGCAAACACAGAGGAAAACCAAGAAACGTAACTTCACTCACGTCATTACGCATTGTGATGGCATCATGGCATTTTATTACCATCCATTTGATTGCATCTGACAAGCTACAGATGTGTTATGAGGATGAATTGCATAATTTGCATAACATGCCAATATTATTGCAGAACATATTTCACTTTTCTTTTTGCAAATATGTGTTAATTTGAATTTCCGTTGTAATCTTCGTTTGATTTTGTTTGTTTTACACTGCAGATCGATCAAACGGCTGTTCGTGTAGGCTGTTAATAAGACTTGCTTTGTGAAGTCTTCATGTTATTATGAGAGGCAGTAGGCTTGTTCGACTTCATGCAGCTCTGCGCAGACCGATCGGCGGCTGACTTGAAGCAGTGCATGCCGGTTAGAAATTTTGTCCGACTTGATACAGCGCCGACGCCACGTGACTGTGTCGTATGCCATCAAAGTACCGCGAGAGCGATTTGAGAGTAGCCGGAGAACTCAGCCAGCGCAGCTTCTCAAGAGCGGCTGCACTGGGCTGGAGGAGGGCTGATGACGACACAGTTGTTCCACGATTGGCCGGATTCACTGCATGACAACGATCACTTGTGTTTCGTGTTTATTCGAAAACCTTTAGTTCCTCTAAAGCTCTCAAATCAGTTTATTATAACAGTGAACACTCTTTTCATGTCGTTGTCATGTTATATTGTGTCATGTTTATCAAATTAAAACTGCTTAAAAAACGTAGACTCCACTTCATTGATAGTAGCTTATGGTGAACTTTATTCATGTTCAAACAGACGCTGGATGAAGCAGTAGGCTACATAAAGTGTTGAATGAAAATGTCTCTGAAACATCTGTGCATTATTTGGCAAATATTGCATTTATTTCACTGCAGCTGTGGTAAATATGCAAACACCACGTGAGCGGTCACTACGGGAACCAGAAAGTGTCCGACTTCACGTCTCCGTTTGCAGCTCCTCCCCGCCTGCACGCGGCTACTCTCGCCGATCGGTTGCATCCAGCCGCAGCCGATGTCGAACACACCTATTGTTTCTTTTACACAACGGTCTACAGTTTCACACACTTTCACGTGTTTCTTCCATCTGCCGACGGTGTCGCCATTTCTCATTTCACCCGTTTTTGTGCGTACGCCTGGGTCAGACCTTGCGTGAAGGACCGCACATTTTCCCGTCAAGTTTGCTTTTTATAAAGACCAATTATTGCGTAGAGAGCGGCGTACGCCTTCTTTTGTGCGTACGCAACGTTTATAAATGAGGCCCCTGGAGTGTAAGAAAGTGATCAAGGACTTTGTTGATTGGTGTGAATTTAATCACCTTCACATCAATGCTACCAAGACAAAAGTAGGAAGGCCTATAAGGCATATACTATACCGGTAAACATCCAGGGGCTGGACATTGAGAGGGTGAACGTGTACAAGTATTTGGGTGTTCATAGAAATAATAAATTGGACTGTGGTCAGTCAACACGAGTGCTCTGTATAGGAAGGGCCAAAGTAACCTCCATTTGTTGTGGAGACTGGGTCCTTTGGGGTGTGTAAGACACTACTGAAAACTTTTTATGATACGACATGTTGCATCTGTAATGTTTTATACTGTGGTCTGCTGGAGTGGTGGAATCACAGAGAGCGATAAGAAAAGGCTTGACAAAATGATTAGGAGGGCCAGCTCTATCGTGGACTGTCCTCTGGAATCTCTGGGTGAGAGGATGATGTTGGCTAAGCTATTGAACATCCTGAACAACCCCTCCCACCCCCTGCATGAGACAGTTAGTGCCTTAAGTCAGAGACTGTTGCAACCCCGGAGTAAGAAGGAGCGCTACCGAAGATCCTTTCTTCCAACAGCAGCTAGACTTTTTAATATCAGCATATCTCAGTATTGACACTATCATGGGACCAGTTTTATTTTTTTTAGGAGAGTATATTTACCCATATACTTATATATACTCATATATTTATATTTAATTATATGTCTGTTATAATGTTTTTTGGTCTCCCTACATAATTTATCTTCAGAAAACATAGTTGCAATATGTCTTTTTAAGTGCAATATTTGTTTGTGTCATGTTTATGCTGCTGTAATGTCTAAATTTACCTTTGGTTCTTTAAAAACCACCTCATGCGTGCATAAAAAATTGACGTGTTTCCATTGTGCTTATTTTAATTTCGCAATTTCAATTTGCGCAATTTGAAGGGTAATGGAAATGCGGCTACTGTCTAATGCAGACAGGTTTTTTTCAACGGTTCGGCAGTAAACGAGGCACTAAGTAACTGCTAATAACCAATCAGCAAACCTCAAGATGAATGACATTTAATTTAGCTAATTAAATTACATTTTTCATTGCAGGGCAGGGCCAATACCAATCAACAAACTTTAAATGAAAAATTAAATGACTGACATATTATTGAAAAAATCAAACGTAAACGGACGGGGCCCCCTATTGGGCGGGGCCCATGGGCTTGAGCCCAGTCAAGCCCAATGGTAAGTCCGGCCTTGGGTATAGCGGCTTATACTTTAAAAACAATCCAAAAGCCGCAGCAGGCTAAGACATGAGGGAATTATACTAAAGACGCGTCACACCGAAGCATTACATCTGATGTTATTTTATTACTCCGTTTCACCAGCAGAAAGAACAAACACCAATCACTTACTTTGATAGATGCATTCAGCCGAGGGAAGATACATCAAACAGCGCATAGAAACAGATAGTGATGGTAGTAACGTCATTGACAGTAGTGACGGTCAAAAGAAAGTTTTTCCCCATGCTCACCCTGCAGCCATGCTCCAAACAACCCGCCATGTCCCACAGGTGAACACACACGCTAATATACACACCACACCCCCTCGCGGTGCCATGGTTACAAATGACGTCACACCGCACGTGCACATACACATCAGTATAGAAGGAAAGAAGAAATATCACAAAAGACTAATCAAACCCGATGTATGGCTACTACATTCCGGCCCCAAATTATTTCATAGTAATAATTAACCACCGCTATTACCTTGTGGGAGACAGACACCAATCAGAATAGGAAGAATGAACTACTAGTCCTTTAGAGTCCAACAATAACAAAGTCCATTCAATGTACAAGATCTTCACTGCCCTTCTGCTTCCTGCAGAAGGCAGACTTTGGTTATTGGTCTGTTCAAATAGCTAGTTTTGGTCTTAATGCGTACACTTCGTACCAGTCCATTTTTGTCTAGAACAGAATCCACAATTCTTCCTGTAATCCAAGTGTTTCGAGGTGCCATATCATCCACTAGCACCACCAGATCTCCTGAAACAAAGTTTCTTTTTACGGAATTCCACTTCTGGCGCTCCTGAAGTCCAGGAAGGTACTCCTTTACCCAGCGCTTCCAGAACAAGTCCGAGATGTACTGAACCTGTCTCCAGCGACGACGAGAATAAACATCCTCCTCCTTGAACAATCCTGGAGGCAATAACGGCCGTGATTTAAGCAAAAGCAGATGATTAGGAGTCAATGCCTCTAAATCTTGAGGATCTGTAGATGCTTTCGTTATTGGACGACTATTAACAATCGCCTCTACCTCACAAAATACCGTTGCCAAGCTTTCTTCGTCAAGAATCTGAGTCTTACAGACAGAGTTCAGCACTCTACGAACTGATCGAATTAATCTTTCCCAAGCGCCTCCATGATGTGATGCTGCTGGGGGATTGAAAACCCATTTAACACCCTTTTGCAACAGTACATCATTTATGAGGTTATGATTTAGATTCTCAGTTGCCTGCCTCAGTTCACGTTCGGCGCCCACAAAATTAGTACCGTTGTCTGAACGAATTTCCAGGACTTGACCACGCCTCGCTATAAACCTTCTGAAGCCATTAATGAAGGAGTCCGTGTCTAAAGACGAAAGAACTTCAAGGTGTATGGCTCGTATTGCCAAGCATGTAAAAATGAGACCATACCTCTTGATCACAGTTCTTCCACGTTTAACTTCAAATGGTCCAAAACAGTCCAAACCAACTCGACTGAAAGGAGGCTCATCAGGAGTAATTCTGTTGTGAGGAAGATCAGCCATTTTCTGCTGTCCAGGTGAAGCAGACAGTTTACGACAGATAACACATTTAGTCAGAACCTTTCTGATGGCAACACAGGCACCAGGAATCCAATACTTCTGACGTAAATGAGAAAGCATGTGGTTTCGTCCACCATGGCCTGTTTCTTGATGTACATGAGCAAGGATGAGATTAGAAATGTGTTGATCTTTAGCCAGTATAACTGGATGTTTCGATTCAAGTGGCATTGCTGCTCTACTGAGCCGCCCTCCAACCCTAATGAGATCACCATCCAGGATCGGGTTGAGCTTGTAGAGATGACTTGTCCTTCTTACACACTCTCCTTTCTTCAAACAGGACAGTTCCTCTGGAAACCTTATTTTTTGACAGAAAAGGATAATATTTAACTCTGCCATGACCATATCCTCCAAGGATAAAACATCCTTTGGCATTTGAGCCTTAACACCTTCCATCTGAACCTGTAGCTTTTTCTCCAACTGATCAGTACTTAAATCCAAATTCGAAAGGTTTTCTCTCAGCAACTTTCGATGTCGCACCAAAGATAGGAGCAAGGTCTTAAACTTGAGAAGCCAACCAACTGCCCTCTTAAGACGAAACCAGGAGGAAAAGTAACCAATGAGCCTCTCTACCGGACTAACCTGCTCAACTTGAGCAGCGTTCACCGCCACAGCCTTGACCTCTGGGTCTCCAAAGAGAGAGCTTTCCAAGATCTCAGGATTTTCGGGCCACCTGTGCTCAGGCTCATGAAGAAAGTCAGGACCACAGAGCCATACATCAGTCTTTAAAAATGACTGAACTTTAACACCTCTGGAAGCTAAATCCGCAGGGTTGTTTGATGTATTCACGTACCTCCACTGCGATACGTTAGACGTTTTCAATATTTCAGACACTCTGTTTGCTATGAAGATCTTAAATCTAGATGTCTCATTTTTTATGTATTTCAAAACAGAAGTGCTGTCCGTCCAAAAGACTGACTCTTCAAGGTCCATTTGCAGCTCCTTCCTCCATAACTTGTCCATCCTGCTAGCCACCACCGCGGCAGTCAGCTCCATCCGAGGAATAGTGACAGATTTAAGAGGAGCTACACGTGCCTTTCCCATTACAAATGCACTGTGAGTTTGTCCATTATTGTCATGGAGCAACAGGTAAGTCACAGTCCCAAACCCTTCCTCACTTGCGTCTGCAAAGTGGTGTAGCTGAGCAGAGACAAGACGACCACAGTCCACAGGTTAAGCACCTACTGACCTCCCAGTTTTCAAGGTCATGAAGGTCTTCCAGCCAAGCCATCCATTCTCCGACAATGGAAGAGGGCAAAGGATCATCCCATCCCAAACGTCTCCTGCAAAGTTCTTGGAGGATTTTCTTGGCAGACAAAACGACAGGGGCCACGAAACCAAGAGGGTCATAAATCGAACTAACCATGGACAGGATTCCTCTTCTTGTGAGTGGGTGAGTTTTAAGTATGATTTTAAACTTAAATGAGTCAGATTCGACACACCACCGCACACCCAAGGCACGTTCAACAGGCAAGGAGTCATTATCCAGATCCAAATCTTTTACCTCTTTGGCTCTCTCTTCCAGAGAAATTGCAGCAAGGACAGTACGTCGATTACTAATCCATTTTGTGAGCTTAAAACCACCTTCAGCACATAAGGCACTAAGCTCTTGACATAAAGACACTGCTTCCTCTTCAGAGCCAACAGACACTAAACAATCATCAACATAGAAATGGTGTAGGATGGTGTTAACTGCCGCAGAACTGAAGCACTTTTGATTGTCTTCAGCACATTTTCTTAAAGCAAAACAAGCGCAACTAGGAGAGGAAGTAGCGCCGAACAGATGCACCATCATTCTGTACTCCACTAACTCCTGACTGCAATCTCCATCGGGCCACCACAGAAATCTCAACAAGTCAGAGTCTTCAGCTGGAACCCTGACCTGATGGAACATGGCCTCTATATCTGCCATAAGCACCACAGGTTCTTTACGGAATCTTGTGAGGACTCCCACCAACAAATTTGTAAGATCTGGTCCTTGAAACAACTGTGAATTCAGAGATGTCCCCTGGAATGTGGCCCCACAATCATAAACTACCCGCAGTTTTTTCTTTTTAGGATGATATACCCCGTGGTGGGGTAAATACCACACTCTTCCATCACAACGAGTCAGATGCTCAACCGGAACTCTCTCAGCATAGCCATCAGCCAGCATCTTGGACATAAATGCAATATAGTCAGAGCAAAAAGATGGATCCTTATTCAAGCGCCTTTTGAGACTCAATGCACGCTGTTCTGCAACTGGTTTATTGTTAGGCATTTTTAGGTATTTTTGTTTTACCGGCAAACCGATACTGTAATGACCATCAATGAGCTTGGCAGATTCGGAAACTGACTCAATGAAGCGCTTATCCTCTCTCGACTGACCAGGTCGTTCATCCTGCAGATTTTCAGGAAAATCCACCTTCAGTTGCTTCTCCCAAAGCTCAGTAAGCCTTGCCACGGAGATGCGATTAACCGTGATGTTGGGCTGCAAACACTGATCACTGATCACATTATCTCCTCGGAGCGGACCGTTCACGGTCCAACCCAGAATGGTCTTAATTGCATAAGGGCCCCCATTCGCTGCATGAACCACTTCCCACGGTTCCAGAGCTTGAGGGACGTTAGTGCCGATCAGAAGGTCTACATCAGCATTGATCTCTGGCATTTTTATATCTCTCAGATGAGCCCATCTTTGGAGGTCTTTCGAGCATGGAATATTACCTTGATGAACAGGCATACTCTTCTGAGTAAAAACCTCAGGCAGGCCACAAAAGTTGTCTGAATCTAATCCGGCTACTTCCAAGTCTGACAGCTTATAACTGTCCACCACTTTCTCTTGTCCCATAGTTCTAAGGAGAATTCCCAGTTTCTTTCCTGTAAGATTAAGCCGATTCATGAGTCGCTCTGTACAAAATGAAGAAGTACTCCCTGGATCCAAAAACGCGTATGTGACAAAAGTCTCTTGCCCTCTCTTGGACCTCACCTGAACAGGCAAAATAGAGAGCGTGCAGTCCTGTTTACCGGCCCCAGTCAAACCACTGGACTGAACTGACACCACAGCACCTTCTCTGGTCATTTCCAAGCCACTGATGGCCTGAGTCGAACTCTTTTGTTTAGCTTTGGAGTGGATATGCAACAACGTAGGGTGTCTATAATTGCATATTCTACATATCAGTCGTTTTCTGCAATCCTTACTCATGTGCCCAACGCACAGACATCCAAAGCACATACGATTTTCCTTCAAAAAAGACATTTTTTCATCTTGAGTCCTTTTATCCAGAAGAAGACAAACATCCAACGAATGTCCAGCTCCACAAAACAAACAAGCTTTCACTATTGAATTCTTCTCCCTTTTATTCACAGACTCTACTCTCTTCTCAGCAGGTGCTACAGCAGTGGCAAAGCTAGTGCCTCTAGCCTTTGAACCAGTTTGAGACTTGACCATTTTTAATTCTTTTCTTCCTGTCGCAGGTGTATCTTGGATATTTCCAAAGAGAGGATCACTTACTATCTTGACCTGTCTCTCAACAAACCCCACTATGTCCAAAAATGTAGCTCTACGATGAAACTTCTCCTGAATATCACCAGCCACACTTCTCCAATGATCCCGCAGCTTATAAGGCAGCTTTCTCACAATAGTTTGCATATTTGTAGGTACATTCAGGTCACTTACGGCGGTCCCCATGGAGTTGCAACATTCCTGTAACATTAGACTGTAGGCCCGTAAAGCCTTGACATCTTCAGCTTTAACCATCGGCCATGAAAGCACCTTATCCATATAAGCGGAGGCTACTTTGAATGGATCGCCAAAATGTTCCTGAAGTAATGACTTTGCCTTATTGTATCCATGAGACAGTGGCAGATGTTGACAGCTTCGGACCAAATCCCTGGGTTGACCTCTTGTATACTGCTCAAGGAAATATAAACAGTCCTTTTGACTTTGTGTTCTCCCTTCTATGTTGTGTTCAAATCCTCTTATGAAGGTTTGATACTCCAGTGGATCTCCGTCGAAAACTTGTAAGTCTTGCTTGGGTAATAGAAAAAGTGACTGTTGCCCAACCAATAAAGACGTAATTTGATTTTGCCTTTCCAAAACTGTGAGAAAACGCTGTTCAGAGTTATTCACTGTTACAGGTGCAGATTCATATTGAAGGCGAGTAACTGGTGGATAAAAATCAACCCCTGACAGAGTGGGGAGACCAGCATTCGTGACAACAGGTTGAAAAGATAAAGTGGATGGATCATCTCTGGTCACAACAGCAGGCAGCCCAATTTTGTTGTGTGTCTTGGGCCTCACAGCAACATAACCTGATAGCAAAGCTTCATCTTCAGCCTCTGCAGCTGATGGTTGAGTGTTGAACTCAGGGACAAATGTTGCAGCGTCGTGGCTTAACTCTTGTTTTTTTCCTCTTTCCAAATAGGAGTTCATCCCATCTGATCTCACAGATGCATGAGACGCACAAGATACTTCTGAAGCCTTGAACACGCTTACTTTAGCCATAGATGCTGCCAGCTCCATGTCCAGATCGAGCTCCTCCTTCTTCCTCCTCAACAGTTCTTGCTGTTCCTCCAAGGCATGCTTCTGACTCAGCAGCCTTTGACGAGCCTTAAGAGCAGCTGTCTCAGCCTCAGCCCTCATTCTAGCTGAGGATGCAGTAGACATAGATTTACTCACCACTGTACTACGTTTCTTTGACCTCACTGACACATTAGAAACGCTATCACTTGGCCTAATGTCGTCTTCTACTGTATTTTCCATAATTCTAGATAAATGGGCCTCATTAGCATTGGAAACGATAGATCGTAAACATGGGGCATCAACGCCCTCTACAGGTATGTCTGGCGCATTCAACAGCCATTTATTTGTCTCTTCCACAAAAACGGTTTTATGTTTTTCAATGCTATCAAACCAAGCATTCTGTTTTTCTTGTTCTTCCGGTGGGATCATAGAAATCACAACACCATGAAGATTACTTGCTTCATTAAACAGGCTTGAAATATTTTCAAGATGTGACCGTATTTCTTCCGCACTATCAACACTTTGCATTAGGTCTTTAATCTCTCTAATTGCACTTTTAATCTTTCTTATTTTTGTTTGACGTTCTTCTTGGAGCTTTCCCAATTTATATTCGAAAGCCCTAGGTGTCAATGATATCTGCCTTTTCTCTTTCAATCTGGTATCACTCAACTCCATTTTATCTGCAAGATAATCCAAAACAAATCACAAAAAATATCTGCTAATGACACTTAAACAGCACACTTTAATTAAATTTCCACTCAGAAACAAGATACGATGCACTGGTCTTTATTTCCCTCTAAATTATCCACAAAAGCTAAGCTAAACTCAACCCTAGTCTTCTGTGCATACTAGCGGTGGGTATTTATGTGCCTCTATACCGATAGTCTTGAACCAGACTAACCGTCTTGGAACCAGAACTACGGCGGCCCTCCCAAGCGCAATGCTTCACCCGCTTGACACACGAAACCAAATACTACAAAGGGTAACAAAACAAACAAACCAGTACGATCACCTTATGTGAAAGTACCGCTAAGCCTAGCAGGGAATACAATCATTTTTTGACCAGCAACCCACATTGTTTACAGTGTACTTTTCAAATACAAACGGCTGTAGTAATCAAAAATAAGCGTCGATTATAGGGTCATTCCACGAAATCGGTGCCTTTTCAACTTTAAAAATGTGAAAAATATAATTGTTTCAAACTGATTTTTTTCAATACCAATTAATTCAAGACATCTTAACGTGACAAGAAATTGTGTTGGGCCATCTCAAGCTATGCCATTTATTATTTTATGACTGTTTATTTATTTCATATTTTGATATTTTCCTCAGTCCTGTTACTGACTAAAGTGATACTATATATAATACTTCCAATTACAAATATGCAACAGTTTGCACATATATAAGTAGTATTTTGGTCCCTCTTTTCATTCAGATTATGTCATATTTAAAAAAAAAAAAAATGTTTTATATCATAATTGCCATTCAGATTACTAAAAATGTCCTATTTCAAGGATGACATCACATTACAATTAAGAAATATGTATATTTTGACAAGACATTTATTTTAAAAAGGGTCTTGTCCAAAATGCAGTATAGTACATGTTACTATGGTGAGATCTGTTTGACTGTCAAATGTCATTTTTCTTTTAAAATATCAAATTAATGACAGTAACAGGACTGAGCTCTCAATAACCGAGAGGGTCTTTAGTCACCTATTGTTTGTCATTGCAGTTAATTGCATGCATCATGGACAAGAGTTATGAACTTATTTACGTACTAGTTACCTATGGAACATTAGGCCATGACAATCTGCCTCCTTATGGGAGGTAATCTAGAATTACAGAAACTGAGACAGACTAAATCCAGAAGAACTGCGGGAATGTCTCTGAGATGCTTGAAGAAACCTTCCTGCAAAGCTACCTGAAAAACTATGCGTAAGTGTTCTTGGACAAAAGCCGTTTTAAATGCAAATGGTTGTTACACCATATTGATTTGAATTAGTTAATAGAAGTTTTATTTTTGAAAGCATTCTCACTTTACAGCATTTTAACACAAGTGCAGTACTTTTCATAGTACTGTAGCTTTGCAGGAAGGTTTCTTCAAGCGTCTCGGAGACATTCTTCTGGATTTAGTCTCTCTCAGTTTCTTCTGTTTCTTCATGACGGACTCGATGATGGTGAGATCAGATCAGACCGGCTGTTGTCAGACTCCTTGTGCATACACAAATCTCACTGGATTATTACAGTTAATGGCAAAAAGAATGTTTGGAAATGTAAACTGATATTTCCTACTGACACAATACAGCAAAAGATATAAATAACTGACTTAAAACCATTTGGTTGATTTAAATCAACTTTGTACATATAAAAACTTTCCCTCCTCTCTGGATCCTGGGGCCTCATTTATAAACGTTGCGTACGCACAAAAGAAGGCGTACGCCGCTCTCTACGCAATAATTGGTATTTATAAAAAGCAAACTTGACGGGAAAATGTGCGGTCCTTCACGCAAGGTCTGACCCAGGCGTACGCACAAAAACGGGTGAAATGAGAAATGGCGACACCGTCGGCAGAATGAAGAAACACATGAAAGTGTGTGGAACTGTAGACGGTTGTGTAAAAGAAATGGCAATACTGTCTCTCATAAATAACACGAAGACTTCACAAAGCAAGTCTTATTAACAGCCTTCACACGAACAGCCGTTTGATCGATCTGCAGTGTAAAACAAACAAAATCAAACGAAGATTACAACGGAAATTCAAATTAACACATATTTGCAAAAAGAAAAGTGAAATATGTTCTGCAATAATATTGGCATGTTATGCAAATTATGCAATTCATCATCATAACACATCTGTAGCTTGTCAGATGCAATCAAATGGATGGTAATAAAATGCCATGATGCCGTCACAATGCGTAATGACGTGAGTGAAGTTACGTTTCTTGGTTTTCCTCTGTGTTTGCCATGATTTCGCAATCGATGAATATTAATTCTGGGCGTTTCACGGACTATTTATGGGCAACTATGGGCGTGACATGAAGCCGCAAAAGCTGCGCTACATTTAGAATTGATTGTGATTTATTAAGGGAAATCTGCGTAGGACGTGCGTGCGCACGGTTTTATAAATCCGAATATTTCTGTGCGTACGCACGTCCTATGTTTCATCCGTACGCCACTTCTGACGCAAATCCTACGCAAAGTTTTATAAATGAGGCCCCTGGTCTCTACGTGTGCGATAGCGCCGTTGCTTCTCAGCTGCAGTTAATGACATGTTACTAACAACTGTAAAAGTGTATAACAAATTAAGTGGTGTTAATTCTATGCAAATAAGACAAAGTACAAAGTAAGGTCCATAAGTATACAAATGAAAAAACGATGCAGAAACAAACAATGGTAATTAAGCAGAATGTGCTTGATGCTCATATGCTACTGAGTCATATGTCGCTGGTTTTAGCTTAAAAATACACAAAATAACCTTTATAAATGTCTATGTCCCTGAGTTGTTGTACTAATCCTTAAATTGCAATTGAATGTAAATAACAAATACAACATCTATGACCTAGTTATGCAGCTGGGCTAGAATCTATGTCCCCTATTGCTCTGATAGTAACAGGACTGATGGTAACAGGACTGATGATTTGATGCTAATATGCTCATTTCTAGCTAACAGGTCAATGTCAGAAAGGCACATGGTATGTAATCTGAAAGGTTATTACTTCTAGATTTTGTTAATATCAGGATTAATAAATAATTGTTTATATGTACACTTTAAAAAATGGTAACAGGACTGATGTTGTATGCTGACCCCTCCCTACCAACCCTGACAAAACATGAAAAATAGAATATTTAAGAAGACAGAAAATTACCCTTGCTTACACTGTGGAATCCACTTGCTCTAAATGATGTCACTTCCTTGAAATTATGTCACTTCTGGTTTGTACCATTATTTTATAGGGGGGTTTTGGTGTTAGTAACAGGACTGATATGAAATTAGGGGACAGTGATAAAATTACTTATATTTCTAAGAAAATATATCTATTTATGTCAAAACCATTGCTTAACAATGAGATTACACTTGAGACAATATAAAATTGTGAAAATTGTTTCATTTTACTAACATTTTACAAATGAGAAGTCCTGTTGAAAAAGAACAACCATAGCGAGGGACAGGCCAAAATCCTTACCCATAGCATATAATATGTGATTTTAATTATTTAAAATGATATTTTATTGGCTTTTACCTGGTCTTATATTGATGCATATGATCTATAGTAACATTAAGTTTTTTAAATTACACATTTATTTGTTGTTAAAGCAACTTTAGAACTGATTATTTGTAAGGGACGCAAAAGGCACCAATTTCACGGAATCACCCTATAACAGAACATTTGTGAATGAAATAAGTTTTACACGAGGCAAATGCGCGTTCACGTCTATCGCTTAACAACCTTGTGGCTATATCAAACATCCATACAGAGTTAAACAACACTACGTTTGAATCTGCGCTTCGTAAAACTTTCTTTTGACATAATATAGCGGCTTATACTTTAAAAACAATCCAAAAGCCGCAGCAGGCTAAGACATGAGGGAATTATACTAAAGACGCGTCACACCGAAGCATTACATCTGATGTTATTTTATTACTCCGTTTCACCAGCAGAAAGAACAAACACCAATCACTTACTTTGATAGATGCATTCAGCCGAGGGAAGATACATCAAACAGCGCATAGAAACAGATAGTGATGGTAGTAACGTCATTGACAGTAGTGACGGTCAAAAGAAAGTTTTTCCCCATGCTCACCCTGCAGCCATGCTCCAAACAACCCGCCATGTCCCACAGGTGAACACACACGCTAATATACACACCACACCCCCTCGCGGTGCCATGGTTACAAATGACGTCACACCGCACGTGCACATACACATCAGTATAGAAGGAAAGAAGAAATATCACAAAAGACTAATCAAACCCGATGTATGGCTCCTACATTGGGTGTCACCCTTCACCTTGGCTCCTGGCACGAACTCTGGCAGCTGTCAGACAAGACCCTGGCAGCCAGACAACTTTTCAAAACCTATTTGAAAATAATGCAACAACGCCCCCTTATGGCTATAATGAGTCATTAATACTACTGTATGTTGAAGAATACATCAAAACAAGCTATTCAAAATAGACATAAATACTCAAATCCAAAGTAAGGATTATAGTAAGGAATATTTTTAGTAATTGCAATAATTTATGTGGCTCTGTGGTTGAGCAGCTACTCAAGTTTTATAATACAAATAATTTCAAACATTTCTGTGATAAGCCTCTTAAAAAATCTAAATTGATTTAGCATAGGAAAAAAAGAACGGCTCCCTCCAGCCGCGACTCGGCTCCCATCGTTCATGTTTATGAGCCGTTCAAAAGAATCGGTTCGTTCGCGAACGTCACAACTCTACTTTTTGACCAAAGTCCAAATTGAATGTTAAAGTTTATCTTTGTTGGGAGACGGACATTTTAGCCTACCGAAAAGAACTGCGTCATACTGTTCAAATGGAATAAAGAGTGAGTATCAAAGCTCTTTTTTTTATTTGCAACAGCACGAGTGAAGATTGCTTGTAGCCTATGGTGGAATTGGTAAATTGTGGTGAGCCTCCATTGTACAAAATCAATCGCTGTTACAGCTCTTGGTAATTTAGGCCTACTGAGGCCGATGACAGTTATCGAAATATTTTTAACCTAATCCTAATCTTGTCCAGTTTAATTTGGGGGTTTTGAGTTTAAATCACTTTATAAGCATTCATAATTAATTGCATGTTTGTTGTGTAGCATACCCTCTATTTTTATTTTATTTTTCACGCTGTTTTTTAGAGGCCGCACATTTAAACTGAAACTATATGCAAACTATTTTCCGTTGTTTCTTTCTGCATTTGCTGTAAGGTTAGTTTGCAATGGTTACGTATGATGTTCGAACTGTGCTTTGATAAAGCATCCTTTCATTGACCATATTCTCCAAATTTTACACGTTTACATAACACTTTCAAAATTGCATAATACAACCCCATTTCCAGTTAAGTTGGGTCATTTTGTAAAATGCGTTAGATTAGATACAGTGTATAGATAGATTGAATTGAATGGGTCTACCCATTTATGGCCATTTTACCTACATACTGCATTAAGTAAAATGGCATATCATTTCATTCCGTTATATCTTTCATAACATAATTATGATTGAGAATCATCTTTATCAAATTTTGGTTTAAAAAATCCTGAAACCTAAAATTTGATTGATGGATGAAAAAAAAAAAAAAAACATACAAAAAAAAAAAACATGGTTTTGCCTTGTTGTGGCAAAAAATTCTTGAACATCATCATCACTGCGTAAGAGACACTCTGAATCAAATAGTCTTTTAAAAGGTATTTATTCTTGCAAGAATAGGCACAGTCAACCACACAGAAGTTACACTGGAGTGAGTGAGACAGACATAAGGAGCCGGGCAGCTTTTATACTGTTTTATCATACCCTGTAGGAGCTAAATCTGATATTTTAAGCTAGGCTACTGAGTTGTTTTGCTCCCGGAGTGATTAGGTTGACTCACTTTCTTGCTTTGGTATTACGTTTTGGTATTAAGTATTTAATTATATGTGTGTAAAATGCTCAAATATCTGTAAAAATATATATACAGGCCGTGCAGAATTATTAGGCATGTTGATTTTCTGATCATATTTTATTCCCAGGAACATTTTGCCAATTCCAAACCATATTAATCTTAATACTATTAATTTTGTATTTAATCATTTATAAGTGATATATAATTGTTCATGAAGGCTGGAAATGAAAAACTCCTTATTTTCAGGTGTGCAGAATTATTACCCAGAACATGCAACTATATGTGCCGACAAAGCATACTGGAGGTGTCATTTCTTTCTCCCTCTTCCATCCATCTCCTTCTTGAACGAACAAAAGCACCCTTTGCTTTACATATATATAAGTTATCTAATGAGTTCTGAAGTTCAGCCAATTCTATTTTCTGGACAACTGATCAATTTTCAAAGGGGATACAGGAGAGACAGACAATTCTTTTAACAATGTTAAGTTCCTCTAATTTGTATTGCTTGGCTTTTTGAGATCCAACTTTGAATAACAATAATCTAATGTTGTATTTTAATAATTCCCAATTAGAACTAAAATTGTTTTCAGCTTGAGCTTTATTAAAAAATAAATTAATTTTAGAAATGACAGATTGACAAGTTTCTTCATCCTCTAATAAAGCAGAGTTTAGTTTCCAATATGAACTATATGTTCTTGAGTAAGATGGGTTATCAAAAGACAGAATAATAGATCGATGATCGGATAGTGGAGAAGGCAAAATTTCAACCTTATTGACATAATCAGATAAAGAGTAAGATATTAACCAGAAGTCAATCCTAGACCTCAATGAACCAGAGCTGTTAGACCAGTAAATTGTGAAGCATGCGGATGTTTTTCCCTCCAAATGTCAGTCAGACCAAAACGGGAAATTAATTTACAGAGATCTGATGATCCATTAGATATTCTAGGTGGTGATCTATCTAAAGAGCTGTTCATAGTTTGGTTAAAGTCTCCACCCAAAATAATAAGCAAATTAGAATATTTAGATTTAAAATAGTCTAAGTGTGTTTCTATCGAATTAAACAGTTTCAAGTTATTTTTTGCTGTGTTAAATCCATAAATGTTACCGAGGACAAAGATACAATCATTTAAGGTAACTAGTAAAAAAAGAAAGTGACCTTCAGGATCAGAAATTGACTATTATTTTACCCTTAAAGGCCATGTTGCAGGTTAACCACCACTGTCGATGAATGGGTACATAAATCACTCAAGATATGTATATCATTTTTAAAATTTCCCAAAAATGGCCCTAAAGACCATTTTTTTACGTTTTTGGTATTAACGTTTTTTTTCCCGCAATTCGGTGATGACGTCACGTTGGGGAGAAGTGGAGGAAAGCTAGCCTCAGCTTAGTATTATGGTGCGTTCAAGTCATCTCGTATAGATCGTATTTACGAGTTGAACGCAATTAAACGCCACCACAATGTCGTAAATACTTAATAATTAAATGCATGGTCCGAGGAGAATGAGTGGAGAGCATTTTTTACAGTCTATGGTGGAGAGTTGGTGAAGTGTCCTGGTGAGTTGCTATCATTTAGCAACGCAGCAATGAGCACTGGAGCTAGTCTACGAGCAGCAGTGCACAATAACGACACTTTTGTTTTCTCTCTTTTTTTTTACTGTCATTGAATAGCACAGAGTGAAAAATCAACGTTTTCATAACTAGTGGCAGTGATCATGACGTTAGTTCAGATAAGTACCGCTAACCTTTGTCATAGTGTAGTAGTACTGGTAAACTTTGTCTTTGTCATCTAGAAAAAGAAGGCATCATGCTAGCTATATGGGTGTTTCTAAGCGTTTATCTCTTCCTCCGTTGAAAATGTTGTTGCAAACGTAGCCGCCGCGTGTCTGTCGCTGTGTTTGGCAGGTGCTTGTGTGAGCGCCGGCGGTGCCGTCCCATGGGAACTGCGTTGGAAAGCTTGTGCTGTGTAGGGAATTGAGTGCGTTTTAGTCGCTGGACCCCGCGACCAGATGTGACGTGCCTCACTCAGCATCCAGAGTTTTTACACCAGCACAAACACAGTAGTTCACCATTGTCAATCTACCTATATATTTCTATATATTTATCTATCTAGCTGCTAGCTATCTATGCTAACGTTATGCTATCTGGCTGTCTGCCTATCTCTCTCTATACTAGCCTATCTATCTATATCTATCTATCTATTTATCTGTCTGTCTATCTATATCTATGTATTTATCTATTATCTGCGCTAACGTTATCTGAATACTCTCGTCTGCTACTCGTCTCTCTAGTCACTCTCAATGCGGGCCGCGGGCTTTGGTAAATTCTCTCCCCAACGTGACGTAATGCAATGCATTGCGGGGGAAAGGAGAATCATTGCAAACCGCTACTTTTTCGTATTATATTCCGCTTTGTGATGCCCAACAACATAAAATACAATGGATAACAGTTTAAATGTTTATTACCAACAAGTAAATTGCACAAATTCGATGAAAAAAAAAACCTGCAACACGGCCTTTAAACTTGTGCTTTAACGTTATGACTCCTGCTGAAAGATTAGAAGCATATGAAGAAAACAACTCATCACCCCATTGTGATTTCCAAAACTTAAAATCGCTTGAGTTTGCATGAGACTCCTGTATAAAACAAAAATCAGAGCTAAGAGATTTAGCATACAGAAAAATAGCTTTACGTTTTTTGTTTCAACTACTCCTCGCTGCGGACTATAGCGCGGTGACGTCACGTATTCACGTCACGTTTGTGTTACCACGCATGCGCCATATCGTTACGCGGTGACGTCACGCGTCTTTAAAACGCAGGCGCAAATTTGACATAATATTTGTAAAAAAATGTTAATGTATTAAAAACTCTAAAGTAATAATGAAAGCAGCAAAAAGGAGTACACAGGTTTAACTATCCCTGATCTAAGGTAGCCTAAACTTATAAGAAATTTCAGAGTATATTGTGTAATATCGGTGTAGTATTTTATTTAAAGTTTTTTCATTCTGTTGCACTTCACTGTGCAAATTACAAAATTACTGTAAACATTAATGACACCTTATATATTTCTTATTTTAATCATTCCTATGTAATAGTTAATAATTGTTTATTTTTGTGCATTATATAGACTATTATAAAACATTTACTCCAATAAAGTTGTTTGAATGAAGTTAAACCAACTACATACAGTATATTGTCAATCTCTGTATCCCATTGTATGCATGCCAACTCAACACACATGCCACACACACACACACACACACACGCACACACTTCAAATCAGCTTGAAATTCCCCTCCATCATTGAAAAAACAATCAACTGAGCAACAGCCCTCAACCTCCTTATCAGAATAAAATCCACGCAGGACTCCTTCTGCCGTCTCCTACAGACCCAGGTGGGCAGTCCTTGTATATTGCAGTGCAAGCACAGAGTCAACGAGCACCAGGAACTCTTGCTTATATTGTCTGGAAAATGCACTCCAGTTCACAACACCTAATTTGTATAAAATACAGAACAAACAATATTGAATAATTTTGAAGAAAGGCATTAACAGGAATTTCTGTTTTAAGTATTTTATACATATTATTGGAAGATGTTAGACAAAGATATGTTTGAGTGTTATTGGCTTTGCCTGTTACTTTGTTTATGAACAACATAAACTAGTTAAAAAAAAAAGTTTGTCAAGAAAGGCAAACTGTAGGTTGGCTTTAGAAAGCCTGAAAGTTTGAAATAGTTTTAAAAGCTTGAAGTTTGAAGGTCTTCAGTTTGAAGTTTAAAGTAGTTTTCAAGCTGAAAGTTTGAAGGCCATAGTCTATCAGACACATACAGTCAGATAGACATGACAGATAGGCAGATAGAGATAGATGGATAGACACAGTCAGATAAATGGATAGATTGCACATACAGACAAACATACAGACAGATAGAAATAGATGGACGGAAAGACAGACTTTCACAAGTACTCACAACTTAGATTTAAAGAACTTACTGTCACGTAAATTACAGAAAACAAAGGGAGGACTCAAATGCAAAGGGGAAAATAATTTATTTACAAAAGAAACACTAAACAAAACAAAACCCACGAGGGGGAAAACATAACTAAATACAAAACAACAACTTCAAAAACGAACATACCAAAAGGGGTCACGGGAGAACAAGAGACGTGTACAAGACAACGATCCGACACAGACTGCAAACACAAAGGAACTTATAAAAGGGACAAATCAGGGAGGTAATAAGGAACAACAGGTGGGGCAAATGAAACCAATAATGAGATAACAAGGAGGGTGGGGTCAAACAGTGACAGGAACACAAACACCACATGTGCTACACAAGACAGGACAGGCATGTGACATTACCCCCTCCTTAAGGAGCGGCTACCAGACGCTCCACAAGGGACGGGAGGGACAGACCAGGGCGGGACGGGAGGGACAGACCAGGGCGGGACGGGAGGGACAGACCAGGGCGGGACGGGAGGGACAGACCAGGGCGGGACGGGAGGGACAGACCAGGGCGGGACGGGAGGGACAGACCAGGGCGGGACGGGAGGGACAGACCAGGGCGGGACAGGGGGAACAGGAAAGACAGACCAGGGTGGGACAGGGGGAACAAGAGAGACAGACCAGGGTGGGGCAGGGGAAATGAACAGTTCTGGAGGCCAGGGTGGAGCCGAGAGTCCATCGGACGGCCAGGGCGGAACAGAGAGTCCATCGGGCGGCCAGGGCGGAGAAGACCCCTCGGGCGGCCAGGGCGGAGAAGACCCCCTCGGGCGGCCAGGGCGGAGAAGACCCCCTCGGGCGGCCAGGGCGGAGACTTTCCCTCGGGCGGCCAGGGCGGAGACTTTCCCTCGGGCGGCCACGGCGGAGACGACCCCTCGGGCGGCCACGGCGGAGACGACCCCTCGGGCGGCCACGGCGGAGACGACCCCTCGGGCGGCCAGGGCTCAGGCACAGGAACTGGCACCACCGGCTCGGGCACTGGAACTGGCACCACCGGCTCGGGCACTGGAACTGGCACCGGAACCACCGGCTCGGGCACTGGAACTGGCACCACTGGCTCGGGCACTGGAACTGGCACTACCGGCTCGGGCACTGGAACTGGCACCACCGGCTCTGGCACTGGAACTGGCACCACCGGCCCAGGAACAGGCTCAGGAACAGGCTCAGGAACAGGCTCAGGAACAGGCTCAGGAACAGGCTCAGGAACAGGCTCAGGAACAGGCTCAGGAACAGGCTCAGGAACAGGCTCAGGAACAGGCTCAGGAACAGGCTCAGGAACAGACACTGGCTCCGGCTCAGGAACAGACACTGGCTCCGGCTCAGGAACAGACACTGGCTCCGGCTCAGGAACAGACACTGGCTCCGGCTCAGGAACAGACACTGGCTCCGGCTCAGGAACAGACACTGGCTCCGGCTCAGGAACAGACACTGGCTCCGGCTCAGGAACAGGAACAGACACCGCCGGCCCAGGAACAGACACCACCGGCTCAGGAACAGACACCACCGGCTCAAGTGTGTGCGTAGCCCACACACACCACATGGCTGTGGCCATAATGGCCAGTGTCGCGGTCACTGAGGGCTCAGGAACAGACACCACCGGCTCAGACACAGGCTCGACGGCGGCCATCTTGTCAGGGGACTCAGGCTCGGCAGGCGTGACGTGAACAGGCTCGGCGGCGGCAATCCTGTCCGAAGACACAGGCTCAACGGCGGCCATCTTGTCAGGGGACACAGGCTCGGCAGGCGTGACGTGAACAGGCTCGGCGGCGGCAATCTTGTCCGAAGACACAGGCTCGACAGCGGCCATCTTGTCAGGGGACACAGGCTCGGCAGGCGTGACGTGAACAGGCTCGGCGGCGGCCATCTTGTCAGGGGACACAAGCTTGGCAGATGTGACTTGAACAGGCTTGGCGGCAGCGACGACCATCTTGTCCGAAGACATAGGCTCAGGAACAGTCTCTGGCTGGGCAGACGTGACGTGAACAGTCTCTGGCTGGGCAGACGTGACGTGAACAGTCTCTGGCTGGGCAGACGTGACGTGAACAGTCTCTGGCTGGGCAGACGTGACGTGAACAGTCTCTGGCTGGGCAGACGTGACGTGAACAGTCTCTGGCTGGGCAGACGTGACGTGAACAGTCTCTGGCTGGGCAGACGTGACGCATCGCTGAGGTGGTGCAGGCCGTGCGAGCAGGCTCACTGGAACAGGGACCACCGGAACAGGGACCACCGGAACAGGGACCACCGGACTCAGGATCGCTGGAACAGGGACCACCGGAACAGAGACCACCGACATAGCCACGGAGGGGTTCTTTCCTCTCCTCCTCCGTTTCGGAACCACCGGAACTGGGACCACCGGAACTGGGTCGAGGAGGGGCCAGAGTGGAGAGTGGTCTTGAAATTCCTCTCGCCCAGCTCCTCTACTGCGGCCTCCACGGGTCCCGCGAAATATGACCAACCGGGTCCCCTCAAAACTTTGCCTCCTCTCCCGCTCGGTGGCTGGGGAAGAGACCCTTTGCTGAGTCCTTGACATGGTCGGATCGTTCTGTCACGTAAATTACAGAAAACAAAGGGAGGACTCAAATGCAAAGGGGAAAATAATTTATTTACAAAAGAAACACTAAACACAAAACAAAACCCACGAGGGGGAAAACATAACTAAATACAAAACAACAACTTCAAAAACGAACATACCAAAAGGGGTCACGGGAGAACAAGAGACGTGTACAAGACAACGATCCGACAAAGACTGCAAACACAAAGGAACTTATAAAAGGGACAAATCAGGCAGGTAATAAGGAACAACAGGTGGGGCAAATGAAACCAATAATGAGATAACAAGGAGGGTGGGGTCAAACAGTGACAGGAACACAAACACCACATGTGCTACACAAGACAGGACAGGCATGTGACACTTACTGTCCAGCCGTACAAAGTGGGCCTCTTTTCTGAATTTGGGCTTGCTGACAACATCCCTGAAAATCTTGCATGTCAGTGAAAGCAAAATACAATGTTTAACTCCATTTCTTTTTAATTCATTTTACCACACATTTATTTAACATAACTTACAGTACATACAATACATTCAGGAATGTAACTTTTGCAGTACGATCTGATACTGAGGAACAACATTTCTTTTGCAATACATGCAACAATCCAATACATGACTCCATTAATTTAAGTCTTTCTGCTCTATTTGAAGACATCTTTCAAGCCTTAATTTGTTTAAAGGCGAATGAAGACTTTTACATATTTTAAGATTTGCTGAAACCCTGTCATTTTGAATGCTAACATATAGACCTATCATAAAACATGTCATAACTTTTTTGAAATATAAACCATTTATGACGCGCTCTATGGCATCTCTTACAATTAAAAGCCGTTAACACAAAAACACAATTGTTAAAACAGCATAAATATATATTTTTTAATTGCTTTAAACAACAAAACAATAGATTTTAAACAATTTTAAACAAAACAATTTTAGAGCCAGGGGAGCAAAGAAAACACACATATATATAAAATATATATGTATATAAAATGTATGTATACAAAAGCCTCCTTAATCACACTGTTATCATACTTTGAATCTCGAAAAATTACATTTTCAAAATGCAAAACAAAATTAAAGAATACCTTTTCCTTAATAAGCATAGACACCTCATACCATAACTTTTTCACATGACTACAATGCCAGAAAATGTGGGTTCTGTTTCCAAGTGCAAAGAGCAAAAAGTGCAACTTACATCAATGTCTAAAAGCATAAATAATGCTTCTTGACTGACTGCCATCTAATCCATCGCTGGAAGTGAATGAAATGAACTGCGCGTGTGCACGTGTGTGTTATAAACAGATTTTGCGCATGCGTGGTAACACATACGTGACGTGAATACGTGACGTCACCGCGCTACAGTCGGCAGCGAGGGGTGTCTCATTTGTTTCTTATGCTTTAAACAATGTAATGAATTCAAAAAACTTTCTGGCTCTCAGGAGGATGTATAATGGGATGTGCTCTGACTAAGTTCTGTTGACCCCAATAACAACATTTATAACAACATTCAGGTTCATAAATTCCAGGTAGCTACATTTGTAGTTGAATTACTGTGGTAGTGTTAAGTGTGTCTTAATCAGTGTTTCTGTCATTTCTATTCATAGTCAGTGGAGGAGATCAGATGTATATCAGATGCAGGAGTGCAGCTCCATGAGGACAGAATGAGTCACGTACAAAAAAATGAACATGGAGATTTTCCTCCAGGATGCAGGTACTCTCAATAAAGACAACATAAAAATAAAAAAGACTCAGCAATGCATCAACATATAAAAAATTGCTTTGCCTATGAAACAACTTACTTTTTCAGCTGATGTCACCAAGCCTTATTATTTGCTGTATTACAGTTCAGTCCAGCAGAAGAGATCAGATTCGCCAGAGCCCAGCTGTGTGTCCATGAAGAGTGACTGGTCTATGGATCATCCACCCTACTTCAAGGGTGAAGAAACACAGCCAAATCTCAGGTGTTACTTTTAATTTCAGTATGTACTAAAAGTGTTACATTGTCTATATTGTGGTTAATTTATTTGAATATTATTGCTTTTATTACTAATAATTAGTATAAACATTTTTCCATCAAATACTCTAGTTCATGAACCTCACTGTATCAACTGTTTATGGCCAAGCTACGTAGAAATTGGGCATATTAAATGTGTTTACCATCATTTTATCACCACTCGAAACTATACATTTTTTATTTCTAATAAAATAACAGCATCTGAACTGTAGTATCAATTCACTATATGAAAGTATCTGATTATTTATCCTCTTCTTGCTGTTTAAGGCGAAAACTGCGACCCAGACCAGATGTTACTGTACCCATCTGTAAGAAAATGAAATATGACGAGTCTTTGAATCAACCACAAGACTTTAATGAAAGCACTAATCCTGGCATCAGGTAAAATACAAGGTTTTGATGCTGCAAAGATTCATCATATAGTTTATAATCAATGATATGATCAATAATTAAGTGTGCTTGCTGAAAGCGCACACTTATTGTTCTTCTTAAGTTTTCTTATTAAGTGTGCTTGCTGAAAGCGCACACTTATTGTTCTTCTTAAGTTTTCTTATTATTATTAAGTGTGCTTGCTGAAAGCGCACACTTATTGTTCTTCTTAAGTTTTCTTATTATTATTATTATTCCCGGGAGAAAATTTTTGGCCAGCTCCTGCGCCTAGACCCTTTGAGACAGAGACACCGTTCCAACTTTAAAACGTTCGGTCAGTACCGGTGTAAGTTGCTCGCGAAGATGACATCACGAGTCCATGTCGTTCGTCCGCCATAGTGGATTGAACAGAAAACGAAACTAAAGTTTCACAGGTCACAAATTTGGTCCGAACTTCACGAAACTAGACGTACATGATCATTGGAGCAAGCCTCATCAAAGTTACTAGAAGGATTTTTGATTTTCGGAAGCGTTTGCCCGTCACAGCCAAACGAAATCAGCGGCGTAGTCGCCAAACAGGAAGTCGTCCATATCTCAGGAACTCTGTCACATATCGAAACCAAACTTTATACATGAACTCGGGACTCCAATGAGAGGATGTACAAGATCTGAATTTTTTTTTTTTTTTTTTATTTCAGGCTAATAGACAAACCCATTTACCTATGTCTATGCAAGAGTTTCACCTTTTGATGTTAGGTAATGCATTTAGACAGTAGGTGGCACTGTTGTATTACATTTCACAGAGCAGCCAAGTCAGTGTATAGACTGCATTCGTTTTTACCAGGTTTGTCTTAATAAATGCAGGCATGAATTTCGTTTTTTGCATTGGTCTATTTTAATCATCTTCATTTATTAATATATACAGATTTGTATGCATGAATTGTGCATTTCCAATCCTCAAAGCAGTTAATAATAATAAAAAAAAACTTTATACAAAATACATCATGCTCTTCTTCGATAACCGAACAAACAATTAATTGTCTGTGGCTGTGTTTGTGCGCGCGGGAAATATGCTGCGCATAACAATAGAAAACAAGGAGAAATGCGCAGTCACATGCTCAAACAATCAACAACGTCGCTCTACAGGTGCGTTGTGGACTGCGAAGTGGACTTCACAGGGTATTCCGCCATCTTAAGTTAGAGTCTAATCCGAAGGGAGCGAACATGTTCAGTTCGAAGGGCACTGCGCACGGCATAGGGAATAAGGGAACATCGATACATCACTTCACAGGAAGTGGAGAGTGATGATCACACACCCAACTGTCATTTCGCGCATCAGGTCATCACCAATCAGAACGGTCATAACTAACGATGGAGGAGTTTACGTATGTGTGTAAGTAATACATTTCGCCATTGTTATACAAATGACAGTATTTTTAACGGTTATTGTTGTGAATATTACATATACTATTTTTGATGATTATAATTTACCTCAGTGAATGCAGCCAGCTTAGCTAGTTTGTGAAGTAAAGTGATTTTATTTTAGGTAGTTGTAAAATAGTGCAATATAATTGTAAATATATAATATAATAATAAAAATTAAAATATGAATGTAGTCCTATATATTGTTATATCATAATCTGCGCGAGTCCGTCGTTGACTTTCTTTGATGACATTTGCTGGGCGTTTCTAATGAGCGGTTATTGTCAGTGAAGTCCACTTCAACTGATATACCGTGCTCAGGGAGTAGGGGAGCAGTGAACACTGCATATGATATGGACCCTGTCGAATGGAACGCACATTAGATGTGTAAAAACAAGTGGAAAGCGCGAGCGCGCCGCTGTCTCCTTTCGCTTGTTCTCCTGTGGTGTCTGTCGTTGCTATACAACCATGAACTGCGCTCTCCATGATGACAAGAGCTGTGTCTGAAATCGCTCCCTATCCACTATATAGTGCACTATTTAGGGTGTCGGCCATTTGTAGTGGTGTCCGAATTTTGAGTGAACGACATCATTCCCTACATTCTTCACTACTTTTATCCACAATCCTCTCTGAATTCGAGTGTACATACGATGTGCACTTGCTGAGACACTATTTCCCACAATCCAACACGATAAGGCGATAGAGCGCGAATGAAAAATAAACAAAACTGCCACCATGGCAACGGTGCACCCGAGTTAGAAAACAATCATTTATAAGACCAGACGCCTGGTTATTTATTTATACATACCGTTATATCTATATTTGAAAAATCTAATGTGTTGTGTAGTGTTTTGTTCTCTTTTATTTTCACATATAAATTAAAAAAGTAAATAAATATGACAAGCAAGTGTTTTTATTATCTTTTTTTTTAATCAAATAACGCAATAAACGTGAAAAATACATACATACAATGGTTACATTCACACAGCCAAAAAAATGAAATATTAAAGATGGGTAGGTAATGTTTATGACAAATTGTCCGAGCTCTCTGGCGCGTGATAATTGTCAGCGTCCAAATTCTTTGCTGATGTAGTGCACTCAACTGCCATTCACTATGTAGGGATTAGTGAACGAGTGAGCGGTTTCAGACACAGCTAAGGAAGTATCAGCAAAAGATTACTAGATTTCTAGCCCTTGCATTAGCTTTACTACTAGATATATTTATGGAGATGAAAAATAATAAGGCGCCCTGTACAGCTATGATCAGCTTTTCGGCCGAGCATTCAATGTTGTTACGCTGCAAGCTGATGGTTCGTTGCTGCCGCGCTCTATCACTCGCACACCATAAAGAGCAAATTGTTTTTTAATGTTTCAATTTCGTGATTAAAATGACATAATTAGGAAGCGGATAATTTCTTCATAAACAGCTCATTATGACTCAATGTTAGAATGCTGCACCTACACTCGATAGTGTGAATAAGATCAGCGCAACGCAGACCACTGCATTGACAGGGTAAAACACATGATCTGTCTACGGCCAGGGCTCAGCGGAAGATAGAAAATGCTGGTCCAGCGCTGATTAAGGAATTAAATTCGAAAATAAAAGACAGTTTGACATCTTTTTTCTCGCATTCTCGCATTTTTTCTCGCATCTATCCACTACCTGCTAACGTAAGTGCACTGCACCCGAGCAAGCACACTTTGCAGTTCCTCCGGAAATGCATTTTTCTAGTTATTATTAAGTGTGCTTGCTGAAAGCGCACACTTATTGTTCTTCTTAAGTTTTCTTATTATTATTATTATTATTATTATTATTATTATTATTCCCGGGAGAAAAATTTTGGCCAGCTCCTGCGCCTAGGCCCTTTGAGACAGAGACACCGTTCCAACTTTAAAACGTTCGGTCAGTACCGGTGTAAGTTGCTCGCGAAGATGACATCACAAGTCCATGTCGTTCGTCCGCCATAGTGGATTGAACAGAAAGCGAAACTAAAGTTTCACAGGTCACAAATTTGGTCCGAACTTCACGAAACTAGACGTACATGATCCTTGGAGCAAGCCTTACAAAAGTTACTAGAAGGATTTTTTATTTTTGGAAGCGTTTGCCCGTCACAGCCAAACGAAATTGGCGGCGTAGTCGCCAAAACAGGAAGTAGTTCATATCTCAGGAACGCTGTCACGTATCGAAACCAAACTTTATACATGAACTCGGGACTCCAATGTGAGGAAGCACAAGATCTGAATTGTTTTAATTTTTTTTTTATTTCAGGCTAATAGACAAACCCATTTACCTATGTCTATGCAAGAGTTAGATTTAATGTTAATGCATTTAGACAGTAGGTGGCACTGTTGTATTACATTTCACAGAGCAGCCAAGTCAGTGTATAGACTGCATTCGTTTTTACCAGGTTTGTCTTAATAAATGCAGTCATGAATTTCGTTTTTTGCATCAGTCTAATTTAATCATCTTCATTTATTAATATATACAGATTTGTATGCATGAATTGTGCATTTCCAATCCTCAAAGCAGTTAATAAAAAAAAAAAAAAAAAAAACTTTATTCAAAATACATCATGCTCTTCTTCGATAACCGAACAAACAATTAATTGTCTGTGGCTGTGTTTGTGCGCGCGGGAAATATGCTGCGCATAACAATAGAAAACAAGGAGAAATGCGCAGTCACATGCTCTAACAATCAAATACGTCGCTCTAGAGGTGCGTTGTGGACTGCGAAGTGGACTTCACAGGGTATTCCGCCATCTTAAGTTAGAGTCTAATCCGAAGGGAGCGAACATGTTCAGTTCGAAGGGCACTGCGCACGGCATAGGGAATAAGGGAACATCGATACATCACTTCACAGGAAGTGGAGAGCGATGATCACACACCCAACTGTCATTTCGCGCATCAGGTCATCACCATTCACCAGTCAGAACGGTCAGAACTAACGATGGAGGAGTTTACGTTGGTGTGTAAGTAATACATTTCGCCATTGTTATACAAATGACAGTATTTTTAACGGTTATTGTTGTGAATATTACATATACTATTTTTGATGATTATAATTTACCTCAGTGAATGCAGCTAGCTTAGCTAGTTTGTGAAGTAAAGTGATTTTATTTTAGGTAGTTGTAAAATAGTGCAATATAATTGTAAATATATAATATAATAATAAAAATTAAAATATGAATGTAGCCCTATATATATATGTTATATCATAATCTGCGCGACTCCGTCGTTGACTTTCTTTGATGACATTTGCTGGGCGTTTCAAATGAGCGGTTATTGTCAGTGAAGTCCATTTCAACTGATATACCGTGCTCAGGGAGTAGGGGAGCAGTGAACATTGCATAGGGTAAAACACATGATCTGTCTACGGCCAGGGCTCAGCGGAAGACAGAAAATGCCGGTCCAGCGCTGATTGAGGAATTAAATTAGAAAATAAAAGACAGTTTGACATCTTTTTCTCGCATTCTCGCATTTTTTTCTCGCATCTATCCACTACCTGCTAACGTTAGTGCACTGCACCCGAGCAAGCACACTTTGCAGTTCCTCCGGAAATGCATTTTTCTAGTTAAGTGTGCTTGCTGAAAGCGCACACTTATTGTTCTTCTTAAGTTTTCTTATTATTATTAAGTGTGCTTGCTGAAAGCGCACACTTATTGTTCTTCTTAAGTTTTCTTATTATTATTATTATTCCCGGGAGAAAATTTTTGGCCAGCTCCTGCGCCTAGACCAGGGAACGGCAACTGGCGGCCCGCGGGCCAAAACTGGCCCGTCAGCAATATTTTCTGGCCCGCCGGATTATTTTGGCAGTCCTAAATGCTGTACAAAACTCTTCCACTACTTGAGAAAAGCCGTAGTCGCGCGGCGATTTCACCGCCGCATACTGTGTGAAACGCCCATAGGGAATAATGCGGCGCGGGATTACGTTTTAAAGTATAACTGTGCGTTCACAACGGACGTGAATAGCGCGTCAAATTCGCGCCTGCCGCGTCTAGTTATACGCTTGACCACTTTGTGTCCATTCGCGCGTCAAAAGACGGTAGCGGTCAGAACTCTGGTGTACTTTGGACGGAGCGTGCGGTCTGACTGACAATAGCCAACTCCCGACATCTTTTGACAGCGTATCCGCACTTAATTCTGACCGCCTGTACACCTAGCTCTGAGGAGCTGTTTGGTACTGAAACCATTGTCAGTCAACAACATTCTTTTTTTGCAAGGATGTTTGAAATAGTTCGACAGAAAATAGCCTACTTCATTTCGTCAGTAGGGCAATATGATTTTCGTTTATGTTGCTTAGAAACTTGAGTGATAGGCTTTGTCCTATTTAATTCATGTTATTTATATTTCATATTTTTTTTCTGTGACATTTTTTTTCTCTGCTGACAGTACAATGTTAAAATAGCCTAATATTTATACTGACACGAACACAATTTTTGTATAGCATTTATAATTATTATAGGCTACTCCAATCTCCTTCTTTCCATTAGAGACATTTGAATGTGAGATTATGGAAACGAGATCTAAATTTTGTGGACCCGTCAGGTCGGGAAATAAAGCGGGTGAACACCGAGTGTATTTTAAGCGGTTGCTGAATAGAACCTTGTGGGAGCGGGACGAAAAAAAACAGTCCCACGCAGACCTCCTTAAACCTTAGGTGTGTATGTGTGTGTCCCCGAATAAATAATAATAATAAAAAAGGAATAAAGTTCAAAAGTCGGACTGTACGGAATGAGGCATGATTGCTATTCACACCTTTATTAAAATGGCTGTAATATGTTACCACAATAGTAGCCTACTTGATCTGTTTAAAATGGTTTCCTTGATATATGCATAAGGTGTTAAATTAAAACTTAAAAATCAAAATTTAAATTTGTCTAATCCAGTAATTCATTTTTTCTATTTTTGATCTGAGCACAATCAGAAAATCAGAAAACCCGTCCTTATTTTTTTTTTTTTCATTTCAGTTTAGGAAATAAATAATGGAAAAACAAGTCGTTTTTCATCTTTTTATTTTTGGTTTTAATTTGAAAAAAAAAAAAAAACGATTGAATGAATGATCCACGGACGGTGACGGACCCATCATATTCCGCAATTATAGGCCTATATAAGAGTATTTAATTTGTATCCATAGGCCTACTCTGTGTAGCTGGCCCGCCATCTACTGGCTAAAAAAAATATTGGCCCGCGGCCAAAGTTACTTGCCGACCCCTGGCCTAGACCCTTTGAGACAGAGACACCGTTCCAACTTTAAAACGTTCGGTCAGTACCGGTGTAAGTTGCTCGCGAAGATGACATCACGAGTCCATGTCGTTCGTCCGCCATAGTGGATTGAACAGAAAACGAAACTAAAGTTTCACAGGTCACAAATTTGGTCCGAACTTCACGAAACTAGACGTACATGATCATTGGAGCAAGCCTCATCAAAGTTACTAGAAGGATTTTTGATTTTCGGAAGCGTTTGCCCGTCACAGCCAAACGAAATCAGCGGCGTAGTCGCCAAACAGGAAGTCGTCCATATCTCAGGAACTCTGTCACATATCGAAACCAAACTTTATACATGAACTCGGGACTCCAATGAGAGGATGTACAAGATCTGAATTTTTTTTTTTTTTTTTTTATTTCAGGCTAATAGACAAACCCATTTACCTATGTCTATGCAAGAGTTTCACCTTTTGATGTTAGGTAATGCATTTAGACAGTAGGTGGCACTGTTGTATTACATTTCACAGAGCAGCCAAGTCAGTGTATAGACTGCATTCGTTTTTACCAGGTTTGTCTTAATAAATGCAGGCATGAATTTCGTTTTTTGCATTGGTCTATTTTAATCATCTTCATTTATTAATATATACAGATTTGTATGCATGAATTGTGCATTTCCAATCCTCAAAGCAGTTAATAATAATAAAAAAAAACTTTATACAAAATACATCATGCTCTTCTTCGATAACCGAACAAACAATTAATTGTCTGTGGCTGTGTTTGTGCGCGCGGGAAATATGCTGCGCATAACAATAGAAAACAAGGAGAAATGCGCAGTCACATGCTCAAACAATCAACAACGTCGCTCTAGAGGTGCGTTGTGGACTGCGAAGTGGACTTCACAGGGTATTCCGCCATCTTAAGTTAGAGTCTAATCCGAAGGGAGCGAACATGTTCAGTTCGAAGGGCACTGCGCACGGCATAGGGAATAAGGGAACATCGATACATCACTTCACAGGAAGTGGAGAGCGATGATCACACACCCAACTGTCATTTCGCGCATCAGGTCATCACCAGTCAGAACGGTCATAACTAACGATGGAGGAGTTTACGTATGTGTGTAAGTAATACATTTCGCCATTGTTATACAAATAACTGTATTTTTAACGGTTATTGTTGTGAATATTACATATACTATTTTTGATGATTATAATTTACCTCAGTGAATTCAGCCAGCTTAGCTAGTTTGTGAAGTAAAGTGATTTTATTTTAGGTAGTTGTAAAATAGTGCAATATAATTGTAAATATATAATATAATAATAAAAATTAAAATATGAATGTAGTCCTATATATATTTGTTATATCATAATCTGCGCGACTCCGTCGTTGACTTTCTTTGATGACATTTGCTGGGTGTTTCTAATGAGCGGTTATTGTCAGTGAAGTCCACTTCAACTGATATACCGTGCTCAGGGAGTAGGGGAGCAGTGAACACTGCATATGGACCCTGTCGAATGGAACACACATTAGATGTGTAAAAACAAGTGGAAAGCGCGAGCGCGCCGCTGTCTCCTTTCGCTTGTTCTCCTGTGGCGTCTGTCGTTGCTATGCGGCAACCATGAACTGCGCTCTCCATGATGACAAGATCTGTGTCTGAAATCGCTCCCTATCCTCTATATAGTGCACTATTTAGGGTGTCCGAATTCTGAGTGAACGACATCATTCCCTACATTCTTCACTACTTTTATCCACAATCCTCTCTGAATTCGAGTGTACATACGATGTACACTTGCTGAGACACTATTTCCCACAATCCATCACGATAAGGCGATTGAGCGCGAATGAAAAATAAACAAAAATGCCACCATGGCAACGGTGCACCCGAGTTAGAAAACAATCATTTATAAGACCAGACGCCTGGTTATTTATTTATACATACCGTTTAATGTCTATATTTGAAAAATCAAATGTGTTGTGTAGTGTTTTGTTCTCTTTTATTTTCACATATAAATTAAAAAAGTAAATAAATATGACAAGCAAGTGTTTTATTATCTTTTTTTTTAATCAAATAACGCAATAAACGTGAAAAATACATACATACAATGGTTACATACAATTCACACAGCCAAAAAAAGGAAATATTAAAGATGGGTAGGTAATGTTTATGAATAATTATGTCAGCGTCCAAATTCTTTGCTGATGTAGTGCACTCAACTGCCATTCACTATGTAGGGATTAGTGAACGAGTGAGCGGTTTCAGACACAGCTAAGGAAGTATCAGCAAAAGATTACTAGATTTCTAGCCCTTGCATTAGCTTTACTACTAGATATATTTATGGAGATGAAAAATAATAAGGCGCCCTGTACAGCTATGATCAGCTTTTCGGCCAAGCATTCAATGTTGTTACGCTGCAAGCTGATGGTTCGTTGCTGCCGCGCTCTATCACTCGCACACCATAAAGAGCAAATTGTTTTTTAATGTTTCAATTTCGTGATTAAAATGACATAATTAGGAAGCGGATAATTTCTTCATAAACAGCTCATTATGACTCAATGTTAGAATGCTGCACCTACACTCGATAGTGTGAATAAGATCAGCGCAACGCAGACCACTGCATTGACAGGGTAAAACACATGATCTGTCTACGGCTAGGGCTCAGCGGAAGATAGAAAATGCCAGTCCAGCGCTGATTGAGGAATTAAATTCGAAAATAAAAGACAGTTTGACATCTTTTTTCTCACATTCTCGCATTTTTTCTCGCATCTATCCACTACCTGCTAACGTAAGTGCACTGCACCCGAGCAAGCACACTTTGCAGTTCCTCCGGAAATGCATTTTTCTAGTTGAAATCAATAATTCATTACACTTCAACTGCTTTAAAACGTGGACCACTTAGACTTATGTAATAATATGGTATTTTAATTTTACAGCCATGAAGTCCTCAACACATTTAGATCAAGTCTGAGGAAGAAGTTTGAGTGTCTGGATGAGGGAACAGCAAAGCAGGGAAACCCAACACTCCTGAATGAGATTTACACAGAGCTCTACATCACAGAGAGTGAGAGTGGAGAGATCAGTAATGAACATGAGGTGAGACAGATTGAGACACAATCCAGGAGAGCAGCAACAGAGGACACACCGATCAAATGCAATGACATCTTTAGACCTTTACCTGGACAAGACAAACCCATCAGAACTGTGCTGACAAAGGGAGTCGCTGGCATTGGAAAATCAGTCTCTGTGCAGAAGTTCATCCTGGACTGGGCTGAAGAGAAAGAGAACCAGGACGTCCAGCTCATATTTCCACTTCCTTTCAGAGAGATCAATCTGATGAAGGACAAAACACTCAGTCTTTCAGATCTTCTTCATGTCTTTTTCCCTGAAACAAAAGAAATGGAAATATCCAGTGACAAATATAAAGTGTTGTTCATCTTTGATGGTCTGGACGAGTGTCGTCTGTCTCTGGATTTTCAGAGCGATGTGAGGTTGTGTGATGTAAGTGAATCAGCCTCAGTGGACGTGCTGCTGACGAACCTCATTGTGGGGAATCTGCTTCCCTCTGCTCTCATCTGGATCACCTCCAGACCAGCAGCAGCCGATCTCGTCCCCTCTGAGTGTGTCCATCGAGTGACAGAGGTACGAGGCTTCAATGATCCACAGAAGGAGGAATACTTCAGGAAGAGAATCAGTGATAAGAGTCTGGCCAATAAAATCATCACACACCTGAAGTCCTCAAGGAGCCTCTACATCATGTGCCACATCCCAGTGTTCTGCTGGATCTCAGCCACTGTTCTGGAGAAGATGTTGAGCGAAGCAGAGAGAGGAGAGATTCCCAAGACTCTCACTCAGATGCACACACACTTCCTGATGGCACAGATTAGCATCAAACATGAGAAGGACTATGAGAAGAACGTGACAGATGAAGACATGATCCTCAAACTGGGGAAACTGGCTTTTCAGCAGCTTGTGAAAGGCAATGTGATCTTCTATGAGGAAGACCTGAGAGAGTGTGGCATTGATGTGACAGAAGCATCAGTTTACTCAGGATTGTGCACTCAGATCTTCAGAGAGGAGTTTGGCTGGTATCAGGGGAAAGTCTTCTGCTTTGTTCATCTGAGCGTTCAGGAACATCTAGCGGCTCTATATGTGCATCTCTCCTGTACAAACAACAACACAAATGTGTTTGACCCAAACACCAAACAGAGCTTGCGGTCTAAATTTAAGGACTGGTTTAAACACAATTCATCAGAACATGTGTCATTATCAGAGCTGCATCAGAGAGCTGTGGATGAGGCTCTACAGAGTAAAAATGGACATCTGGATCTTTTCCTGCGGTTTCTTCTGGGTCTGGCTATGGAGTCTCAGCAGATTCTCCTACAAAGACTAATGAAACAGACAAGAAGATCTGACAGCAATGAGAAAACCGTTAAGTACATCAAGAAGAAGATCAGGATCATTGACTCTCCTGAGAAATCCATCAGTCTGTTCCACTGTCTGAATGAACTGGGTGATCGTTCACTAGTGGAGGAAATACAACAGCATCTTAAATCTGGAAGAATAAAGAAAGTCAAACTCTCTTCATCTCAGTGGTCAGCTGTAGTCTTTGTGTTGTTGACATCAGAGGAGAAGCTGGACAAGTTTGATATTAATGATTTTGTTGGAAGAGTTAATAAAACTGAAAAACTAAAGGTTCTTCAGAAGCTGCTTCCTGTATTTAAAGAATCCAGATCAGTTCAGTAAGTATCAATCAGAACAATCAGTTCACTGTTAAAACATTAAAAGGTCATAAATCTCCAGTGCTGCAGATGCTGTATAGAGTTTAGTGGTCATATGTTTTCAAAGTCAGAGAAGTTGCATATTCAGGTATCAGTTATTAAAATGTTTTTGCAAATAAAAAAAGGAATTTAAATATTTGACATTTTTTAAACCAATGACATTGTGCAATAAGGAAATATTTATCTTTATTTCTTAATTGATCCATCAAACATATTGATTTTTGCATTAAGTTTGAACTTTCTCTTTAATAATGGATTCACTGCTAATCTGATCTGTTCTGAAAGATTGAAGAGTGTGTCATTGTTCTCTACAGGTTGAGTTATTGTGATCTCACTGATGAAGGTGTTGCTGCTCTGACTTCAGCTCTGAGCTCAAACCCTGAACACCTGGGAGAACTGGAGCTGTCATATAATAAAATATCAAATTCAGTGAAGCTTCTCTCTCCTGTACTGGAGGATCCTCGCTGTAAACTGAGGTTACTCAGTTGCAGTGTTGGGTAAGTTACTTTAAAAAAGTAATTAGTTATAGTTACTAGTTACTTCTCACAAAAAGTAACTGCGTTAGTAACTGAATTACATCATTACAAAAGTAACTAATTACCAGGGAAAGTAAATATTGTGTTACTTTAAAAAAAAAAAAAAAAAGTTTAAATATAAGACATTTCTTGGATACCCCCAATATGAAATGTTAAATCAATTAAATGGACACTAAATAGAACATGCTTCTTAAGAAATGTACTGTCAATGAAATTTTAATTCATCAACTAACATTTGTTTTTCTTGCAGGAACAACATTCATATGCTTTTAATGTGTCAAAACTCTTTTGGGAAAAACTTGTGACTTGTGACAGTATGTGTCTATGTATATTAATAACAGTTATGGGAAGTGAAACTAGACAGTCTGTTAGAATCTTGTGATTAACGAATTAAGTCATCGTTAGAACCTTGTGATAAGTAATCACCAGATCAGAGTTTTCTTTACCTAGTAACAGAGGGGTTTGCATATTAAGAACCAATCAAATAGTGGGGAAATTATGTAATGCAGCCTGACATTTATGCCATACCTCTATTCCAGGGGTGGGGAACGTTGATCCTGGAGGGCCATTGTCCTGCAGAGTTTAGCTCCAACCCTGAAAAAAACATTTGGCTGCCTGCAACTTCAGTAATCCTGAAGACATTGATTAGCTTCAGGTGTGTTTGATTAGGGTTGGAGCTAAACTCTGCAGGACAATGGCCCTCCAGGATCAACGTTCCCCACCCCTGCTCTATTCTATAAAAACTGTTGTATATGTGTTTTTCGGTGGGATTCTCAATGGAATTTGTCTGAGATCCTCCGGCCTTTGTTTCTTGGGAGAGATTCCCTGAGAACTGCTCGGGAAGATCTCCTGGCCGTGATTAAAACATTTAAAGGACAATTGCAGGTCTGTTTGTCAATTTATTCCTGCGCAGGAAGCTAGTTTAGGTAGGAAGCTAGTTTAGGAAGGAAAACTAGTTTAGGGAAATCGAGTCAGAAAAGCTGGTGATCTATAGAGTGGGGACGTCGGGGACGGGAACCAATAAATAGAGCCAGGTAGTCCAGTGATCTATAGAGTGGGGACGTCGGAGACGGGAACCGATAAATAGAGCCGAAAAGTTAGATTAGGTAAGATATCCAAGTGAGGACGTCGCCAGGAGACGAGACTCAGATATCAGCTACCCGAGTGGGGACGTCGCCAGGAGACGAGACCCAGGTAGTTAGGTTTAGGGAAAAAATCCATGACAATTTGGCGAGCTAGAAATCCAGGAGTCCTCGGAATCTCCCTCTGTCGGATGGAGGGGAGCGAGGAACCACGTTGTCTTCACTCTGCAGACTGCAAAACCCTGTTCGACAGAGGGACCATTCCAGTCGGGCTAAAAGGACCTAAAGTATTAAGGTAGGATGAACAGACTTGACATTTTTCCTTTAAAATGCTTCTAAATTAATTAAAATGTTTAATTAAAAATTGGCTTTTCTGTTAAGTAAAATTTTGAAGAAAACTGGTAATCAGATCTAAAAGATTTAAGTGATTTAAAAAAATGTTTTACCTTTGCTAAAAATATTTTGCCTTGTCTATTAAGGGCAATGAATGATTATGGTTAAATTCAACCAAATTAGTATATGTTGAGTATTTTATTTGTTGTTTTTGAGAGTGCGCCTAGAAAGCTGTTGATGAAACTTTGTTCTGCAAATAGCAACTTGTCATGCTGGAAACCAGATCCAGGAGGGGAAAATACCCTGAGATGCTTTAGTAATGAAACTTGCTATTTGTTTGAAATTTTGTTTGAAAAGACTTTGATTTTGATTGAATTAAAGAAAGGTTAATAAAGAAAAATAAATAAAGATAAAAAGAGAAATGTTGAAATAAGATCAATAGATAATTAAAATGAAGAAATTGTTAAAATTATAAGTCATAATAATAGGAATATGCATTCTGTGATGATTAGGAAATTTTGAGTCATGGAGAAACTTTTATGAGTTAGACTTTGATTTATTAAAGTAGATAAGATATATAGAACTGAGCAATAGAATTTAAGCAATTCACTGCTTTTGAATTTAGGCAATCACTTAAAGTGATGAAAAAATAAAAAGATATTAACTGCACGTGTCTAAATAATATACATTCTATATGAAGGCGTCTAGAATTTGTATCCCGTTATCCCTGGGAGACAGTATGAAAAAAATGGTTTTGATCTAAGAGATTCTAAGAGTCAATGGTTTATGTTTAACTAAGATAATTTTTGTGCATAGTATGAGAATGAGATTGGGTGACCAACTTTAAATAGAAATTGTGATTTGAACAGGCACAGAACAGACATCTTAGAGTAATTTTATTTTGGTTTCTTGTAAAAAAGAGAAAAGAAAGAATTCTTTTTGTTTACATTATACACTGTGTTATAATTAGAGGAGTTTTCCTGCTTTTCTCTGCGTCTTTGCAAAGAAGAAGTGCTTGCTTTTTTCCGCAATGAAGGACTAAGCTTTTTAATAAATTGAAGAATTGCTGTGTTGTAAACCAGAAGAGACTTTTGGAAATTAAGCTGTTTAATTTGGTTCTCTGAGTGTTCAAGAATTTCAGACAGCTGCCTTGAAAAGTGGGATGACTGCAGAAAAATAAAAGAGGAAGTGGGGCCTGCAGCCGCCCTCCTGAAAGAGGAAGTTGAGTCTTCTGAGAGGGGTCAGCATGGGGAGACTGATTCAGCCTGCAAAGGTGACAGTTCACTTGAGACTTTTCCTAAAGACAATTTTGCCATGCATTATGACATTTTGTGGCAGGATGGATGCAAAAGCCAGACTGAGGAGAGTGCCATCACAGCCTGACGATCCAATGTATCAGCCTGAAGTTCAATTGAATGACAATCCACACAGAAAGACAATCAGCCGTGTGGGCTAGGTGCTGCATTTTCAATGATCACTACAGAGACCGTTTCAAATTTAGTTATTATTTTGATTATCCACTGGTTTCAGCAATTCTTCACATTCTTCATATTCTTCTCTGTTTAAACTAACTCTTTGAATTTGCTTTCAATAGATACCAGTCAGTAACAGCCCTTCTGCAGGAAGTTCAATAGCGGAAGTTAACACTCAGTTAAAACTGAGGCTGGATATGGCAGTAAGAGTTATGTAAAAGCCTTAATAGGTTATTGACATTGCAGAATTCTATGGAAAATAAAAAATGCAATATAGGCCACAAGGCATCTAAAGAGAAATTATGGTTAGAAAAGCAAAAATATTGGTCACTCCATTTCATTTAAAAGGTAATTTTCTAGATTTAACAGAAACAATGTTTTCTAATTCTAAACTTTTGAAATCACATGCTGTCATCATCAGGGATACGAGATGGAAATGTTATTTTCTTTTTGTCCATGGATCAAAGGTTATGTGAAGATTTCTAAATCATCTTTTAAATAGCTTGCAACAACAAAAAGTTTGGAAAATTGAAATTGTGCAATGAATGACAAATTGCATTTGAGAATTTAAAATGGATTCTCTCAACTGCAATTGTAGGTCTATACGATTATTATTAAAAGTGTTTAATCTATTTGATTTTGAAAAGTTAGGTTTACGTCCACTGTTTAAACTCAATCACATGACGACTGCATCGGACATTTGAGTTGATTTGATTGGATTTGAAAATTGATATCCTAACGTTCAGACACTGTTGCAAGGGGAATGCCACAGTGTGTCTACGTTCAGTAGTTTCTGTCGTCGTCGAACTTTGTTACCGTTCAGATTTGGTGGTATTCAACTCCTAATATATATTCCACATTCAGTTCATAAACTGCTATGGCAGACAAGAATGTATGAATCTCTGGCCAGAGAGGGGTGTGTGAAAGTGTGTGAAAGTGAGTGTGTGAAATATGGTGTTCAAAGACAAATAAATTATGTCAATCAAAACAGCTGTATCTAAATTTATAAAATATGCCCACAGGTTAAAATATACCCAACAAAACAACAACCATGGATGATTTTGACTAACTATCCTGGTCTGGGTTTATTGTTATGGCAGAAATAAGCAATGCCACACCTGTGCAGCGTATAACTTTGGGAAGGCAGAGAGCAAGCAAGCTTGCCCTGTCCACCCCATATTTAACTTTTTACTTTTTGCAGGATGTCATGATGGATCTCAGCGAACAGAACTGATTCTGTTCCAAATGTATAAAATATTGTTTTGTTACTGTTTAACATGAAATTTTACAGGTCTCATCAAAAAAGGACGACCGGCCGGATAAGCAGATGAGTCCGGCGACATGATACATGATGTTGTAATTAACAAAAATACTTAAGATCTCCATTCACAGGTGAAAGCAGCCATGAAATGGTTCACTCCACAAACAAGGTCCCATCTGGGGTGCGGTGACACCTCCGTCCAAGCATCTCGACTTAAACTACACCAACCAGCCCTCAGCCACCACACACACCAACGCCAACAGCAATACCAACGACAACGCACAGCGTCAAGTAGAGGAAAACAGGCAGTGCTAGTAACTGACCTCCTCTACCAACGGTGGATAGACCTTGCGACAACTCGCAAAGAGTTATCAAGGTGAAGACGGACCGTCCATGGGGCGTCAAGTAGATCAACACATCTGGAGGAAGATGTGGACCAACTAATGGTTTAAGTTTAGCATGATAATTAATTTTGTGTGATGTTTATTGATGTTGTATTTGTTTCAATCAAACAAGACTGTAGGACTGTATGATTTAGATCTCATGATTTGAACAATTATTGATGAATTTGAAAATATTTCAGGTATATGTAAATTGGAAAGAGGAAAATCTCTTCTTTCTGTAGAGTATAGGGACTCTAACTAGGTACATTACTGTAAAAATAATAAATAATCTAGGAACTATTTTTGAAGAAACTTGAGGGTTTTAGAACACTAATTCAGATATCATAGATGCGAAAAAGAATTAATAGTTGTAATAGTTGTTTTCTAATAAGAGAGGATAAGTTACTTTGCCGGACTAGGTCCGAATAGATAATTGGGTGAACTTCTATAGTGATTAATTAATGACTACATTAAATATTTTTTTAGGTGTTTCCATTTGTTAAAATAGCGAAAGGAAAACTTTCAAAGGGAGATTGATTTTGGGTAACATATTTAATTTCTGAATTATTTTTAGTTAGAGAAGTTACCAGTGTGATTATTGAAATGTTCCTTTCATGTATTGTCTAATGTCTGTATTTGATATCTGAGAGGTGACTGCGGGTCTAGTCTATCTAGGAATACAGTAACGGTGCTTGCTTATTTAGCCCGGCTTCCAGAAATGGAATATGAATTTGTTTTGTTGAGAAAGGTCTTCAACGTATTAGAAAAATATGAGCACAAAGTTAAAACCAAGACCAAGAGCAATGTAACACAAACATGTTCAATTTAAACTAAAATGAATCTAAACAGTTTAGACATTTCAGTGAAATAGAATATTTGCTCATAAAGCAAAATTCTAAAAAGCTTTCTTAATTCAGAATGAAGTTACAGATTTAATGATCTGGATCAATGGATCCATTATGAACTGTCCCGCATTGACAACAAATAGAGGCAGGACATGTTATTTCAATCAGTTAATTCTGAAAAATAGGATTTTAGGATAAATAATTAATGATTAAATGGCACATCAGCAGCTAAAGCTATTCTCATGGCAAGAGCTGGGTTAATCAGAGTTAATTTTAAAGTAATGACATTTTTTGAAACAAAATAATACAAATATTGATATTTGTGTTAAGGATAAAAATGAAAAATTCTAGAAGAATTTCTTTTTTGGTTAGATTTTATTACACAGATCCTTAAATAGATCTGACTAAGTAAAACAATCGCCTGCTTGAATAAGGTTAAGAGAAAAGGTTAATCAGCAGTATCCTTTTAAAGGCCTAATAGATCAATGTGATTTGAAATTTAGCAAATAATAATGAAACTTGACTCAAAGTTATAAAGGCAATGTACTATGGTATAGTGTTTAGTGTTTTACTAAAGATAGAATTAAATCGCTTGATGATAGAATGTAGGGAAGGAGATGGAGAAGATGGTATGCGTAAGTGGAAGATGGTATGTGTTTGTGGAAGATGGTATGTGTATGTGGTAACATTGGAAACAGGTGGTATTTTAATTACAACTTAGGATGCTGATTGAAGGAATATTTGACAGGTATTATAAAGTAAAAGATGGAACATGGTATGATAAGAGATATCTGGTGGTATTAAAGTCACTGACTTATAATGGGATGATTTGGTAAAGGTAAATTAGATTGCAGGTAAATCATGCAAGTATGAAAAATTGATTAGAATAATTTAATTTTAATATTTGGCCGTATATGATTACGACCAGAGAGGGGAATGTCAATGAAATTTTAATTAATCAACTAACATTTGTTTTTCTTGCAGATATGCTTTTAATGTGTCAAAACTCTTTTGGGAAAAACTTGTGACTTGTGACAGTATGTGTCTATGTATATTAATAACAGTTATGGGAAGTGAAACTAGACAGTCTGTTAGAATCTTGTGATTAACGAATTAAGTCATCGTTAGAACCTTGTGATAAGTAATCACCAGATCAGAGTTTTCTTTACCTAGTAACAGAGGGGTTTGCATATTAAGAACCAATCAAATAGTGGGGAAATTATGTAATGCAGCCTGACATTTATGCCATACCTCTATTCTATAAAAACTGTTGTATATGTGTTTTTCGGTGGGATTCTCAATGGAATTTGTCTGAGATCCTCCGGCCTTTGTTTCTTGGGAGAGATTCCCTGAGAACTGCTCGGGAAGATCTCCTGGCCGTGATTAAAACATTTAAAGGACAATTGCAGGTCTGTTTGTCAATTTATTCCTGCGCAGGAAGCTAGTTTAGGTAGGAAGCTAGTTTAGGAAGGAAAACTAGTTTAGGGAAATCGAGTCAGAAAAGCTGGTGATCTATAGAGTGGGGACGTCGGGGACGGGAACCAATAAATAGAGCCAGGTAGTCCAGTGATCTATAGAGTGGGGACGTCGGAGACGGGAACCAATAAATAGAGCCGAAAAGTTAGATTAGGTAAGATATCCAAGTGAGGACGTCGCCAGGAGACGAGACTCAGATATCAGCTACCCGAGTGGGGACGTCGCCAGGAGACGAGACCCAGGTAGTTAGGTTTAGGGAAAAAATCCATGACAGTACCAAAAATAAATAAATAGTAATAGAAAATATAGCCTACATACACATACACTAGTGCATATCATTAAAATGATCAAACTCACACACCTTTACGACTGGTAGACTGTATTGCCTACTTGAAGTATTTTCTTCCACACAGTATTAAGTTTAACAAGTGCTCTCAATATAATACTGAACAATGTACCAACATAAATAATAATAATAAAATATAATCTTTTGGGGCTTTATTTTTATAACCTACAGAGAACGTCATCATCAGAGGTTAGCCAAATTCTAGTTGTGTTTGCCGCACAACAACCGGTCAAACAAATAGCCATGTTTGAACATTCCCTGCAGGTTATTTTGGAGTTTATGTTAGGTTATATAAACTAATTAAAACATTGCATATATACCAATATGCTACAGAGATTATTCTAATGCTGAAATGTGTAATTTATTTATAAATAAAGTATTTAATGCTCATTGCTCGGACACACTCGGTCTCTCTCGCGCACTGTCGAGCGCGCTGGCTCGCGGCATTCGCCTCGCTTTTGTCCAGTCCGGCGCCTCATAAACACACACACACAGAGAGAGCCTACTCGGATGAAAACCGCTTCAGTGAGCTCAATTATAGTAACGCCGCATTTTTATTGACAGTAACGGCAACGGCGTTGTAACGGAGGAAACAGTAATTAGTTTGATTACTCGTTACTGACAAAAATAACGCCGTTAGTAACGCCGTTTATTTATAACGCCGTTATTCCCATCACCCCAGCAAACACAGAACGTTCCCCTAACGTTCCCTTTTGGTTCCCATTTGGTTATTTTTTTGGGAACCAAACAAGAACGTTCTGGGAACGTTCCCTGTAGGTTATTTTTAGGATCTATGTTTATAACATTAAGGGAACGTTCCCAGAACGTTCCCTGTAGGTTATTTTTAGGTCTAAATTTATAACCTAAAGAGAACGTTCTGGGAACGTTCCCTGCAGGTTGTTATTTAATAACCTAAAGAGAACCTTCCCAGAACGTTCCCTGCAGGTTATTTTTTGGTTTAATTTTTATAACCTAAAGAGAACCTTCCCAGAACGTTCCCTGCAGGTTATTTTTAGGTTTAATTTTTATAACCTAAAGAGAACCTTCCCAGAACGTTTCCTGCAGGTTATTTTTAGGTTTTATTTTTATAACCTAAAGAGAACCTTCCCAGAACGTTCCCTGTGGGTTATTTTTAGGTTTATTTTTTATAACCTAAAGAGAACCTTCCCAGAACGTTCCCTGTAGGTTATTTTTAGGTTTAATTTTTATAACCTAAAGAGAACCTTCCCAGAACGTTCCCTGTAGGTTATCTTTAGGTTTATTTTTTATAACCTAAAGAGAACCTTCCCAGAACTTGCAGGTTTTAGGTTTTATTTTTATAACCTAAAGAGAACGTTCTGAGAACGTTCTCTGCAGGTTATTATTTTAATATCACTTACTATTAACAGGCAGATTCAACTGACAAGTCGTCAGTACGGTCCCCTAAGGTTATAAGACAACCAACAACGTTCAGATCTATTCGCAATAACTTTTTATTAATGACATTTTAAATTATGTTATATATTTTAATTCTATATGTTAAATGCTGCGTGACTTTGAAGTGTTTTAATGCGCATGCGCGTGATCAAACACTGGAGCACGTGCGCTGCGCGAGAGCAGATGGAAACGTCATCGACAACTGACAAACAACAAAACTCCCGTCTCTCGCTGTTGGTTTCACTGCTTTCAGGTAAGTTTAGACAACAAAATCTCACAAATAATACACACAAACGCCCCTGACACATTTCTTACGTGTAATTGACACGCTTCTGTTAAATATTTATTTAAAAAAAATGGTTTTATGTCTTTGAAAAAGTCCGTTAGCATCTATGCTAGCTAACCGTTTTCAAAAGACAACGTTAGGCCTAAGTTACGTTAAGTTGAGGTCTTATTTATGAAAGTTTGGGTTTTTAAACACATATTTAGTGTAGATAACAGTTTTTGATAGTTTTGCTGGTAATTTGTCAATGGGAAGTAAGCTAATTTATTTAGGCTAACCTAAAATAATGCACTGTATTGTTAACTTAATCAGTGACGTCACTTACCAATATTGCTAAAATGTGATTTCAGAATAGCGAGAGAAAAAATAAAACTCTACAACAAGGGGTGAGTTATTGTTTAATCATGATGATAATTCCATATGCATTTATTTCACAATATATTATCTTAAGATTTGTATTTATCTTTTATGCATTTCACCTCTGTTCTAGCTTGGTTCCTTGTAATAAACCTATCACATGTAATATTTTTGGCTCTGTGACAAACAGCATGTTATGTTCCTAGATCATCATGCTGTGATGGCCTGCTGCACTCCCTGTCCAAGAAAATCTCTATGAACCATATGACTAGTAAGCAAAACCACCTCAAACATACAGTGCACTGCTGTTCAAAGGTTTGGGGTCTGTAAGATTTATGCTTTTGAAATAAGTCTCACATTTTAAAATCATTAACCCCAAGTTTTTTCAGTGAGATTGTCCTTGAGAAGCCTGTAAGCTAAATAATCAGCTAAATAATAGGCGACTAATACAATATTATAATGGTCATAGTTATAATAATTCATTTAACTATTATGATAACATGATATCCTGATGATTACTATATTTTATTTTATTTCTTTAGGTCTGTTTTGAATTATGTTGGCCAATGAGACTGACACCATACTGTCCAACTCAAAGGTATTTATGTATTTTTTTTTATTGATCAATACTGAAATTCTTTGTACTTTTAAATGCGGTTCAGGGGGTCGACAACTTTAGGCAGTTATTTTTCACAGATTTATTTATTTAATGTTTATTTGACAGGGACAAATGCATAGAACATTGCTTTATAAAAAATACAAAGTAGATGCCATGCATACAGGTTTATAGCCATGACTAATTTGCAACCCCTTGATATCTTGGGCAGCTGTGGCTCATACTCTTAGCCTTTAAAAATGTTTGAATTGATATCCCCAATGCAATATCAGGGGGTAAATATATCAGTAGAGTTCTTAAAGTTATGGCTTTGCTCTTGTTACCAGATGAGATAAAATCCCTATTGTTTGGCCCTGTATTCTTCAGGACAAGACCTTGATGCCATCCACAGTCAGTAGATGAAGAAGGTGAGTTTAGCCGAATTAAGTTCTCTTTCACTTTTTTTTTACAGACACGTGCAGGCAAAATGAAGTCAAAATGGCGAGTTTCCTCTTGTCTTGTGTTTTAAACAGAAAGAAAACGGATGCGTGTCATTTATATTAGTTCTGCGCATTTGTCTTAAAGGGACAGCAGCCTAATGTACCCGCAGCTGTTTGTGTCGCCAATGGTGATCAAACATCAAAAGAGAAAATGACTTGTAGCTTTAGCAAAGATACATTAATTTTATAGTTATTTTATTTTTACACTGAAGACTTATTTTACATTTTGATAAATCAATTTCTGTACCTGATAAGTTAGATTTAACTGAAAAACATAATGCACTGCTTATTTCAACTGTGTTTTTCTTCTATTGTATTTATCTATGCTTGTTATCTATTGTAATTTTCTATGCAGGTTCACTCCTCTACAAAATCCCCCCAATAGGGGTTATGCGGAGCGCCCAGCGGTTGAACCGGAAAGAGGTCTAAGCATTTCCGCTTTTCACTTCCGTACACATCTGCAGCGGTAGGTGATCTCTGAGTTTACTGTTAATTTTTGCTTATTACACTAAAATTCTTACTTCTGTTTTAATTAAAATGTCACAAAGGCTAAAATATCAGAAAAGGGAACATCCGAACAGCAGTTTTTGTTGTGTGCCGGTCTGCTCTATGTTGGGGAAAATGAGTAGTACAAATAGGTTCTGTACTCATAAAGTGACGTCAACATCAGCAGTAGCATTCGCCGTCAGGCAAGTGTTATTTAAATAAACTCCTGATGTACTTACAAACTTTCCAATGCCTCGTTTAATGAGTACAGAACCTATTTGTACTACTGTAGTAGTTTGGTACCATTCTGGGCATTATTAGTGGGGTAATTTACCAGATACAAACCTGGAGCCGTTAGCGCATGCACTAAACCATACGGCTGATATCTCTAAATAAACTCTAAATTTTTCAATATCGTGCAGCACTAATATTGAGCATATCTTAAAGGGGTGGTTCGGGATTTTTGACATCGGACCTCATTTTTAAGTCAGCCTGGTTGTTATTCATCAGTGGAGACATTTTTTTTTTAAAATTATCCAGTCCTTATATTTGGATAGTTAGCCGATGCTAGGCTAGCGCGAGTTAATGGTAGATGTTAGCCAGCCATTAAAAACCGTTTTACCCACTTCACAGTGCACCAAACGCAAATCAATTATATCACTAGACTATCGATGTATATGTCCGTTGAGAGAATAATGTTAGAAATCAAACTTACCTTTCATCACATTGCATTAGTTATAATTTGTTCCCTGTAATCATAAGCCTTGTCTACAGCAGCAGCGGAGTGATATTGATTACCTAGGCAACCGAGTGAGCCGGTACACACATGTACTACACACACTGTAGTGCGCGTCTGTTCTGTGTTTACTTTTCGCCGCATTACTAACTGGAGCAAAGTAAAATTCCGCAGCTGCTGAGAAACTAGTTCCTTTGGGATCATTGAGATGAAAGGTAAGTTTGATTTCTAACATTATTCTCTCAACGAACATTTGCATCGATAGTTTGGTGTTATAATTGATTTGCGTTTGGTGCACTGTGGAGTGGGTAAAACTGTTTTTAATGGCTGGCTAACGCATCTACCATTGACTCGCGCTAGCCTAGCATCGGCTAACTATCCAAATATAAGGACTGGATAATTTTTTTAAAAAAATGTCTCCACTGATGAATAACAACCAGGCTGACTTAACATTGAGGTCCGATGTCAAAAATCCCGAACCACCCCTTTAAAGTGAACCTGGAATGATAATTTGTGATACCAGATGAGATGTATGTATGATAGATTTTGAACTGTACTATTTTTTTTATTTCAGGTTCCAGCGGAAGGCATCAAGGCATCAGACGTTGGCCTGGACAGATGCACCTGTAAACTACACCGACCTTTGCTTTTGCATGGATGGCTGATTATTACCATGTTCTGTGAGGGTTTCATTATAGCAAAACTGAGCACCTGTGACAGTGGAATTTGTAGGTGTAAAGTCACAGAGATTAAAAAAAAAAAATTGATAGCAGTTTCAAACTTTTTTTCACTTTCTTTCTCATAAACAACACAGCAGTTACAGGTTTTCAAATTCTTCATTGGAGGTGAGACTTATACATAAAAGGTAAAGCGAATTCGCAGGTCAGAGTTCACTAGACTTAAATATTATTTTCTCTGTTTTTTATTTGACTTCAGAGAGAGAGGCTTAATGGGTATCCTTACCCCTATATAAAACATTCCTTTTTTGATTTGTAGTCTGAAATAATAAATAGTGCAATATAAATAAATGCAATGTAGTGTTTTGAAATATATAAATTTTTCTATACACATTGATGCTGAAATATCTGAATAAATACATGATACCAGCAGCGCTCGTGCTCTCATATCTCCTACAGCTTGTGACACACAATCCCACCTCACTCTTTTCATTTGCTCCGGATGAATATTAATGCCATTACAGGGCTTGAATTTTGGCATGGGATTGTGTGTCCATGTAACACGTTGTCTTTTTATTTTCTTGTTAAATTTGCAGATGGTGTTGGGAGTTTAAATGTTTTGAGCGGTGTGAAGATTGGCACATTCATGTATATTGTATATAAATAAATACTTTTTCAACTTTTTAGCCAAAGTTATAGGCTACAGTTTGCAAAAGATAGTTTTAATTAAAATGTTTGTGCAGTTTTATTTATTGAAATATTTTCATGTTTGAAATATTAAATGTAAATTACTGTTCCTGAATACATTTTGCTAACGCTGTTTTTAATGACTTATTTTAGGTTGATAATTAAACAATGAATCAACAAAAACATGGATTGTGTGCTGATTTATTTATTTAATACAAACTGATTGATTTACTTATTAATGATAGTTTCTGTAAATTCAATTTATTGTAATAATATATTCATAGGATTCTTAAGTGTTTGAACAATAAACAATGTAGAATATGTTTGTAGACCTATAATTTGTGTACAGGCATATCAGGATGTGTAGACGTTAGGAGAACGTTCCGAGAACCTTCCGGGAACGTTCTGGGAACCTTTCGGCAACGTTCCGGGAACGTTCCCCTAACCTTCCGGGAACGTTACGAGAACCTTGCGGGAACGTTCTGGGAACCTTTCGGCAACGTTCCGGGAACGTTCCCCTAACCTATAGGGAACGTTCTATTAACGTAAAGAAAACTTTCCTGGCTAACCAATAGGGAACGTTCTTGGGAACGTTCTGGGAACGTTCTGGGAACCAAAAACTAACGTTCCCAGAACGTTCCCAGAACGTTAAATTGTTAGCTGGGACTGCTCAGTTGTTACTGAGGTTACGGAGTAGTTAAACTACTGTTACTGAGGTAAGATCATCTCTCCGATATTCACGTATATCTTTATCCTCGGTAAGAAGTGTCCTTTATTGTAATTTTTAGGGCTGTTCTTTAAACACACTAAATCTCAGCACAAAACACTAAAGACTAAAGGTGAATTTCATTTTATTCATCTCCATCACATCACATGACATGTTGCTCTTGTTTTTGACCCGCCAAACATTTACTGAAGCTTCAGTTACTTTCTAAACGAACATGGGTAGGCCTATTTTCAAAACCGCAGATATTTCTATGCGTTATGTGTGTAAGAGGAATTACGAGCCAAGCACGTTACGAGCACCTCCCGATAATGTAGAAACATGTTTAAAAAATTTGGGGAGTCGGCCCGACTTTCCCCAGTGTATAGGCTATCCCCTATTGCCAAATCATACACAACCATGTCACACGCTACTAGTATCGATGAGGCTATAGTTCAGTGGCTGCAACCATACAGTGTGTGCATACTGTCACACACACACACACACACACACACACACACACACACACACACACACACACACACACACACACACACACACACACACACACACACACACACACCTACCTCTCTCTCTCCCTCTCTCTCAAGTTATTTATGCTGAAAGGAATTGTTACTGTCCTCTGCTTTTCAACAAATCATTTGCACACACATTTCTGTCATTTTTCAATCTGATGCTATAGCTTTTGAAACAATTAGCTTTTAGGGAAAGATAGTAAGATAAAATATTTTTATTGATAGAATTTACAAACAGTGAATTGTTGGATGGAAAAGAAGCAGATAAAAGAGAACAGAGTCGATTCAGAAGGAACTGGCATGTAGGGAAAGATAGAGTTCATGGAACTATTTATGAACGCCTGTTAAGTCAAATTAAGTTGAAATGGTATGAAAAGTGAGTTTTAGATAAAATAAGGCATTGAGTATTATTAACAGGGATTAACATGATATAAAGAAAAGGAACCATGTTTCATTAAGTAGAATGGGAAAAATATATATATATTAGAGATAAAATAATGATTGAAATGACGATGTTAATACATTTTATTGTATTAATGTTATGAAAACAAGGTTATTTAAGAATAGATTGCATATTTTTGTAACAAGAGTTGAAGGTGCAAGCATCTAGGATAGCTGTCTGTGTAATTTAGAGACTGAGAACAAGATTTAGGGAATCTTGTGGTTTCTGTGAAACAGTAGAGATAAGTTGGACTGAGGAATAGCCTAATTATAATAAGAGATTTGCAGATGATGTTTTTGTAAAAGTTTGATTCTGATTGTAAAGATAAACAATAACTCGACTGGCTCCAAACAAAGAAAGTGCCAAAATGACACAAATTTAAAGAAAAGTCTGTGTTAATATGGGTTAGAAAGTAGATTAAGGTTAATATGATGAAGACTATGATTCGGCTATTGTAATTGAATTTGCAGCTGGGACAGTGGGGGAAAATGCAGAGAACTGCTTATCAGTGGCTCTGTTTGCATTTCCTGAATAGGACACACTGCTTCGGGGGTGTGAAGTAAGCTGGAGCTGTTTGAAAGCTCACGTGATCAAACAATAGGCAAGGTGACAGAAAGTGTTTTTATTGTGGTCAGCGGGGTCATTTTGCAGTGACTGTAAATGCCCACTCAGTACATGTATTAAAGGCAGGGTAGGTAGGATTTTTCTAAAAAAAAAAAAAACATTCCAAATTTGTTTAAAATGTCTTTATATACCAATAAATAATTAAAATGTAAGTACTCTGAAAAAGAGAGTATAAAAATCGAGTGTCTGTAGAATATTTCATTCACTCCCACCCCCTCCCTTCTGAGCTCCTTCCAAAGCCACGCCCCCAAAACACATGACCGCGCGACGCCAAACGCTCAGGCTCAGCTGGAAGACGCATTTATTACCTTAGACGAGTGGAGAGGAGCGCAGTACATGCAGTGACATCATGTCAGAACTTTATCACTATAAATATAAACAAATAAGATGGCTTTTAGTACTCACTATCAAGCTAGCATATCGATACTGGTAAAGTTTAAAATATATTTTGTTTGATTCGGTAATGAGCTATATTTAGGCTATAGGTAACAAGCTATATTTGTAAGGCAAAATTAAAAACAGGTTGCATTGATACACGTTTTTCCATTACCATCAGTTTAACTGTGATGGTGAATTTCGTGTAAGAGTCATAACATATATGGTGTTTTGCATGTAAGAGTTTCCATAATGAAAGCACTGTTGACTGACTCTGATGAGGACTAACGTTACACTCCGGTGACAAGTACCGCATCGTCGGTTCGAGGACAGGTCTGGGGTCGAGGGCGAAGCAGAGGAGGTCGTTCAAGAGTGCGGGCAACCAGGGTCCGAGGAAGTAGTTTTTGCCTCGTTTGCCTTCGCTGACTGCATATGCAGGTGCTTTGAATTTTGAATGCTCTTTCTCTGCCATAATTTTACTCCTCGTAGGTTCCGCGCCTCTCTTGCACTCCTCAAATCAAACGGGTGCGCGCGCATATGGACAGATCTAGCAACAGTGGTGGTAGCCATGGTTGCGAGAGTGAGTGACAGTCGCCCAAACCAATCAATTGTTTCGTTCCGAATGGAAATAATGAGCTGTGTTTATTGCAGATTAAAAGGTCTACAGTCACTCAATTTTTATACTCACTTTTTCAGTGCACTTACATTTTAATTATGTATTGGTATATAAAGACAGTTTAAACAAATTGGAATTTTTTTTTTTTATATAAAAATCCTACCCACCCCACCTATAATGTGGGTTTTTGAAAGTAGAACTGTTTTTTAATGACGATATTAAAGTTTTGTACTGAGAAAGAACTAAGAATGTGAATGCAGTGGTAAGGAAAGTGAAAAGAATGCGAGTAAACGAGGGAGAAAAGAAAGTTGATAGATGGAACCTTTGAAAGTTGTAAGAAGATTGAAAGATTTAAGTGTAAGGAATTCCTTTTGAAAGGAAACTATAAAAAGTACCAGTTGACGTAAAATTACAGATAAGACTAAATGAGTTGCAAAATATTTTAAAAGTACAGGTGAAGGGTTACAAATTTTGAATCTATTTCAAATATGCTTCCATACATAACATCATGGTAAAGAATATTGTATTTAGCGTTTAAGGTTGAGATAATGATTCTGCTCAGCAAAGTTGCAATTATTCTTATTTTCTTTAATGGCTCTTGGAAGTCCCAGTTTCACTCAGAGCCACAGCCCAGACATTGAATCGTTGGGCTGATTGGATTAGCACATATGCGTTTGAATGGTTATGCTGATTGAATTAGGATTGGCCAGACCCTCAGTCTAAGGTGTTACCTAAACCTGTTACATGCTTTGTTTGAATTTGTCTCCACCTTCAAAAGTCCCTCCTCCTAAAATGCCTATAAGATACCATGTAAAGTTCCCTTAGTTAGATAATGTTGGATTCCTGCAGCCACGTCAACGCGAATTCCTCAATAAAGAATAACTTTGTTTGAACATGATCCCAACGTCTCCTAGTTTTGCGTCGATGAAAGAAAACTTTCTAACAGAGATGTCAAGGCAAGGGTAAAAATTGCAGCAGCATCCTTTAAGGTCAACTCAGAGAAACAGAAACGCAAATGTCCTAGAGAAGCCAGTTGTTCTTACTGTGGCAAGCATGGACATTTTGGAAAAGAATGTAGAAAAAACAAAAATAACTTAAGACAAGTTAAAAATGTTATGCAGCTTTTACTAAATTTGTTTGCTACTTTGAAGCAACCCCTCCCCTCGTCATTGGACTCGTGGGTAAGCTTTTTGAGGTGTTAACCATTTGGGCTGTGATTGCTTAATCTCCCCAGTAATTTACAACAAAGATGAAAGACTTATTGACTGTCACAGCCTTTGTTTGGGGGACATTCAGTATACTCACAGCCTTAAATGTTATACCACAGAATAGTCCAGTCTGGCACCAATCCTGTATTATATGATGTCTATTAAGACTGATATTTCACTGGAGATTGGAAATGTGCCAATTTTCTCACACACTGTATACAGTGTGCACACAACAGGGACAGAATAGGACACACAGACCAGTGCGGAGCCCAGGGAAGAACCGAAGTGCAATAGGCCTCGGGGGCAAAACCTTGTGGTGAAGATTTCCTCATCCCCCCTTTTATCCCCACCTCACTGGTCCATAGGTGTCAAATAAATTAAGAAATAGGGAAAGAATGAAACAACAACAGCAGACTCGATAGACGATACAAAACGATACATCCCTAGTGTTTGAACAAATACTGCTCTGTCGTCTCTTGTTTTCTTTCTTACTCTGTGCAGATAAACTCTTGTCCCGAGACCCATATGCTACGACCGTCACACCTGCATATGAAGCCACAACCTCAAGACGAAAACTGCTGAACAAACTATCACAAAAGAAAAAAGAAAAAAATACACAACGCAGAGACCTACAGGAACTTCAGTCATCCATCAGAGAACTTGAACAAACTACAACAAGACATTGTTGATCTTTACACCATATGACTGAAGATAACTCTTTATGGTTCGGAAACCTGTTAGTATCAAGTGTGTCAACCAACAAATGACTCACGTCCAGCACAAGGAAATAACAGTTTTCAACCAGAATAGACAATTACTCGTAAGGACTTCAAGGACCCTAGTTGCATGTTATGTTTCTGTGTCAGCATGCAATTACAGATGAACAACACAGATCATGCTTGTGCCTGTAACTTTTTCAAGTTACAAGAATAAACTTTTAAGTGTACTTTGATAAAAGTTAGACTTAAAACCACTATACGATCAAATGACTTCTGGACGCCATGGACTTTCAAGACTTCCACTCTTATGTTACATGGTTTTCTGTGTAATCATTTAGTTTATACGACATTTTACACCCTGCGTCATATGTGTCAACAGTTATGGTTTTGAGAAGAACTATGACACTCATGTAAATCAAGGACACAACACAGAATAAGTTATATGTGCCTGTGACGATCAAAAGTTACAAGAATTAACTTTTAAGTGTTTAAATTTGTATATTATGTGAGTTTTTTTAAGAACTCTCAAACGGGGGACTGAAGGGTTACAAATTTTAAGAATCTATTTCAGATATGCTTCCTTACATAACATCACGGTGAAGAATACTGATTTTAGCATTTGAGGTTTTAATTTAGATTCCAATATAGACTGAGAAAGTTTTAATCAAATAATGCCTATGCTTTGTCTTGATTTGTCTCCACCTCTATGTAATCCCTCCCCATGGGAATGTATATACAATACCATGTAAAGTTCCCTTAGTTAGTCTTGATGATGATGAACTACAGACTTGGAAGAATAAATCTCTTCTTCTTATAAGATCCATCTCAAGTCTCCATGGTCTCTGCTTCGATGAAAGAAAACTTTACAACACCGGTCACTAAAAGGATGATTGTGTTTTGAATTAAACGCTTTGATAAGGTTTTAGATGATATAGAGAGACAAATCTAATGAATTGTAAGGACCACCCATTGGCCCAACGACGGAATCCAACGGCCTGGCAAAGGTTTAAAGAGTGTATGCGTTCCAGTGAAGTTCACTTAATTTATTGGAATTTAGTTTTAGTATTACTTTAGCTCTATGTTTAATCTGACTCCAATTTCAAATGATAATCAAATTTAGATCGTATTTCTGATTAGAAAATAATCATAAATATTGATTATGAATTAATTTAGATCTTTGATTATTCTGCTTATCCCATACTTTCAATTATTCGTTCATTACGGACCTAGTGTCGCTTTGAGACGTCACGTCGCGACTGCGCGCTCACGATCACAAACTAGCCAGTCCTGAAATAGTCAGAGGGTGCAGTGCAACTATTTTACCCTATGCAGCTGCGCACTACAGACCCATAGGTGTAATTTTTTATAATATTTGCAGCGTACAACATGCTAAGTCAGGAGATAGTCAGAAATCAGAAGGTCTTCCTAAGATGTGCCCCATGGTCCATTCAAAGTGCCTTCAGTTTGATCTACCCTGGACAGAGATTTGCGGAAACACACATTAATCTACTAAAATGAATGATTTCTAAAACTTCAGGATAATTCAAGATGTAACATTTATTTGTCAGGTAAAAATGTATCATGCGAATAACAGAAGTAAATTATTAAAAGCCATCATTTACTCAAAGATGACTCTAAAAGTAAGTAATGTTTTCCTGACAAAGACACAGTAATGTGTCAGGGCTTTCCAACCAGAAAGCACTGAAACATCACTATGGGGGATGATCCTGGTAAAGAATTCCAAAGTATGCTCTGTCCCCTTGCCTTAAATACCAGATCAGAACAAAAGGGGGTTATACAAATGTTGTTTAGAGTTGTTTGGGCCAATCCATGTACCCCAGGGGGGTAGCACCTGGTTTCTTGAGATATCGTAAAGAGATATCAGCCAGAGAGGAGATGCAGGATTCTCCTAAAGTTCTCAATCTTTTTCATTAAACCAATGACTGCAATGAAATTAAGACCATTTTACCAATCGCACTGCGACCATTAAAATGACACCAAACATGTAAGGGAAAAACAACATATTTACAAGATACACCATATGTGTTAAATAGACATTCTTAATGAACTTTCAGTGCCTTGAGGAGGGAGAGGGGGGATGAGTTTAAGTCAAACAAGGGGACAATGAGATAAGTTTGGGCAGGACAAGGTTCTGTGCTCTGTCTTTGTTATCTGCTGTCCAGGGTGCATTTTATGGCTTTATTGCAGGGTGAGTTTTGTTTTAGCAGGAAAATCAGTTCTTCTTACAGAATGATTTATAAAGATAATCAAAAAAAAAATCACAAGCAGAGACCGCAGCCTCAGAAGTTAGTATGAATCATAGAAGCAGATTGATAAACTCCTAGAGAAAACATTGAAGTTGGGTATTAAACTATGGCAATTGAAAACCTGACAACTAAAATTGAAATGAAATTTGAAACGTTATTAAGAACTAGAATTATTATTATTATTTCTTTAAGATAAAATAAACAGAAGCAGTGTTACAGGATTAACAGTTGCTAAATGTAAAATGTGTAAAAAACGCATTTGATTAAAGTCCGCGTGAACCGGAAGTTGCAAACGACTTTTCTCCAGTGCTGTGACGTATTTCCCAGTGAAACGGAATATTGAACAGAGGGCAGGGTTTTACTCTAGCACTCCTCCTCTCCATCTCTCGCTCATTACAGACTAACGGTTTGAGGGGAGTGGTTAGGCGTTTCCCAACCCAAGTCCTCAAACCTATGTCATCAGAGAAGGGACGCCATTCCAGACCGGAAGTAACTTTTCAGACTTTGATTAAAGATTACGACGGCAAAAAAGTTTTTTCTGTTTTTTAACTTGCACGGATTAATTGTTCACCACAAGACTAGTAATATGTGCTAACAAAGTAAATAGGGTCAATTTTGATTTCAGTTGGACTTTAAACAAAAAAGCTTGTTAATGTTGATTTTAAAAGATAAGCTTGTGATTTGCTGAAACGATTTGCTTATCTGAATTTGGTATGTGCTGTGACTGAAACTGCCACAGTTTCAGTGCAACAGAGACTCATTCTGAGTGGAAATTTGTAATGTCTAAATTACAATACATGTAATTTATGGAAAAGATGTCTTAAGATGGGCTAGAGTTAAAAAAAAAATGGTAGCCTAGATAAAGTCTGAAGTTAAAAGTTTTATGAGAATGCAGTGTACCAGTCCTGAATGCCTCAAGAGTCTCTCTCTCATTCAATGTCAGCTGAAAGCTGTTGTCTGAGCCTGTGTAAAGCACAGTGTTTCAGTTGAAAATCATAGATATGGAAAATGCTAAAGCAAATCATGCTGCAGGCAGTTCAGATTTAATAAATTTAGAGGACAATTTGTAAATGTTTTAGAGGTAAAACCGAATGATTTTAAAGAAGTCTTTAAAATAATAATGCAGACCTTAAATGATAGAAGTGACATTTTTGACTAGTTTATTTGTGACCCTGGACTTTTGGGTCTTATGGGTCTTTTTTTTTTACATCTGAAAGCTGAATACAAAATCTTTCCATTGATGTATGGTTTGTTAGGATAGGACAATATTTGGCCGAAATACAACTATTTGAAAATCTGGAATCTGAGGGTGAAGAAAAATCTAAATATTGAGAAAATTGCCTTTAAAATTGTCCTTTTCTATTGGCGATAGTGCTGCATCCATTCACAAAAATAAATGTTTTATATATTTAAAGGAGCTGTATGTAGGATTCAGCGACCTCTATCTGTGATGTTTCAGATTGCAACCAATAAGTTTACAAGCGCGTGCTGACCGTGCTCGAATTTATGAGCGAGCACTGTGCATATAATAGACAGTATATAAACGGCACTGTGGGTACCTTCCAGACTGAGACGCAACACACCGGAGAAAGCATCACAACATGCTGGAAACTCAGGTAAACTCCCACTGCAACGTTACAATAATAGGCTACTTTTATCAGCTTGACGTTGAACTAATGCTCCATGCTCGTACCATGATATGGAACCCCATCAACCGTGCCGAATTGTGCCACTGCAAGCACCTGAAGAAAATGTACATTCTAGGTTTGTAGATAAGGTTTCTCCACGATTCAAATGCCCTGCCGCTGTTGATCCGTGTTTTCACCTCACCCGAAGTTCATGCGATTCACGTTTGGCCTTACGAGCTTCAGCAGAAAAAAAAATGTTTTTTTGTTTTTTATCAAGATGTGGAGTTTGTGTTGGAGTCTGTGTTGTGCTAAGCAGGTCGTTTCTTAGTGTTATCAGACATGTCATAAGTTGCATAAATCATAAGTCCATGTCATAAGTTGCAGTGTCGTCGCTGTTGAGTGCAAAGTCAGCTAGACGAGGCGAGATGCTCGGGAGCGCGCGTGCAGGTGACATCACTGGATTTTGCGGTAAATCCGACCCGGGACCTTCACATAAAAATAAGAATACTTGCTTTCCGAGGTAATAGGAAAACCTGCAAAGTGGATCATTTTAATGTGAGATTACAACCACTTCACACACATGCAATAAAAAAAGGATTCATTTTAGTAGAAAAGTTACATACAGCACCTTTAAGGTGGGAAATTTAATAAATATCTTCATGGAACATGATCTTTACTTAATATCCTAATGATTTTTGGCATAAAAGAAAAATCTATAATTTTGACCCATACAATATTTTGTTGGCTATTGCCACAAATATACCCGTGCAACATAAGACTGGTTTTGTGATCCAGGGTCACATCTTAGGACCACTTCTTTGTCTGATATTAGCCTCCACCATGAAACAGGGCCGATGGCTCTGGCTTCAGAAGTAACAGTACACTGAATGTACGGTTGTGATCTAAATTCACTGACTATAATCTAAGCAGCTAGGTTGCTACCTTTAAGATGATTAATGAATTTAAGTGATTAAATACTGCTATTAACCTGTCTCTCTGTGTGAACACTGCAGTCTGAATGGCTCTGATGACTCTTTAATATGCCTTTCCTAAACTCCAGAAAACAACTGATTCTGTTGAGGAAAACTGATTTTGTGATTGTGAAAAAGCGGTTACCAGTGTGCATGAGGTGTCGACCCAGAGACGGGTAAGATTCTCCGATGGCCAGAGGGGGGACAACCTAAACCAGGGCTTCACTGCCACTGGGCACCTGCCCAAATAGAGAGGGGAAGTGTTTTATGTGAGAAAGGTATTATGCTGCGTTCCAGGCAGGTTTTTGAGCACGTAAATCACGACTTCAAACCACGACTCACGACTTTGTAGCGTTCCAGGCCAGTCACGCCAAACTACCTGTAAAGTTCAGGTTTACGTCACTTTAACATTTCCATGCGGCAATACACTTTCACGACATACTTATTGTTTCAGACACATAACATTGTAATACATAATCGTGTGTGTATTATTATCATTATTATTATATTATTATTAATTTGACTGCAACGTTATATTGTCCTAAAGTGTATCTCATCGTGTACCGCATGCAGAAACACTGCATCCATAGGGGCTGCCATTGTTGTTTTATATGGTTTCGCGGGCTATGTGACGCCAGAGCTCGTAACTGGGAGTACATCTATCTAGTACGAGTTCACGGGTGGGAAGTCACGGATTTGACTGCCGTTCCAGTGCACTTTCACGGGTATAAGGTTGGAAAAACACGGGTTACAGGTTGCCTGGAACGCAGCATTAGAGTTGAGCGGTGACTGTGAGGCCAGCAGCACCAGCAAATCATTGAGAGGGGAGATGAGCTGTGAGAAGCTACGGCAGTCTGATGTTTGTTTCCTTATGGGCAAGGAAAAATGTTTGATATTGAACTAGTTTTAACTCCTGAAGGTCGTTAGACATGGTGGTGGCTTAAGATGAGAACAGCTTGTGTGATGAGTCAAGAGAATTTTCTGGAAAACAAAGGTTTGGTAAATTGAGTATTTAAACTAAAAATAACCTTAGAAAAGATCATAGCATAATGTATTTTAGATTGTTGTAATGGTTCTAATTTGAGTTAAACATTTGTATTTTGACATTTGTGAACTATTAAGGGTTGATTATGACTATGATTATTTTACTGTCCTAGGAGGCTGTTGAAAAGATTATTTGTTTATAGTGAGAGAGAAAGAGACTGCTTGAGTGGACTCTGTCTGTCTTTCTGTTATCAGTCAGCCAAAGAAAGCTGAAGCAAAGTAATGAATAATGAACAAACATGCTTTGAAACAGGTTAAGACACTGTAAAATTAGATAAAGGCTACAGAAAAATGTGAAGCTTAAAATCTTATTATAAAGTTAATCTTTTTCGAGAAAATATGTAAATATAAAAGTATGAGTGATTAATAGTCAGGTATGTGTGTGTGTTTGAGGGTGAATGGACTTTAGGTCTTGGCAAGAGTTAGGTTAGGGGAGCTATTCTGTCTGAATAGTGTGTATAAATGTGTCATTAACCTCTGGAAAGAGTGTTTTAGCATTATAGATTGGTTAAGACAAATTACAAATTCGAAAGTAAGCTGAGGATTGTGAGTCAATCTGATGAGAAGGCAACACAGAACATAGGACAAGCTTTAAGTTGATTGATCATCGAGCTCTGTCTGTTAGTTATTATTTTGGTCATTTATGATGTGCAGTAGATTTGAATTACTTTCCGGACAGGTTTAAGTATTGATGTGTAAATTAGAATTGTGAAGTCGTAGATAGCCATCAGTCATGTGTTGAGAAAATGTTATAGATTTGATGGCAACAACAAAGTGACACTTTGGTTAAGTTAATATCAAATTATCCAGAGAGCCCCTCACATTTATGAATATTGTGAACAAAGGAGGGGAATGTTGTTTGGCTGACATTGACACACCACAACCTGAACTGATAGAAACAATTGATGACTTTAAAAAATGTTTGTAGATGACTGAATTGCGAGACCAACAACAGGCCTGAAAAGCAGGATACGCTGTGAGATTCGGGGCCGTTGCCTTAAAACAATTTGATAAGAAGATGAAATTGTGGCTTTAACCCCCTGAGGTCGGCTATCGTGCCGGTGCGATAGGCTCGTTTTTTTCCTTATCAGTGCAAAAAAATTATAATTTTTTTTTACTTTTTATCTTATACGCTTGTGTTATACATCAATCGATCCTGTTAAGTGTGTATTATTTTTGTGTATACTAACAATAAAAACAAAGTGTTGTGCTTTTTGCCAAATAAAGAAAAATAAACATGATGCGAGTTCTGCCTCCTCTCTGTCAGTGTAGTCCATTCTGAAACGCGTCCAAAAATGAACCATAACTCAGCGAATACTCAGTCAAACAGGCATACAGACACACAGGCATGAAGCTTGAATTCTCTTCTTTTAAATGAAGTTATTTTTATAAAAACCAAACATTCACAGTTTATGTAATATGTATGCAAAGAGAGAGATGCCAGTTGTTCTCATCACAGCTAATTAAGTTTTAATGTGCTCCGCCCACGAAGAGCGCCCGCTATTCAAACGCAAATGTGAGGCGATCCATAAAAACCTGTGAAACGCCCACATCAGCTGGATAACACACACCGCGAGTTCACTTTCAGACTTATGTACTTTATGATGCTGTGAGGAATAATACTATCTTGATAATAATCCTGCAAAAATTTACCTCAGAAGTTCTGGAAGTATCATTTCGAGGAGCAAACAGATCCCGCTGAGGAATAGGTCAGTTCTATTTGCTTTGTTCTAATCTGAATGAATGAAGGCACAGATGCGTGCTGTTGTGGAGCTACTACAGCTGGCAAAAATACTGTTTAAATATGAATCGCGTTTCTATGAATGAATGAACGCACAGATGCGTGCTGTTGTGGAGCTACTACAGCTGGCAAAAATACTGTTTAAATATGAATCGCGTTTCTATGAATGAATGAACGCACAGATGCGTGCTGTTGTGGAGCTACTACAGCTGGCAAAAATACTGTTTAAATATGAATCGCGTTACTATGAATGAATGAACGCACAGATGCGTGCTGTTGTGGAGCTACTACAGCTGGAAAAAAGACTGCTTAAATATGAATTGCGTTTCTATGTTTGAATGAATGAATAGCTTTTACCAAACTCTATTGCTATACTGAGATGAGTAAAAATCGACTACAAAATCGGATAGATTATAAAGTTTTTACTGTAAAATACTGCCACATCAAATAAGCTTATAATGTTGCCAATTTCTTCTCATATGAATTGAATTACGTATGATAAAATGTATACTTTAGTTTTTACAAAGAAAGATTACACTGGAAATATTGTTACAATTTTAAATGTTGTTTTAATTGTATAACCTTTAAAAAAAAAAAAAAAATATATATATATATATATATATATATATATATATATATATATATATATATATGCGAGATTAAGACGCGACGAGATTTCTCGTCGAGGTGAAACTTTGTCTCGTGAGTTGTTGTTATGTCAGCGTGATTGAGCATGAGGGTGAAATTAGTATTGAAGATGCCCCTGCCACTTTTAAATCATTTGTGTGCCGTGCCAATCACACACACACACTCACTGTCCCTCGCTCACTCACTCACTCACTCCCGCGCGCACACACGCACACTCACTGTTGCTCGCACTCTCACTCATTCGCGCACACTCACTCTCGCACACACTCATCCCGTCGTGGAGGACCGTTAAAATTAAACATGCTAGTCTTTCTGTCGTGATGTCCTGAAGCATTGCAGACGTGTAGGTTGTCGCCCACTATGACACACTATACAAAATGAAACGATCGAATCTTGCGTCCCGACGCCCGTTGTCCTTTACGAATCTCCACGAAACGGATCGTGCCAAAATCGTGCTAAAATAGTGTAATCTGAACCGGGCAGGTAATAAACATTTGACCTATCATGCAAAGAACCTATTAAAGCACTAAGACATGGGAACAGTATCTAACATTCACATATCACAAGTCATATCGACATCGCAATATTAAACAATGTTATCGCACATCCCAGCTTTTCCTCATATCGTGCAGCCCTAGTTACTGCCCAAAGGTCTCAAATGCTGCCAGAAATCGTCGACATGCTTTCTTGAAAAAGAACATGACCATAATCTTAGGCTGTTCTGTGTAGTTAATTTATCTCTTTTTCATGCTTGAAGAAAAAGTTTTGAAGTTTTGAGAGAGCAGTACTTTGATTATGGATAAACACTTACTGTTTGCATTTAAAGTGTTATTTCAGTTATTTATATTTATTTTATTTATACTGTTTAATTTTTTATGCTCGATTTGTGGAAAGGAGTTAGATTTCTCATGTGAAATCGTACAGGGGAGAAGCCAGATGGTAGAGTTTATAGCAAAACATTTTGCAGTGTTTGCATGTCCTTTACTGCATAGAATTAATTAAAATAGAAGTAAAATAGCATTCATTACAAGTTGATTTCAAAATGCACCTAACCTGTTTTGCATTTTGTGATTTTCAGTTGAATAAAAGACTATTTTCCATTCATATATTTCATCATTAAGGATTTCTTAAAAATTGTGTAAAAATCTCGTCTTGTCTCGTTCTCGTGAACCCAATCTCGTGTCTCGTCTCGTCTCGTGGAGTAAGCGTCTCGTCACACCCCTAATATATATATATATATAAGGATAGATGTAAACAAAATCTTAAAAGGTCATCATAAGTCTTCTCTTTAAATAATTTTATTATGCTTTATTAGTGACACATTTGGGAAGAGAATATATTCCAAATCTGAAAATACAGTATGAGAACAATCAACTGCGCAATTACTAGAAATGTTTACCTTGGATATTGTACAATTTGCAAGCACAATTTGTGGAAAAAGCACTGTGAACCAGTTATATATATATATTGTCCTTGCATTCTTGTGGCTCAGTCACACACCTGAATGAATGGCTCGTTACGTATGCAGCCTCATTATGCAGGCCCCATTGTCTCCTCAGGTGTGAATCACGCCCACCCGCATATGGCCTTTCCAAACAAAAAGTGTTTTACAAGATTTAAATCAATGTATTGTGTTATGTGAATGATTAGGCAGGATGATTTTCACATCATTTTGAAGAAAAAACTCTAGGCAACGACATACATTTGTCAAAAGTCTTGTTGTCACATATTTAGTATGTGTTTTGTGGTTGTTATTTCAGAAACTTTAGTTTTTAGTTTTTTCAAAAACCATGCATAAACATTATTCTCTCAAAAATACAAACATGTACATGCAAGTCACATGTTCACATATTATAGTAGCCCTGTTTGTGCTAAATAGAGTGTAATTACACCTTTGTCATTAATATGTTTATAAGCAACTGAAAAAAGCACAAATGTCAGGGCATGTCAGAACATCTCAAGGACCCCAAAAACCCCTCAGACCCCAGAGGGTTAAGTAATATTTTTGTTTCAGAGGCAGAGAAAGATGTCTAAAGGAAATTTGGCTGAAGGACAACGTTTGGGTTAGCAAACTTTATCCAAACAAATGTTACCAAATAAATATTAACAAATATTGCAGCTCTCCTGTAGCTCAAACAGTAGAGCGTTGGCACTTGTAACATCAAGGTCATGGGTTCCGAGGGAAAGCAAGAACTGATAAGAATGTAATTGTGTACCTTGAAATGTAAGTCGCTTTGGATAAAAGCGTCTGATAAATGTAAGAGAATCTTATTATGTTAAATTGATGCACGAGATGAGATGCACAGGTGGGATCTGTCTGTAAGTGTGCAAATAACAAATATTGTTTCAACAGGAAACGCCAGGGCAGACACGGCAGCAAAGGCCATGGCATGACAGCAGACAAAATCAGGACAGAATGTGCCCTATAAAATAACGGCTTGGGATGAAGTTGGCTAAACATCCTGGCCTGGGCTATTATTGTGGCAGAAAGAAACAGTGCCTAACCTTGCGCAGCTCCTAACTTAAAATTTTCATTTTTGCAGGATGTCAGGATGGATTGCATCAAACAGAACTGATTCTGTTCCAAATGTATAATGTCTGTTCCAGTTGCTTTGAATGTTTCTATGCCTGATGCTGTTTTGTTAGTTGTTTTTGTCACAACAGTATATAATTTATAACATGTAAAAATATTCACATTAAAAGGCAATTGCTGTTTACCTTGTACCGTTTACTTTAATATAACTTATTATTTTACACAATTACAACCACATTTTATCCAAAGTGACTTACAAATTAAGAGAACAATAGAAGCAACAAGTGCAGTGACAAAACACAGTTAGTATAGCACAGTACACATATCTTTTTTTTTTTATTATTAAAATAAAGATTTAGTATTATTGGGTCAAGTGTTTATGAAAAGATGGATCTTTAGCAGTTTCTTGAAAATGTGTAGAGTTGGGCATTCCACCAGCAGAGAACAGTCCAGGGAAAGGTCAGTGAAAGTGATTTTGTGACTCTTTGGGATGATGACACTACAAGGCGCCGTTCACTTCCAGAACACAAGCTTCTAGAGACACATAGATCTGAAGCAATGAGTTTAGGTCTTGCTGCAGCATCTGGATCAGTTGCAGAGGTTTGACTGGTGCTGGAAGGCCTGCCAAGAGAGCATTACAATAGTCCAGTCTGGATAGAACAAGAGCTTAGACAAGGAGTTGTGTGGCTCCGATAGGAAGGGCCGGATCTTTCTGATGTTGTATAAGGCAAATCAGCAGGATCACAGCAAATATGGTTTGGCTGAAACCATAAGCAGTTCGGTCTTGGCAAGGTTGAGTTGAAGGTGAAGGTCATTTTCCATTAGCTAGGCTGAGATGCGAGCAGCAACCGTCAGATCCTCTGGCTGGAATGAAAGGTAGAGATATGTGTCATTAAGTCATGTTTCTAAACGACAGAGCCTAGTTACAATACAAAAAAAATAGATGGGTGGAATCTAACACAATCGTGGTCTTACTGTAACAAAACCAAACCTTGTGCAGCTACTGTGGCCTCACAAGGATCAAATGAATATTCACATGGGAAAATATACAGTATAAAACTAATTAAATTTTCTGCCACTTTTAGTGCAATCATATGGAGAAGACTTGGCCATTACGATATTTTAAAGTTACTTCTTCTTACCTTGTCTAAAATACCTTGTTTGCCATGATCATCTGCTTTCCATGTGACCTGAAATCAGATGATAATTGTTTACAACTACATTTACACATGTCAGAATATGTTCCACTGGGACAAAGCACAACTTCAACTGACTATGATCTAGAAGCTAAGCAGGAAAGGCTAACTGTGATGTTTTGAGCTGCCATGCGATTTTAGCTAGGCTATAGCAAAATGATCAATGTGTGGCGACGTTGACAGCAATCTCCTTTGCCCTGTCAGAGCGCTGAGAAATTGCGTTACGCGCTCCGCCGCCGTCAGGCGATCGGAGCAGCTTTTCGTTTCGTTCGGTGGGCGCACCAGGGGTCTCGCCGCCTCGAAACACAGCCTGTCCAGATGGATAGTGGACGCTATTGCAGCTGCTTATGCGTCTAAAGACCTGCAGTGCCCACTGGGCATCAGATCCCACTCTACTATAGGCATGGCCTCGTCGTGGGCTTGGTCTAGCGGAATTTCCATTCATGACATTTGTACAGCGGCGGGCTGGGCCTTCCCCTCTACATTTGTGAGATTTTATAATCTAGAAGTTCCCGCTCTGCAGGCTAAACTTTTATCAGTCTAAGTCTCGTATAGCCCGGCCCACTTCTGTGCGCGGCCTACTGATGTGGATTTAGCTCTCCTGGTTGAGCTGTACATTTCAGGGGCTGTCAGCAGAGCGGCTGAGCCGCTTTATACTCCCCATCGTATGCACAGGTACTGTGTGACTGTGTGCTTATGTACTTGCGCTAGCCATCATATTGGCCACCTGGCTCACACTTTTGGTGTTCCCGGGAAAATTCCCTGGACTCATTCAGTGGATGCTGGGCGCGCACGGCGTTGACAAGGGAGTTGGCGTTGACAAGGGAGTTCCCGCAGCGTAAGCTGCTTACGCAATACGAGAGAACCTCTCGTAAGAGAACGTTTCGGTTACCTAACGTAACCTCTGTTCTCTCTAGAAGAGGGAACGAGTATTGCGTAACCCGCCGTGCTCGCGCCACGAGCTCATTCGCTTCAAGCAACAAAAAAACAGAGATAAGCAGCCCTGAGCCTCCTATTTATACGCTAAGCCACGCCCTTTCTGGCGGGCAGTGACGCACGCGTGAGGGCGCCCTGCGCCCTCATTGGGCGTGACGTCACGCCAGGCTCAGTGATAGGCTGCTGCAGTTGCCGCAGGGCAGCCAATGAGCGCGCTAGTAAGCTTGCTCTAGGTCTGCGTGCTGCTGCACTGCGTTGACAAGATTACAAAAATTAAGGATAATTTTTTGGCTTCATATCTCGAGAAAAGATGACTTTTCCCGCAGCATAAGCTACTTACGCAATACTCGTTCCCTCTTCTAGAGAGAACAGAGGTTACGTTAGGTAACCGAAACGTTTTCTTGTACATTAGTTAGTTTTATATTATAGTAGGCTACACCTGTATGACTTCTTATTTTCCTTTTTGAAGTAGGCTACTTTTTGAACTCCATTATTGTGCCGAGTTTTGACTAAAAATAGAATCCATCTTGCAAGTAGACTGAGTCATGCTAGACTGAGCATGCTTCAGACTCGTGGTGTGAGCGGAGCGAAATTGGAGGGGGAAATAGGGCGACGCTCCGTCCTTTTAAAAATGCCGCTCTGCGCTCTGTCCAAGATCCCCGCTCGCTCCCGCTCCACTCCGCTCACATGCTCCACAATTTTCTATGAAATACATATGCCTACACTTTATTGGCTGAATAACTGGCGCGAAGATGACGCACGAGCTCAGTCTGCAGGTAGAGGAGGCAAGAGAAAAGGTGAAGACTGGGAGTGGGAGCTCCGCAAATAGCCTACTACACAAAGTGTGGGAGACATTTGCCGAAATAATGAAAGATGATGACCAAAGTGCTGGCTTTGTTGTGTGTATTTCTTGCTATGCATTAGTTTAAAAAAAATGCGGGTCGGGTACAATATTTTCTTCTTTTTTTTTTTTTTGTACTTCAATTAAACTGTGGCATTTACTGAGAATCACTGAACTGTTCATCTGTGCAACAGAAGTTGATGGACCGTCCTCCTGCTGTTCTTCCACACTCTGGAGGCGGGGGGAGAGATAAGAATACCTCTTTATACTTAGATTTAAACTTAGATTCTATAGGCTACTCCACATAAAAATGTGAAAAAAATCTGAATGTGTAGATTGTTTGATATGTAGACACATAATGTTGTGGCAAACCTCTCTGTGGCAGCAGAAACTCTTTATCCCCATGTGATGAGCATTTGGTAGAGTGCACTTTATAACACTATTTGTCATAATTTCTGGTGTATTGAATGGTTTCTGTTGGGACAGGAGGCTCCAAAAGACAGATATTACCATCAGAATCTGTTGGGACCAACAAAAAACCCAACCCAAAGTAAAATAAATGGAAATATCAAAAACAGCCTATGTGACCGGTCTCTGTTGGAACTCTGCGTTGTGTGTGTGTTAATATTGAAGGAGACCGGACAACAGAAATTTTGCAGGCCGGATTTTATTCTGTGTGAATAAAAATAAAAATCACTGCAAGCTCAAGTCTGTGGCCTTCTCTCAATCAGCCTGCTCTCTTCAGTCGCATTTACCGCGAACTGAAGGACATTATACTCATTTCACATATTTGAGTTTCTCAAATAAACAACTCAATATAGTTTAACATTTCATAAAAAAAATAAAGCATTTTACATAAATTAAAAACAATATAAACAGAAACATGAAAGTGGAACATACCTGTGTGAATAAAAATAAAAATCACTGCAAGCTCAAGTCTGTGGCCTTCTCTCAATCAGCCTGCTAGTGAAAGGCATTATTTTAGCCAACAGAGCTTGCACACTCATGTTTACATTAATGATTTCTCTTCAACAATACATGCTTTAACATAATTCACACAAACTTCACAAGTTTGACTACGATTAAAGTGCATTTCAGAACAAATTACATGTTATAATACATTAAACAAAACTCATTTCAAACTTTTCAGACAGAGCGCCAGTAAAACCCACCTCTCTTCAGTCGCATTTACCGCGAACTGAAGGAGAGCAACCGCAACCGGAACATGACAGAACATTGCAAAGAGTCTTAAAGGAGCCACGCACCGTATTAAACAAAACTGAAAAATGACCGTGTAACCATAGAAATATGACATCTCAATTAATAGAAGAATAATCAATATAAATCAATATTAGAAGAATAAATGAAATTCCAGAATGCAAAATAATGAAAGAAATATAACAAATGATAATAAGAAAGGGAAATTTTGAGTGAAATTAATTAATAAATATGACATCTGTTACACCTATATAAAAAATAACACATGTAAACCTCTTACATTTTATGAAGGCCCTTGTATCTTCGGGAGAGACTGGCTCTGAAGTCCCTAAGGAATTCCCTCAGCCGTAAATGCTGCTGCCCTGCTAGACACTGGATGCTTTAGTTATTTAATACGTCACATGTTTGTAAAGTCAGGTAGCCTACACCCATGATATGCTCAAGCCTTACTTGAGTGAATTATGTTTTTATATTTAATTTTCAGCAGCTGCCATGTTCTTTTAATACCTGCAGAATTGCACCCAGAGGTGGGCACAAATACATCAAAAACTATTTTGTTACAAACTACAAATACTGGCTCATGAAATGTAACAAAATAAAATACAAAATACTGATATGAAAAATGTATTTAAATAAAATACAAGTAATTAGTATTTTGAAAATAAAGTTTTTTTATTATTATTATTACTGAAAGGTCAATAACACAAATAGTAGCAATAACACAAATATGAGACATGTAATAGCCTATACCGTACATTCATTCCCAAAGGTGTGTAGGCTATTTACGCGAGGCTTTAATACAGATTTAGTTTCATACAAATCTACTCAAACTGATAAAACAAATAAACAAACAAAACAAAAAGCCCCCGCTGAAAATGGTTTCTTCCATGTTGACAAAACCACTGATCAGTTAGTTTGAAGTGAAAGTAAAAAATACAGGAGCCATTTAATATTGGAAAAACTGTGTCACGCTGCCATAGCGCAAAATGTGAGTAGGCTATCAAAGGTAACTAGATTAAAAAGTTCGTCGAGACAAACTTTAAGTTGGCTTGAGAAAGCCGGACCAGAAAGTTCGAAGAAGTTTGAAGTTTAAATTAGTTTAAAGTTTAAAGTAGTTTAAAGATAAAGTAGTTTGAAGTTTAAAGTAGTTTAAAGTTTAAATTAGTTTGAAGTTTAAATTAGCTTAAGGTTTTAATTAGTTTAAAGTTTAATGTAGTTTAAAGTTTAAATTAGTTTGAAGTTTAAATTAGCTTAAAGTTTAAATTAGTTTAGAGTTTAAAGTAGTTTAAAGTTAAAAAAGTTGTTGGGGGTTTTCTAGTGAGTTGCTAAGGTGTTCTGGGTGGTTGCTAGGCGGTTGCTAGGGTGTTCTGGGTAGTTGCTATGGTGTTGCTAGGCGGTTGCTAAGGTATTTTGGGTGGTTGCTAGGCGGTTGCTAGGGTGTTGCTAGGGTGTTCTGGGTTGTTGCTATGCTGTTGCTAGGTGGTTGCTAGGGTATTCTGGTTGGTTGCTAGGGTGTTGCTAAGGTATTTTGGGTGGTTGCTAGGCGGTTGCTAGGGTGTTCTGAGTGGTTGCTATGGTGTTGGTATGCAGTTGCAAAGGTATTTTGGGTGGTTGCTAAGGTGTTGCTAGGCGGTTGCTAGGGTGTTCTGGGTGGTTGCTAGGCGGTTGCTAGGGTGTTCTGGATGGTTGCTATGCTGTTGCTAGGCGGTTGCTAGGGTATTCTGGGTGGTTGCTAGGCGGTTGCTAGGGTCTTTTGGGTGGTTGCTAGGCGGTTGCTAGGGTGTTCTGGGTGGTTGCTATGCTGTTGCTAGGCGGTTGCAAGGGTGTTCTGGGTGGTTGCTAGGCGGTTGCTAGGGTGTTTTGGTTGGTTGCTAGGGTGTTCTGGGTGGTTGCTATGGTGTTGCTAGGTGGTTGCTAAGGTATTCAGGGTGGTTGATATGGTGTTACTAGGTGGTTGGTAGTTGTCACAGATGGTTACTATGGAGTTTTTATAGAGTTCTTAGAATGATTTAGCACTTAACTAATCGCTATTAGCATGTAGCTATTCACTGCTAGCATGTGTAGCATGTTGGAAGTGCCTGTTTGCTAGCATGAGTCAAAAGAGCCAAACCTCATCTCTATGCGATGTTCTGAGACAGAGATATAGGTCTTGCAAAACGGTTGCTAGGGTACTCAAGTTTGGTTGCTATGGAGTTGCTTGGGAGCTGGAAGCTTTAAGAAGTTTAAAGTGGTTTGAAGTTTAAAGTAGTTTACGAGTTTTTGAGTTTTGAGTTTATAAGTTTAAATGAGTTTAGAGTTTAAGTTTAAATGAGTTTAGAGAGTGTGTGTGTGTGTGTGTGTGTGTGTGTGTGTGTGTGTGTGTTCACACACACACACACACACACACTCAGAGTTTATGAGTTTAGAGTTTATAAGTGTATAAAATGATGAGTTTATAAGTGTAAGAGTTTTTGAGTTTAGAGTTTATACGTTTTAATGAGTTTAGAGTTTAAGTTTAAATGAGTTTAGTGTGTGTGTGTGTGTTCACACACACACACACACACACACACACTCAGAGTTTATGAGTTTAGAGTTTATAAGTGTATAAATTGATGAGTTTATAAGTGTAAGAGTTTTTGAGTTTAGAGTTTATAAGTTTTAAATGAGTTTAGAGTTTATAAGTTTTAATGAGTTTAGAGTTTATAAGTTTAAATGAGTTTAAGAGTTCAGAGTTTATTAATTTATGAGTTAAAGAGTTCATAAGTCTATGAATTCATGAGTTTATAAGTTAATTAGTTTATAAGTGTATGAGTTTAGAGTTTACTAGTTTAAATCAGTCTCATTGGCTAATATAGCATATAGAACGGCAGTTTGGTTTAGTCTTCAAGGTATTTTGATTTGAATTTTCGTCGGTTGGTGAGTTTGAATCTAAATTTGAATTTTTTAGAACTCCCCAATGTAAGTCAATGGGAGTTTTTCCGAGTTTTGATCGTCATTTTTAGGAAAACCGTAAGTCCGATCAGTCTGAATAGATATAGCAACTAACTTCAGAACAGTTTGAAGGTCTGAGCCGAGTTTGGAGTATGTAGAGTTAAAGCTCTAGGAGGAGATAGAGTCAACAGTTTTCACAGAAGAATAATAATAATAATAATAATAATAATAATAATAAGTTTAAATAGGATTTCAGTAAGTTGGCTCTCTCAAGCCAACTTAACTAGATTAAAAAGTTCGTCGAGACAAACTTTAAGTTGGCTTGAGAAAGCCGGACCAGAAAGTTTGAAGAAGTTTGAAGTTTAAATTAGTTTAAAGTTTAAAGTAGTTTAAAGATTAAAGTAGTTTGAAGTTTAAAGTAGTTTAAAGTTTAAATTAGTTTGAAGTTTAAATTAGCTTAAGGTTTTAATTAGTTTAAAGTTTAATGTAGTTTAAAGTTTAAATTAGTTTGAAGTTTAAAGTAGTTTAAAGTTAAAAAAGTTGTTGGGGGTTTTCTAGTGAGTTGCTAAGGTGTTCTGGGTGGTTGCTAGGCGGTTGCTAGGGTGTTCTGGGTGGTTGCTATGGTGTTGCTAGGCGGTTGCTAAGGTATTTTGGGTGGTTGCTAGGCGGTTGCTAGGGTGTTGCTAGGGTGTTCTGGGTTCTTGCTATGCTGTTGCTAGGTGGTTGCTAGGGTATTCTGGTTGGTTGCTAGGGTGTTGCTAAGGTATTTTGGGTGGTTGCTAGGCGGTTGCTAGGGTGTTCTGAGTGGTTGCTATGGTGTTGCTATGCAGTTGCTAAGGTATTTTGGGTGGTTGCTAAGGTGTTGCTAGGCGGTTGCTAGGGTGTTATGGGTGGTTGCTAGGCGGTTGCTAGGGTGTTCTGGATGGTTGCTATGCTGTTGCTAGGCGGTTGCTAGGGTATTCTGGGTGGTTGCTAGGCGGTTGCTAGGGTCTTTTGGGTGGTTGCTAGGCGGTTGCTAGGGTGTTCTGGGTGGTTGCTATGCTGTTGCTAGGCGGTTGCAAGGGTGTTCTGGGTGGTTGCTAGGCGGTTGCTAGGGTGTTTTGGGTGGTTGCTAGGGTGTTCTGGGTGGTTGCTATGGTGTTGCTAGGTGGTTGCTAAGGTATTTTGGGTGGTTGATATGGTGTTACTAGGTGGTTGGTAGTTGTCACAGATGGTTACTATGGAGTTTTTATAGAGTTCTTAGAATGATTTAGCACTTAACTAATCGCTATTAGCATGTAGCTATTCACTGCTAGCATGTGTAGCATGTTGGAAGTGCTGTTTGCTAGCATGAGTCAAAAGAGCCAAACCTCATCTCTATGCGATGTCCTGATACAGAGATATAGGTCTTGCAAAACGGTTGCTAGGGTACTCAAGTTTGGTTGCTATGGAGTTGCTTGGGAGCTGGAAGCTTTAAGAAGTTTAAAGTGGTTTGAAGTTTAAAGTAGTTTACGAGTTTTTGAGTTTTGAGTTTATAAGTTTAAATGAGTTTAGAGTTTAAGTTTAAATGAGTTTAGAGTGTGTGTGTGTGTGTGTGTGTGTGTGTGTGTGTGTGTTCACACACACACACACACACACACTCAGAGTTTATGAGTTTAGAGTTTATAAGTGTATAAAATGATGAGTTTATAAGTGTAAGAGTTTTTGAGTTTAGAGTTTATACGTTTTAATGAGTTTAGAGTTTAAGTTTAAATGAGTTTAGTGTGTGTGTGTGTGTGTGTGTGTGTGTGTGTGTTCACACACACACACACACACACTCAGAGTTTATGAGTTTAGAGTTTATAAGTGTATAAATTGATGAGTTTATAAGTGTAAGAGTTTTTGAGTTTAGAGTTTATAAGTTTTAAATGAGTTTAGAGTTTATAAGTTTGAATGAGTTTAGAGTTTATAAGTTTAAATGAGTTTAAGAGTTCAGAGTTTATTAATTTATGAGTTAAAGAGTTCATAAGTCTATGAATTCATGAGTTTATAAGTTAATTAGTTTATAAGTGTATGAGTTTAGAGTTTACTAGTTTAAATCAGTCTCATTGGCTAATATAGCATATAGAACGGCAGTTTGGTTTAGTCTTCAAGGTGTTTAGATTTGAATTTTCGTCGGTTGGTGAGTTTGAATCTAAATTTGAATTTTTTAGAACTCCCCAATGTAAGTCAATGGGAGTTTTTCCGAGTTTTGATCGTCATTTTTAGGAAAACCGTAAGTCCGATCAGTCTGAATAGATATAGCAACTAACTTCAGAACAGTTTGAAGGTCTGAGCCGAGTTTGGAGTATGTAGAGTTAAAGCTCTAGGAGGAGATAGAGTCAACAGTTTTCACAGAAGAATAATAATAATAACTAGATTAAAAAGTTCGTCGAGACAAACTTTAAGTTGGCTTGAGAAAGCCGGACCAGAAAGTTTGAAGAAGTTTAAATTAGTTTAAAGTTTAAAGTAGTTTGAAGTTTAAAATAGTTTGAAGTTTAAAGTAGTTTAAAGTTTAAATTAGTTTAAAGTTTAAAGTAGTTTGAAGTTTAATTTAGTTTAAAATTTAAAGTAGTTTGAAGTTTAATTTAATGTAAAGTTTAAAGTAGTTTGAAGTTTAATTTAGTTTAAATTAATTAGGGTGTTCTGGGTGGTTGATATGGTGTTGCTAGGCGGTTGCTAGGGTGTTTTGGGTGGTTGCTAGGCGGTTGCTAGGGTGTTCTGGGTGGTTGCTATGGTGTTGCTAGGCGGTTGCTAGGGTGTTCTGGGTGGTTGCTAGGCTGTTGCTAGGGTGTTCTGGGTGGATGCTATGGTGTTGCTAGGCGGTTGCTAAGGTATTCTGGGTGGTTGCTAGGCGGTTGCTAGGGTGTTCTGAGTGGTTGCTATGCTGTTGCTAGGGTGCTCTGGGTAGTTGCTAGGCGGTTGATAGGGTGTTCTGGGTGGTTGCTATGGTGTTCCTAGGCGGTTGCTAGGGTTTTCTGGGTGGTTGCTAGGTGGTCGCTAGGGTTTTCTGGGTGGTTGCTAGGGTGTTGCTAGGCGGTTGCTAAGGTATTTTGGGTGGTTGATAGGGTGTTGCTAGGCGGTTGCTAGGGTGTTCTGGGTGGTTGCTATGCTGTTGCTAGGCGGTTGCTAGGGTATTCTGGGTGGTTGCTAGGCGGTTGCTAGGGTGTTTTGGGTGGTTGCTATGGTGTTGCTAGGCGGTTGCTAGGGTGTTCTGAGTGGTTGCTATGCTGTTGCTAGGTGGTTGCTAGGGTATTCTGTTTGGTTGCTAGGGTGTTCTGAGTGGTTGCTAGGCGGTTGCTAGGGTATTCTGGGTGGTTGCTATGGTGTTGCTAGGCGGTTGCTAGGGTATTCTGGGTGGTTGCTATGCTGTTGCTAGGCGGTTGCTAGGGTATTCTGGGTGGTTGCTAGGCGGTTGCTAGGGTGTTCTGGGTGGTTGCTAGGCGGTTGCTAGGGTGTTTTGGTGGTTGCTATGGTGATGCTAGGCGGTTGCTAGGGTGTTCTGAGTGGTTGCTATGGTGTTGCTAGGCGGTTGCTAAGGTATTTTGGGTGGTTGCTAGGATGTTGCTAGGCGGTTGCTAGGGTGTTCTGGGTGGTTGCTAGGCGGTTGCTAGGCGGTTGCTAGGCGGTTGCTAGGGTGTTCTGGGTGGTTGCTAGGGTGTTCTGGGTGGTTGCTATGGTGTTGCTAGGTGGTTGCTAGGGTATTCTGGGTGGTTGCTAGGCGGTTGCTAGGGTGTTCTGGGTGGTTGCTAGGGTGTTCTGGGTGGTTGCTATGGTGTTGCTATGGTGTTGCTAGGGTATTCTGGGTGGTTGCTAGGCGGTTGCTAGGGTGTTCTGGGTGGTTGCTATGGTGTTGCTAGGCGGTTGCTAAGGTATTCAGGGCGGTTGATATGGTGTTACTAGTTGGTTGGTAGTTGTCACAGATGGTTACTATGGAGTTTTTATAGAGTTCTTAGCATGATCTTGGCATGATTTAGCACTTAACTAATCGCTATTAGCATGTAGCTATTCACTGCTAGCATGTGTAGCATGTTGGAAGTGCTGTTTGCTAGCATGAGTCAAAAGAGCCAAGCCTCATCTCTATACGATGTTCTGATACAGAGATATAGGTCTTGCAAAACGGTTGCTAGGGTACTCAAGTTTGGTTGCTATGGAGTTGCTTGGGAGCTGGAAGCTTTAAACTTAAGAAGTTTAAAGTGGTTTGAAGTTTAAAGTAGTTTACGAGTTTTGAGTTTACAAGTTTACAAGTTTAAATGAGTTTAGAATGTATGTGTGTGTGTGTGTGTGTGTGTGTGTGTGTGTGTGTGTGTGTTCACACACACACACACACACACACACTCAGAGTTTATGAGTTTAGAGTTTATAAGTCTATAAATTGATGAGTTTATAAGTGTAAGAGTTTTTGAGTTTAGAGTTTATAAGTTTTAAATGAGTTTAGAGTTTATAAGTTTAAATGAGTTTAGACTTTATAAGTTTAAATGAGTTTAAGAGTTCAGAGTTTATTAATTTATGAGTTAAAGAGTTCATAAGTCTATGAATTCATGAGTTTATAAGTTCATAAGTCTATGAATTCATGAGTTTATAAGTTAATTAGTTTATAAGTGTATGAGTTTAGAGTTTATTAGTTTAAATGAGTCTCATTGGCTAATATAGTATATAGAACGGCAGTTTGGTTTAGTCTTCAAGGTATTTAGATTTGAATTTTCGTCGGTTGGTGAGTTTGAATCTGGATTTGAATTTTTTAGAACTCCCCAATGTAAGTCAATGGGAGTTTTTCCGAGTTTTGATCGGCATTTTTAGGAAAACCGTAAGTCCGATCAGTCTAAAAAGATATAGCAACTAACTTCAGAACAGTTTGAAGGTCTGAGCCGAGTTTGGAGTATGTAGAGTTAAAGCTCTAGGACGAGTTTGAGTCAACAGTTTTTAACAGAAGAATAATAATAATAATAATAAGTTTAAATAGGATTTCAGTAAGTTGGCTCTCTCAAGCCAACTTAATAATAATAAGTTTAAATAGGATTTCAGTAAGTTGGCTCTCTCAAGCCAACTTAACTAGATGCAAAAGTTCGTCGAGACAAACTTTAAGTTGGCTTGAGAAAGTTTGGACCAGAAAGTTTGAAGAAGTTTAAATTAGTTTAAAGTTTAAAGTAGTTTAAAGTTTAAATTAGTTTGAAGTTTAAAGTAGTTTAAAGTTTAAATTAGTTTGAAGTTTAAATTAGCTTAAAGTTTAAATTAGTTTAAATTAGTTTAAAGTTTAATGTAGTTTAAAGTTTAAATTAGTTTGAAGTTTAAAGTAGTTTAAAGTTTAAATTAGTTTGAAGTTTAAATTAGCTTAAAGTTTAAATTAGTTTGAAGTTTAAAGTAGTTTAAAGTTAAAAAGTTGTTGGGGGTTATCTAGTGGGTTGCTAAGGTGTTTTGGTTGTTGCTAGGTGGTTGCTTGTGTTTTCTGGGTGGTTGCTAGGGTGTTGCTAAGCGGTTGCTAGGGTATTTTTGGTGGTTGCTAGGGTGTTGCTAGGCAGTTGCTAAGGTATGTTGGTGGTTGCTAGGCGGTTGCTAGGGTGTTCTGGGTGGTTGCTAGGCGGTTGCTAGGGTATTCTGGGTGGTTGCTATGGTATTGCTAGGCGGTTGCTAGGGTATTCTGGGTGGTTGCTATGCTGTTGCTATGCGGTTGCTAGGGTGTTCTGGGTGGTTGCTATGGTGTTGCTAGGCGGTTGCTAGGGTATTCTGAGTGGTTGCTATGGTGTTGCTATGCCGTTGATAGGGTATTCTGAGTGGTTGCTAGGCGGTTGCTAGGGTGTTCTGGGTGGTTGCTATGGAGTTGCTAGGCGGTTGCTAAGGTATTCTGGGTGGTTGCTAGGCAGTTGCTAGGGTGTTCTGGGCGGTTGCTATGGTGTTGCTAGGTGGTTGGTAGTTGTCACAGATGGTTACTATGGAGTATTTATAGAGTTCATAGCATGATCTTGGCATGATATAGCACTTAACTAATCGCTATTTGCATGTAGCTATTCACTGCTAGCATGTGTAGCATGTTGGAAATGCTGTTTGCTAGCATGAGTCAAAAGAGCCAAACCTCATCTCTATACGATGTTCTGATACAGAGATATAGGTCTTGCAAAACGGTTGCTAGGGTACTCAAGTTTGGTTGCTATGGAGTTGCTTGGGAGCTGGAAGCTTTAAACTTAAGAAGTTTAAAGTAGTTTACGAGGTTTTGAGTTTACAAGTTTAAATGAGTTTAGAGTTTAAGTTTAAAGGAGTCTAGAGTGTGTGTGTGTGTGTGTGTGTGTGTGTGTGTGTGTGTGTGTGTGTGTGCACACACACACACACACACACACACACACACACACTCAGAGTTTATAAGTTTAGAGTTTACAAGTGTATAAATTGATGAGTTTATAAGTGTAAGAGTTTTTGAGTTTAGAGTTTTTAAGTTTTAAATGAGTTTAGAGTTTATAAGTTTAAATGAGTTCAAGAGTTCAGAGTTTATTAATTTACGAGTTTAAGAGTTCATAAGTCTATGAATTCATGAGTTTATAAGTTAATTAGTTTATAAGTATATGAGTTTAGAGTTTATTAGTTTAAATGAGTCTCAATGGCTCATATAGTATATAGAACGGCAGTTTGGTTTAGTCTTCAAGGTATTTTGATTTGAATTTTTGTCGGTTTGAATTTTTTAGAACCCCCCAATGTAAGTCAATGGAGTTTTTGAATTTGTTTTTTCGAGTTTTGATCGTCATTTTTAGGAAAACCGTAAGTCCGATCAGTCTGAAAAGATATAGCAACTCGAGTCAGATCAGTTTGAGTGTCTGAGCCGAATTTGGAGTTTGTAGAGTTAAAGCTCTAGGAGGAGTTTGAGTTGTAAATTTTAGGGTAAGAATAATAATAATAACTAGATTAAAAAGTTCGTCGAGACAAACTTTAAGTTGGCTTGAGAAAGCCGGACCAGAAAGTTTGAAGAAGTTTAAAATAGTTTGGAGTTTAAATTAGTTTAAAGTTTAAAGTAGTTTAAAGTTTAAATTAGTTTGAAGTTTAAAGTAGTTTAAAGTTTAAAGTAGTTTAAAGTTTAAATTAGTTTGAAGTTTAAATTAGCTTAAAGTTTAAAGTAGTTTAAAGTAGTTTAAAGTTAAAAAGTTTTCTAGTGAGTTGCTAAGGTGTTCTGGGTGGTTGCTAGGGTGTTCTGGGTGGTTGCTATTGTGTTGCTAGGCGGTTGCTATGGTATTTTGGGTGGTTGCTAGGTGGTTGCTAGGGTGTTCTGGATGGTTGCTATGGTGTTGCTAAGCGGTTGCTAGGGTATTTTGGGTGGTTGCTAGGCGGTTGCTAGGGTGTTCTGAGTGGTTGCTATGGTGTTGCTAGGCAGTTGCTAAGGTATTTTGGGTGGTTGCTAGGCGGTTGCTAGGGTATTCTTGGTGGTTGCTAGGTGGTTGCTAGGGTGTTCTGGGTGGTTGCTATGGTGTTGCTAGGCGGTTGCTAAGGTATTCTGGGTGGTTGCTAGGCGGTTTCTAGGGTGTTCTGGGTGGTTGCTATGGTGTTGCTAGGTGGTTGCTAGGGTATTCTGGGTGGTTGCTAAGCGGTTTCTAGGGTTTTCTGGGTGGTTGCTATGGTGTTGCTAGGCGGTTGCTAAGGTATTCTGGGTGGTTGCTAGGCGGTTTCTAGGGTGTTCTGGGTGGTTGCTATGGTGTTGCTAGGTGGTTGCTAAGGTATTTTGGGTGGTTGCTAGGGTGTTGCTAGGCAGTTGCTAGGGTGTTCTGGGTGGTTGCTATGGTGTTGCTAGGCGGTTGCTAGGGTGTTCTGGGTGGTTGCTATGGTGTTGCTAGGCGGTTGCTAGGGTATTCTGGGTGGTTGCTAGGGTATTATTGGTGGTTGCTAGGGTGTTCTGGGTGGTTGCTATGGTGATGCTAGGCGGTTGCTAAGGTATTCTGGGTGGTTGCTAGGTGGTTGCTAAGCGGTTGCTAGGCGGTTGCTAGGGTGTTCTGGGTGGTTGCTATGGTGTTGCTAGGCGGTTGCTAGGGTATTCTGGGTGGTTGCTAAGCGGTTGCTAGGGTGTTCTGGGTGGTTGCTATGGTGTTGCTAGGCGGTTGCTAAGGTATTATGGGTGGTTGCTAGGTGGTTGCTAGGTGGTTGATAGGCGGTTGCTAGGGTATTCTGGGTGGTTGCTATGCTGTTGCTAGGGTGTTCTGGGTGATTGCTAGGCGGTTGCTAGGGTGTTCTGGGTGGTTGTTATGGTGTTGCTAGGCGGTTGCTAGGGTATTCTGGGTGGTTGCTAGGTGGTTGCTAGGGTGTTCTGGGTGGTTGCTATGATGTTACTAGGTGGTTGGTAGTTGTCACAGATGGTTACTATGGAGTTTTTATAGAGTTCTTAGCATGATCTTGGCATGATTTAGCATTTAACTAATCGCTATTAGCATGTAGCTATTCACTGCTAGCATGTAGCTATTCACTGCTAGCATGTGTAGCATGTTGGAAGTGCTGTTTGCTAGCATGAGTCAAAAGAGCCAAACCTCATCTCTATACGATGTTCTGATACAGAGATATAGGTCTTGCAAAACGGTTGCTAGGGTATTCAAGTTTGGTTGCTATGGAGTTGCTTGGGAGCTGGAAGCTTTAAACATAAGAAGTTTAAAGTGGTTTGAAGTTTAAAGTAGTTTACGAGTTTTGAGTTTACAAGTTTAAATGAGTTTAGTGTGTGTGTGTGTGTGTGTGTGTGTGTGTACACACACACACACACACACACACACACACACACACACACACACACACACACTCAGAGTTTATGAGTTTAGAGTTTATAAGTGTATAAATTGATGAGTTTATAAGTGTAAGAGTTTTTCAGTTTAGAGTTTATAAGTTTTAAATGAGTTTAGAGTTTATAAGTTTAAATGAGTTTAGAGTTTATAAGTTTAAATGAGTTTAGAGTTTATAAGTTTAAATGAGTTTAAGAGTTCAAAGTTTATTAAATTATGAGTTTAAGAGTTCATAAGTCTATGAATTCATGAGTTTATAAGTTAATTAGTTTATAAGTGTATGAGTTTAGAGTTTATTAGTTTAAATGAGTCTCAATGGCTCATATAGTATATAGAATGGCAGTTTGGTTTAGTCTTCAAGGTGTTTAGATTTAAATTTTTGTCGGTTTGAATTTTTTAGAACTCCCCATTGTAAGTCAATGGAGTTTTTGAATTTGTTTTTTCGAGTTTTGATCGTCATTTTTAGGAAAACCGTAAGTCCGATCAGTCTGAAAAGATATAGCACACCGAGTCAGATCAGTTTGAGTGTCTGAGCCGAATTTGGAGTTTGTAGAGTTAAAGCTCTAGGAGGAGTTAGAGTTGTAAATTTTAGGGTAAGAATAATAATAACTAGATGCAAAAGTTCGTCGAGACAAACTTTAAGTTGGCTTGAGAAAGTTTGGACCAGAAAGTTTGAAGAAGTTTAAAATAGTTTGGAGTTTAAATTAGTTTAAAGTTTAAAGTAGTTTAAAGTTTAAATTAGTTTGGAGTTTAAATTAGCTTAAAGTTTAAATTAGTTTAAAGTTTAAATTAGTTTAAAGTTTAATGTAGTTTAAAGTTTAAATTAGTTTGAAGTTTAAAGTAGTTTAAAGTTTAAATTAGTTTGAAGTTTAAATTAGCTTAAAGTTTAAATTAGTTTGAAGTTTAAAGAAGTTTAAAGTTAAAAAGTTGTTGGGGGTTTTCTAGTGGGTTGCTAAGGTGTTTTGGGTGGTTGCTAGGCGGTTGCTAGGGTGTTCTGGGTGGTTGCTAGGCGGTTGCTAAGCGGTTGCTAGGGTATTTTGGGTGGTTGCTAAGCGGTTGCTAGGGTATTTTGGGTGGTTGTTAGGGTGTTCTGGGTTGTTGCTAGGGTGTTCTGGGTGGTTGCTAGGGTGTTTTGGATGGTTGCTAGGTGGTTGCTAGGGTGTTCTGGGTGGTTGCTATGGCGTTGCTAGGTGGTTGCTAAGGTATTTTTGGTGGTTGCTAGGTGGTTGCTAGGGTTTTCTGGGTGGTTGCTAGGGTGTTGCTAAGCGGTTGCTAGGGTATTTTTGGTGGTTGCTAGGGTGTTGCTAGGCAGTTTCTAGGGTGTTCTGGGTGGTTGCTAGGGTGTTGCTAGGCAGTTGCTAGGGTATTCTGGGTGGTTGCTAGGGTGTTTTGGGTGGTTGCTAGGCGGTTGCTAGGGTGTTTTGGGTGGTTGCTAGGCGGTTGCTAGGGTGTTCTGGGTGGTTGCTATGCTGTTGCTAGGCGGTTGCTAGGGTATTCTGGGTGGTTGCTAGGCGGTTGCTAGGGTGTTTTAGGTGGTTGCTATGGTGTTGCTAGGCGGTTGCTAGGGTGTTCTGGGTGGTTGCTATGCTGTTGCTAGGCGGTTGCTAGGGTGTTCTGGGTGGTTGCTATGCTGTTGCTAGGTGGTTGCTAGGGTATTCTGGTTGGTTGCTAGGGTGTTCTGGGTGGTTGCTAGGCGGTTGCTAGGGTGTTCTGGGTGGTTGCTAGGCGGTTGCAAGGGTATTCTGGGTGGTTGCTATGGTGTTGCTAGGCAGTTGCTAGGGTATTCTGGGTGGTTGCTATGCTGTTGCTAGGGTGTTCTGGGCTGTTGCCATGGTGTTACTAGGTGGTTGGCAGTTGTCACAGATGGTTACTATGGAGTCTTTACAGAGTTCTTAGCATGATCTTGGCATGATTTAGCACTTAACTAATTGCTATTAGCATGTAGCTATTCAGTGCTAACATGTGTAACATGTTGGAAGTGCTGTTTGCTAGCATGAGTCAAAAGAGCCAAACCTCATCTCTATACGATGTTCGGATACAGAGATATAGGTCTTGCAAAACGGTTGCTAGGGTACTCAACTTTGGTTGCTATGGAGTTGCTTGGGAGCTGGAAGCTTTAAACTTAAGAAGTTTAAAGTGGTTTGAAGTTTAAAGTAGTTTACGAGTTTTGAGTTTACAAGTTTAAATGAGTTTAGGGTGTGTGTGTGTATGTGTGTGTGTGTGTGTGTGTGTGTGTACACACACACACACACACACACACACACAGAGAGAGTTTATGAGTTTAGAGTTTATAAGTGTATAAATTGATGAGTTTATAAGTGTAAGAGTTTTTGAGTTTAGAGTTTTTAAGTTTTAAATGAGTTTAGAGTTTATAAGTTTAAATGAGTTTAGAGTTTATAAGTTTAAATGAGTTCAAGAGTTCAGAGTTTATTAATTTACGAGTTTAAGAGTTCATAAGTCTATGAATTCATAAGTTTATAAGTTAATTAGTTTATAAGTGTATGAGTTTAGAGATTATTAGTTTAAATGAGTCTCAATGGCTCATATAGTATATAGAATGGCAGTTTGGTTTAGTCTTCAAGGTGTTTAGATTTAAATTTTTGTCGGTTTGAATTTTTTAGAACTCCCCATTGTAAGTCAATGGAGTTTTTGAATTTGTTTTTTCGAGTTTTGATCGTCATTTTTAGGAAAACCGTAAGTCCGATCAGTCTGAAAAGATATAGCACACCGAGTCAGATCAGTTTGAGTGTCTGAGCCGAATTTGGAGTTTGTAGAGTTAAAGCTCTAGGAGGAGTTAGAGTTGTAAATTTTAGGGTAAGAATAATAATAATAATAATAATAAGTTTAAATAGGATTTCAGTAAGTTGGCTCTCTCAAGCCAACTTAATAAGTTTAAATAGGATTTCAGTAAGTTGGCTCTCTCAAGCCAACTTAATAATAATGTTTAAATAGGATTTCAGTAAGTTGGCTCTCTCAAGCCAACTTAATAATAATAATAATAAGTTTAAATAGGATTTCAGTAAGTTGGCTCTCTCAAGCCAACTTAATTAATACACAGCTCGCGTGACACCACTTGTAAAATGTTGTAAACCTGTGTCAAATAAAATCGATCGCGAAAGCAATTGTTGGTCGAGAGCCACGTAGGCCTACGTGTTATTTCAACTTAAAGTAAAACTACAGCCTACGATTTTCGCTTATTGTTGTACTGTTTGGACTATTATTATTAATCAATCACCTCTATTTTCTTCTTCGTCGATCGTATAGCCTATTGACGCCACCTATCATATCCTTACCTCAAAGCGAATGAAATGTAGGCTAATCATAATGGAACCGATACTGCAGTTCCTTACAAAGTAAAAAAGAAATAGACTATAAACCCATGTAGGCTAAACCCAGGTAAACCACCCAAATAAACCCATGTATGTAACGCTACAAAAAAATACAGCGATACAGTCATATTTAAGAAGAAAGTAATAGACAGCAATTCTGTTTCAATGACAGTTTGCCGATTTATTGTAGAGACGAACAGTTGTTTTGTAGTAAACGAGGGTGACTGTTTCTCAAGGTATAGCAAAAAGGATCATACCAAGTAAATCGTAGTGGTCAACTAACTAGTCCTCTGCCTCTAATAGGAAAATAAATATTAGGCACACACACACACACACACACACACATATATATATATATATATATATATATATATATATATATATATATATACTGTACACAGGAAATTGTAAAAAAAACTACTCGTGAGCATCTTTGCTCAGTCCAAGTAGCCTGCTACAGTTAGGTATTTCAAATCTATTGACTACCAGTAATAAATTAACATATTTTTACTTTAGCTATTTTACCCATGCCTTCTGTCTTTCAGAAACACACGATGAAGGCTACTTTAATGTAGTTAAATTTCTAGTTTAATTACTGTGGTAGAGTTTATTGTGTCTGAATCGGTGTTTCTGTCATTTCCATTCAGAGTCAGTTGAGGAAATCAGACGTATGCACCAGTGGAGGACAGAATGAGTCATGGACAAAAAATTAAAGATGGAGATTTTTCTCCAGGATGCAGGTACTCTCATTTAAAGACAACAAGCAATCAGAATTAACCATTTTTACATTATTAATACACTTTTATTGCTTCTATTGTGAAAGACTCAGCAGTGGACATCATCAAAATAAAAAGTTGCTTTGCTGATGTCACCAAGCCTTCTTGTTTGCTGTATTACAGTTCAGTCCAGCTTGAGAGATCAGATTTTCCAGAGGCCAGCTGTGTGTCCATGAAGAGTGACTGGTCAATGGATCATCCACCCGAACTTAAGGATGGAGCGACACGGCCGAATTTAAGGTGGAACCTTTTTTTTCTGCACTGATTTTGGGGCAACGAGTGAAATTTTGGAAATCGGTTTAAATGTGATTGGTTAAACAGAACTGAGATTACTACACTGCAATTAGTTACTGAAAGTATTATCAAATTACCCACAATAATTAACGAACATGCAGTGGGTGAATAATGTGTAACTTCATAACTTTCCAATTCTGTGACGTTTTGCAAGAGCAGATTCCACGTGGACCTGCTCATGGGTTCTCATCATAAAGGATGAATACAGTAATTCAAAGATTTAAATATAACCTCAGCTCTGTTACAGTTCAGTCCAGCAGGAGAGATCAGATTCACCAGAGGCCAGCTGTGTGTCCATGAGCAGTAACTGGTCTATGGATCATCCACCAGAAATGAAGGCTGGAGACAGAAGGTACACAATTGCTCATGGGATTACCATGACCTCTCATGGTCTCTCCTGGTTTCTTAATGGTACTATAAAATGGCAGCAACATTAATATGAAAAAGCCCTCCAACATTCAATAAATAGTTAGCATTTTGGAAATGGGTTTAAATGTGGTGTTAAACAGAACTGAGAGTACTGCACTCTAATTAGTAACTGAAAGTGTAAACAAACATGCAGCCGGTGGGTAATAAGTAAAACTTCCAATAATGTCCAGTTTTGCTGATATTTATGGATGCAGATTCCATGTGTACCTTCTCATAATAAAGGATGAATATAGTGATTCAAAGATTTTAATGTAACCTCTGTTCTGTTACAGTTCAGTCCAGCAGAAGAGATCAGATTCACCAGAGGTCAGCTGTTTGTCCATGACGAGTGACTGGTCTATGGATCATCCACCAGGAATGAAGGGTGGAGACAGAAGGCAGAGTCTCAGGTACACAATTGCTAATTCTCTGGTGGTCGCTCCTGGGCTGTGTTTCTCAAAGTCATTGTGAGCTAAGGTGATTGTAGAGTCCATTGGTGGCAATGGTTCTACAATCTACTTAGATTTACAATGCTTTTTGGAAGTGCAGCCCTGGTCTCCTTATGGTTTTATAAAATGACAGCACCAGTAATATGACCCCCTTACCATTATTCAATAAATGTTCGTATCTAATAATAATAATAATTTATGTGATCTTATTTCCATCAAGTAATCTAGTTCATTAGCCTCACTGTATCAGCGTTTTTGGCCACCAAACTACATAGCAATTTGGAACATTAATATAGAATGGATACATGTGTGTGTTTATCAGCATTTTGTCAACACTCAAGTGTTTAATAGAACTATTCAATTAGTAACAGAATTCATTGTCAAAGTATCTGATTATTTATCTACTTCTTGCTGTTTAAGGCGAATACTGCAACCCAGACCAGATGTAACAGAACCTGTCTGTATGAAAATGAAATATGACGAGTCTTTGCATCAACAACAAGACTTTAATGAAAGCACTTATCCTGGCATCAGGTAAAATACATGGTTTTGATGCTGCAAAGATTCATCATATAGTCTATAATCAATGATATGATAAATAATTGAAAGTCTTCCCTTGATTAGATGTCTGCTGTTTTTTTACTCACGTAAAAATGTGCACTTTAATTTTACAGCCATGAAGTCCTCAACACATTTAGATCAAGTCTGAGGAAGAGGTTTGAGTGTCTGTATGAGGGAACCGCACAGCAGGGAAACCCAACACTCCTGAATGAGATTTACACAGAGCTCTACATCACAGAGAGTGAGAGTGGAGAGATCAGTAATGAACATGAGGTGAGACAGATTGAGACACAATCCAGGAGAGCAGCAACAGAGGACACACCGATCAAATGCAAAGACATCTTTAGACCTTTACCTGGACAAGACAAACCCATCAGAACTGTGCTGACAAAGGGAGTCGCTGGCATTGGAAAAACAGTCTCTGTGCAGAAGTTCATCCTGGACTGGGCTGAAGAGAAAGAGAATCAGGACGTCCAGCTTATATTTCCACTTCCTTTCAGAGAGATCAATCTGATGAAGAACAAAACACTCAGTCTTTCAGAGCTTCTTCATGTATTTTTCCCTGAAACTAAAGAAATGGAAATATCCAGTGACAAATATAAAGTGATGTTCATCTTTGATGGTCTGGACGAGTGTCGTCTGTCTCTGGATTTTCAGAGCGATGTGAGGTTGTGTGATGTAAGTGAATCAGCCTCAGTGGACGTGCTGCTGACGAACCTCATTGTGGGGAATCTGCTTCCCTCTGCTCTCATCTGGATCACCTCCAGACCAGCAGCAGCCGATCTCGTCCCCTCTGAGTGTGTCCATCGAGTGACAGAGGTACGAGGCTTCAATGATCCACAGAAGGAGCAATACTTCAGGAAGAGAGTCGGTGATCAGAGTCTGGCCAATACAATCATCACACACCTGAAGTCATCAAGGAGCCTCTACATCATGTGCCACATCCCAGTGTTCTGCTGGATCTCAGCCACTGTTCTGGAGAAGATGTTGAGCGAAGCAGAGAGTGGAGAGATTCCCAAGACTCTCACTCAGATGTACACACACTTCCTGATGGCACAGATTAGCACCAAACATGAGAAGGACTATAAGAAGAACATGACAGATGAAGACATGATCCTCAAACTGGGGAAACTAGCTTTTCAGCAGCTTGTGAAAGGCAATGCGATCTTCTATGAGGAAGACCTGAGAGAGTGTGGCATTGATGTGACAGAAGCATCAGTTTACTCAGGATTGTGCACTCAGATCTTCAGAGAGGAGTTTGGCTTGATTCAGGGGAAAGTCTTCTGCTTTGTTCATCTGAGCGTTCAGGAACATCTAGCGGCACTATATGTTCACCTCTCCTTCACAAAATACAGAATAGATGCATTTAAAAAAAAAAACTGTGTTTCTTACCCGTATCGAAGAGCTATCAATGAGGAATTTAACCAGTTCTGTACCCGTTCATTATCTGAGCTGCATCAGAGAGCTGTGCGTAAGGCTCTACAGAGTGCAAATGGACATCTGGACCTTTTTCTTCGTTTTCTCTTAGGTCTGTCATTGGAGTCTCATCAGACTCTCTTACAGGGTCTAAAGATACACACAGAAGGTTTCCACAACAATCAGGAAACTGTTCAATTTATCATTGAGATAATCAGGATGTGTCCCTCTCTAGAGAAAGCCATCAATCTTTTCCACTGTTTAAAGGAACTGGGTGACTATTCACTCATGGAGGAAATCCACCACTATCTTAAATCCGGTAAAATAAAAGAAATTGATCTCTCCCTTTCTCAGTGGTCAGCTCTGGTTTTTGTGTTGCTGACCTCAGAGCAGGAGATGGATGTGTTTTGTCTAAGTAGATATACAGGATCAAACATTACTCCAGATAAAGCTCTTCAGATGCTTCTACGTGTGGTCGAAGCATCAAGATCAGCTCAGTAAGTAACCCTGGGAAGAATCATTGCAGTTCAATGACCAATGTTTAACAACACCATCACAGTACCAGTGAGCTCTTGATGAAACACTGAGATTACATTAAGATTGAACATGTTCTGGTATAGGTCTCATTCTTTTGTATGTATGCCACTGAAATTATGCTTCTACACAGATACAATATTGCTGAAAAGTTATATATTTGGTTTTTGTGCATTTTGTGCTTTTGTAAAATAGTAAAATACATGGGTGTTTCTTCATCTGTGGGCACATCTATGTCCCAGGGGTCTATTTAAAACAAAATCAATAAAAATTGAACAGGTTTTGGAAATGTTTTACCATGTATTTAGTTTTTACCCAGACTTTAATTTTTTTAAAATATAATTTAGTCTGAACAGCGTTGAACCATTTAAATATTTATTGTGTGATGATATACACAATGAACAGAAGTTATTTAGCTTATTTATTTAGTTTCTTGTTACCAAGGACACAATAGTCTCCATAAAGAGCTGTGATGTGTGACGATATTTCCAATAAATCTTGGTTCGTCACAGAACTCGAACCATGCTGGTAGAACGCGTGTAGTGCACGTTTGAGGTTCCTCAAGAACCAATGAGGTTCATTCTCGTGCTACTCATCACGTTTGAGGTTTCTCAAGAACCAATTAGGTTCATTCTCGTGTTACTCATCACGTTTGAGGTTCCTCAAGAACCAATGAGGGTCATTCTCGTGTTACGCATCACGATTGAGCTACAGCAAGAACCAGTGAGGTTCATTCTCGTGTTACGCATCACATTTGAGCTTCCTCAAGAACCAATGAGGGTCATTCTCATGTTACGCATCACGTTTGAGCTTCAGCAAGAACCAATGAGGTTCATTCTCGTGTTACTCATCACGTTTGAGGTTCCTCAAGAACCAATGAGGTTCATTCTCGTGTTACTCATCACGTTTGAGGTTCCTCAAGAACCAATGAGGTTCATTCTCGTGTTAAGGCTGATTTATACTTCTGCGTCGGACCTACGCCGGAGCCTCTACGCTGTAGGCAACGCGTTGGTTTTCATTTATACTTCTGCGTCGTTGTCCGTGTTGACGCGCGCAGAGGGAGCATGTGAAACCCGAGTGAGCGGTCCAAGCAGACCAATCACAGCGCTTGCGTCCGCGTAGAGTTGACGCGTTGTTACATTTTTGGAGAGGTGCACGTCAGGGTACGCCGGAGGGTACGCGCGCTACACACAGCCTACGGCGTATGCTACGGCGTAAGTTCGACGCAGAAGTATAAATTGGGCTTTACTCATCACGTTTGAGGTTCCTCAAGAACCAATGAGGTTCATTCTCATGTTACTCATCACGTTTGAGCTTCAGCAAGAACCAATGAGGTTCATTCTCGTGTTACTCATCACGTTTGAGGTTCCTCAAGAACCAATTAGGTTCATTCTCGTGCTACTCATCACGTTTGAGGTTCCTCAAGAACCAATGAGGTTCATTCTCGTGTTACTCATCACGTTTGAGGTTCCTCAAGAACCAACGAGGGTCATTCTCGTGTTACGCATCATGATTGAGCTACAGCAAGAACCAGTGAGGTTCATTCTCGTGTTACGCATCACGTTTGAGGTTCCTCAAGAACCAATGAGGTTCATTCTCGTGTTACTCATCACATTTGAGCTTCCTCAAGAACCAATGAGGGTCATTCTCATGTTACGCATCACGGTTGAGCTTCAGCAAGAACCAATGAGGTTCATTCTCGTGGTACGCATCACGTTTGAGGTTCCTCAAGAACCAGTGAGGGTCATTCTTGTGTTACGCATCACGTTTGAGCTTCAGCAAGAACCAATGAGGTTCATTCTCGTGGTACGCATCACGTTTGAGGTTCCTCAAGAACCAGTGAGGGTCATTCTTGTGTTACGCATCACGTTTGAACTTCAGAAAGAACCAATGAGGGTCATTCTCGTGTTACGCATCACGATTGAGCTACAGCAAGAACCAGTGAGGTTCATTCTCGTGTTACGCATCACATTTGAGCTTCCTCAAGAACCAATGAGGGTCATTCTCATGTTACGCATCACGTTTGAGCTTCAGCAAGAACCAATGAGGTTCATTCTCGTGGTACGCATCACGTTTGAGGTTCCTCAAGAACCAGTGAGGGTCATTCTTGTGTTACGCATCACGTTTGAGCTTCAGCAAGAACCAATGAGGTTCATTCTCGTGGTACGCATCACGTTTGAGGTTCCTCAAGAACCAATGAGGTTCATTCTCGTGTTAAGCATCACGATTGAGCTTCAGCAAGAACCAATGAGGTTCATTCTCGTGTTACGCATCACGATTGAGCTACAGCAAAAACCAATGAGGTTCATTCTCGTGTTACGCATCACGATTGAGCTACAGCAAGAACCAATGAGGTTCATTCTCGTGTTACGCATCATGTTTGAGCTACAGCAAGAACCAATGAGGTTCATTCTCATGTTATGCATCACGATTGAGCTACAGCAAGAACTGATGAGGTTCATTCTCGTGCTACGCATCACGTTTGAGCTACAGCAAGAACCAATGAGGTTCATTCTCATGTTACGCATTACGATTGAGCTACAGCAAGAACCAATGAGGTTCATTCTCGTGTTACGCATCACGTTTGAGCTTTAGCAAGAACCAATGAGGTTCATTCTTGTGTTACGCATCACGATTGAGCTTCAGCAAGAACCAATGAGGTTCATTCTCGTGTTACGCATCACGATTGAGCTACAGCAAGAACCAATGAGGTTCATTCTCGTGTTACGCATCACGATTGAGCTACAGCAAGAACCAATGAGGTTCATTCTCGTGTTACGCATCATGTTTGAGCTACAGCAAGAACCAATGAGGTTCATTCTCATGTTATGCATCACGATTGAGCTACAGCAAGAACTGATGAGGTTCATTCTCGTGCTACGCATCACGATTGAGCTACAGCAAGAACCAATGAGGTTCATTCTCGTGTTACGCATCACGTTTGAGCTACAGCAAGAACCAATGAGGTTCATTCTCGTGTTACGCATCACGATTGAGCTTCAGCAAGAACCAATGAGGTTCATTCTCATGTTACGCATTACGATTGAGCTACAGCAAGAACCAATGAGGTTCATTCTCATGTTCCGCATCACGATTGAGCTACAGCAAGAACCAATGAGGTTCATTCTCATGTTACGCATCACGATTGAGCTACAGCAAGAACCAATGAGGTTCATTCTCGTGCTACTCATCACGTTTGAGCTACAGCAAGAACCAATGAGGTTCATTCTCGTGTTACGCATCACGTTTGAGCTACAGCAAGAACCAATGAGGTTCATTCTCATGTTCCGCATCACGATTGAGCTACAGCAAGAACCAATGAGGTTCATTCTCATGTTACGCATCACGATTGAGCTACAGCAAGAACCAATGAGGTTCATTCTCGTGCTACTCATCACGATTGAGCTACAGCAAGAACAAATGAGGTTCATTCTCGTGTTACGCATCACGTTTGAGCTACAGCAAGAACCAATGAGGTTCATTCTCATGTTACGCATCACGATTCAGCTACAGCAAGAACCAATGAGGTTCATTCTCGTGCTACGCATCACGTTTGAGCTACAGCAAGAACCAATGAGGTTCATTCTCGTGTTACGCATCACGATTGAGCTACAGCAAGAACCAATGAGGTTCATTCTCGTGCTACGCATCACGTTTGAGCTACAGCAAGAACCAATGAGGTTCATTCTCGTGCTACGCATCACGTTTGAGCTTCAGCAAGAACCAATGAGGTTCATTCTCATGTTACGCATCACGATTGAGCTTCAGCAAGAACCAATGAGGTTCATTCTCGTGTTACGCATCACGATTGAGCTACAGCAAGAACCAATGAGGTTCATTCTCATGTTACGCATCACGTTTGAGCTTCAGCAAGAACCAATGAGGTTCATTCTCGTGTTACGCATCACGATTGTGCTTCAGCAAGAACCAATGAGGTTCATTCTCGTGTTACGCATCACGATTGAGCTACAGCAAGAACCAATGAGGTTCATTCTCGTGTTACGCATCACGATTGAGCTACAGCAAGAACCAATGAGGTTCATTCTCGTGTTACGCATCACGATTGAGCTTCAGCAAGAACCAATGAGGTTCATTCTCGTGTTACGCATCACGATTGAGCTTCAGCAAGAACCAATGAGGTTCATTCTCATGTTACGCATCACGTTTGAGCTTCCTCAAGAAAAGTGCACTACACGTGTTCTACCAGCATGGTTTGAATTGTTATTGTTCCGTGACGAACCAAGCTTTATTGGAAATATCTTCACACATCACAGCTCTTTATGGAAACTGTTGTGTCCTTGGTAACAGAGAACGGTTTGCCCCGATGGTGAAAAAATGGCTATTGTGGTAAATGTAATTTCTGTGCAAATTAGTTTTGTCCTTTCCATTTCTAATCAAGCTTTAATTTCATTCAAATATGAAAATGTGAAAATTATTATATCATTGTTTAATGGAGTGTTTTTAGGGTAAATAAAATGCTTACTGTAAAATAAGGGGTCAGCCAAATTATTTAAATTTTATTCACTTCATTTCTATTACAGAATGCTATTATACACAATACATAATTTAAGATGTGGTGGAAATGAAATTACACTGTGATTATTACTCTATTTCCATTGTCTTAAAGTCCACCAAAAGTGCCATTAGTCAAAGAAACACCCATATATTTAAAGGTCACACTGATTTGTGATGTTTACTGATTAGTTGTTATACAAAGAGCATTTACAGAAGATCTAGTTTATTTTGGTTAAAATGTGTCAACTTTCATTTTATCAGGCTTGATGACCGTAATTTAACAGAGATAAGCTTCACTCATCTGGCTTCAGTGCTCAGTTCAGAATCTTCATGTCTGAGAGATCTGGATCTGTCTGGGAATTATCTGGGAGATTATGGAGTAGAGCTGTTTTGTGCTGGACTAAAGAATCCACACTGTAAACTGGAGAAACTAGAGTAAGAGTCTCACACTTACTTTCGAACCAGTCATTTTACCATAGTTTACATTTAATTCCAGTGCAGCCTGACATGTCCTTCTGAAAGTCTCATTCCACACAGAAGTTTTTATTCAGCTCTAGAGGCAATTTACTGGACATTTTAAGGCTTTCTTTTAAATGAACTTTTCTTATGGAAGTTTATACGTTATCTCTGTTTGCAGGTTGATGTGTTGTGGTGTCACAGGTGAAGGTTGTGCTACTCTGGCTTCAGCTTTGACATCAAACCCCTCACACTTGAGAGAACTCAATCTGGAGTGGAATAAACTGGGGAAAGGCATGGAGCTGCTCACGGATCTTCAGAGGAATCCATACTATAAACTTGAGACACTGAGGTGAGACCATGCATCTTTCTAACCTGTTTTTTTCTTGTGTCTGTAATTTAGTGACAATTGTATCTATCCAATAATCTATCCATGTTTAAAAAAAATATATATAGTGCCTTATCAGTGTATTTATCCTTTTAACCTAAACATTTTTTAAAGATACATTTTTACAAAAAGACAACAGCAGCTTCAGATCCTTCTTCAGTGCCCATACCATCCTTTGGTGTTGTTGGTTTGTTATTAGGGGAATGTTTGTTCCCAGTGTAAATAGATCCATGTAAGTCCATTGTTTCTATTCCAAATTTTGAGGGATTTTTTATGATTTTAATATGTTCCTTGATGTTCACTTATAATGTTAATAAAGTTTTTTTCTACAAAAAACAAATATATATGCGGAAAAACGGCTCATTTAACCTCAATTGTTATGATTGGCTAACATCATTGCATTGGAAATGGTATCAACGGCCACTCGTCATTGCATGTGATTGTTTTGAAAAAAAAAAACCATATAAAACCTACAATATCCAAACGAAACATTTTTGGAGCTTTATTAAATAAATGATTTGTCTATAATGAGGAGGACATTTTAAGGAGAACAGGGGGACTACGGATGAAAAATAAATCTGGTACAATACATGAAATGGAAATTTTATGTTTTAAAATTGTGCATGGTCCCTTTAAAAAAAAAAAAAAAAAAAGCTATGAAACTTGTAGGATGTTTTAATGATACAAAGACATTTTATGTCAAAAGATCAAGGCAAATTTGATTGTCATGTCATGACCCCTTTAATGCTGGATATTTTCGTTTGGTCTTTAGATTTAACCAACAAAACATTTTGATGAGTCAAAGTCCTGATATGCTCAGAAAGCTAAATGAGATGAATTCAGTCGCTTGTGGCCAGCAGGGGGCCCCCTGAATCTCATTGTGTAGTAAACATATGGAGCTAATAATGACAAAATTATTTGAATTTGAATTGTGTACATTTGAATTATTTACAAGTGTAATCAACAAAATTGAATGGTATTTTAAATATTTCTAAATTTGATTTCTTTAAATGAATATTGAACGTTTGAAATTTAACGAATTGAAATGTTTTTATGGCTGAATTTTATAGACATGTATTTTCAAACGGCTATTTTTTTGTTCTGAATTCTTAGACTGCAAATATTCAGTTTTAAAAAATACAGATTCAAGTTTTCAAGACGAAGAAAAAATTCAGAACTTCAAATTCAGTTTTCTAAAATTCAAACCGTGGAAAATTCAGATCTTATAGAAAGTAGGTCACAGGTCATCCACAGGGAAGAGTAAAGGATCTCAGATAAGTTGAACAGAGCATTTTGGCTGCACTGCAGTAGTTTTCTGCCGCTAACGCGGTGGTGGTTCAAGAGAATCCGTGTATCTTTCGTTCAGTCGTTTTTTTGTTTAATATTAAGAGTAGAAAAATGAGAAAACAGCTTGAGTATTAGATTTCTAATATTCTAATAATAATAGTCCGCTGAAATAATTTGAAATAATTCAAATTTACACAATTCAAATTCAAATTATTTTGTCATATTATTAGTTCCATATTAACACCACTACTTTCTATGTGTCGTGAATTCAAGCGTCACCCAAGGAGCGAGAAGTGTGGGATTTGTTCCGCATATATTGTTTTGAATATTAACTTTCCAGAGAAAATATTTGTCATTGTTCTCTTCACAGGTTGAATGATATGGATGTCACAGCTAAAGGTTGTTCTGCTCTGGCTTCAGCTCTGAGATCAAAGCCCTCACACCTGAATCTGTGTCAGTGTAATCTGGAGGCATCAGGCATCAAGCTTCTGTCTGCTGTACTCGAAAATCCTGACTGTAAAGTGAAAACACTGGAGTAAGATCATTTCTCTCAAAGTCATCCAGGATCTGGTGTTTAGACATTATTCAATAGTGACTGAAGCATAGGTTTCTATCAGGTGTGAGGGGTTTTAGTCAAAACAGGATTGGGGGCATTTTAACTCACATCCATTTTCACCTCAAGATCAAAAGCACATTTCTAATGGGCTGTAATTTTCCTATTATTTTAAGTAATTCTATCACCAGGGTTAGGAAGGTTAACATACCCCTCCTGACTTGAATCATTAATATTAATTAGGGGAAGTGAATGTGGAGTCAATGCGTAATTAAAGCATTGTGGGGATAATGGTTCCGAGCAGGCGAGCACTGAATATTTCCACCACTAAAACCCATTAATTTCAGTGTTTTCCAAGCGCATTCGCTGGTAATTTGATGAAATTACTGCATTCTTTGGACATTTTATCGCTTTAGCTGAGCTCACATGCATCTATATAATAGTGGTATTTTTTATGTTGCCAGATTAGATAATGTTTATCTTTAATTAAAGTAATTGGCTTTCGTCAAAATACAGTTTCTTAAGCTACCCTGAATGAGTTTCTTTGAAGACTGCCCAATCAATGAAAAACTTATCTACCCTCTCCCAGGATATATTATATAATAAAATGTTTTGTTGAGAGCAATTAGTTGCCAAGTCACCTTTAACCACCTTTATTTTTATAGTGATTTATACAATACAGATTGTTTCAAAGCAGCAACATTATGTGTTAATATTTACTGAAAATTTCTGCAAATATAGTTGCTGCTGCTATCTGTCCCATTCAAGCAGGTTGACACCTTTGCACATGTCGCTGGTTTAAGCAATCACAAACTGATTTATATTCATGAGCTAAGCCCCCTTAAATTGGCTATACAGTAACATCCATATATAGTGCACAAAGCAATATATAGTTTTTAGGAAATAGAGACATATTATGTGCAATAATACTTTGTATAAATCATCACTAACATGGTACCATTTAAGATTTAACACTGTCCTCTCCCTATTATTGCCTGTTTCCTCTTCTGCTGTCAATAATGAATAAATAAAAAAATGGGAAAGGATTTTCCAAACATCTGAAGTCCAAAGAGCATTGAATTGTGTCATTGTTCTCTACAGACTCAGATATTGTGGTGTCACAGATGAAGGTTGTGCTGCTCTGGCTTCAGCCCTGAGATCAAACCCTGAACACCTGAGAGAACTGGATCTGACATGGAATCATCTAGGAGATTCTGGTGTGATACTGCTCTCTGCTGGACTGAAGGATCCTCACTGTAAGCTGCAAAAATTGAAGTAAGACAATCAAATTATGTTAATATTAAATCAGAATCTTGGCTCAGGGCTGTTGCTTATCTGATTACTTTTTTTTTTCTTTTGAATGGGCCAAAAAATATATAATTCAGCTTTGCATCACAGATATAAATTACATTTGTATTCAATTAGAGAACAATTAATTTAAAGAGTAATAATATTTCACAATATTACTGTTTTTACCATGTTTTCACTTTGATCAAATAAATGCAGCCTTTTAAAAACTTGAGAGAGAAAAAATAAATTATTCCAAACATTTGACCAGTAGTGTTTATATTTTTACGCATGTAAATGAAAAATAAAACCAGGGACATAAATATTATGACTAAACTGATCCAAATAGTGTCATTGTTCTCTGCAGGTTGGAGCATTGTGCGATCACAGATGAAGGTTGTGCTGCCCTGGCTTCAGCTCTGAGATCAAACCCTGAACACCTGAGAGAACTGGATCTGTCTTGGAATGAACTAAAGGTTCCAGGGAAGCTGCTCTGTGTTACTCTTGAAGATCCTCACTGTAAACTGGAGAAACTGAGGTAATATCTCTCTGATGACCTGTGTAACCTTGTTTTGTATTTGAGGATACAGTCAAATGCTGCATCTGAATTAGAATACTTCCCTATATAGTATGCCAAAAAAAAAAAAAAAAACAGTAGTATCCCATGAGGCCATGGGAGTGGATTCATGAATAAATGACAGTAACAACATGGTGGATGTAGTGCATCCAAATTTCATCCATGTCACCCATATTTATACTATATAGAACCATACTTTTTTAACGATCACGAAGAAAGTTCAAATTCAAATGTAGCACCTATTCAGACAGTATGTAATTTCGGATGCACCTACAGTTTTATTCGTATAGTGATTTTCACATGACATATTGTTTCAAAGCAGCTAGAACTAGCAGGATCTAGAGAACCTTCTGATGGGTATGCCAACATAAAGACAAGGAAGAGGATTGTAATCTTATCATAGTGATATGTATGGTCAAAGTCCCTTTCAAAGAAAGTCTGTTCACTCTTTGGACATTTTTGCAATGCCTCTGGGCGCCTAATTATGGCATCGAAGACCAAGTCCTATTTACTCTTATAGGGGAATCCTTCAATCTTCAAAACCTGCTTGCCACACTCAAATTTAAATTACTTAACTGCGAGTATATTGGGCCTATTTATAAGTAATGTGAGTGTACCATCTTTGTATATATAAAGTCTTTGGTATGGTTCATTTTGAACCAACTGAACCTTGTTTTGCAAACTGCAGAACTGTAGTGCATAATCCTGTCATTTTTATTAGCTTTTCTGCATTAGAAAACTAAAGGATCCAGAAAGAAAAGAAAAGAAATAAAAACTTAACCAAATCCACAGTTCTCATGTTGCTGGATCTGTCTGCTGTGTTGGACAAAGTTAACCACCAGATTCTCGTGTCAATCCTAAAGACGAAGGGCATCTCGGGAACTGCACTCCAACCGTTCAAGTCTTACCTCTCAGGTAGGTTGTTCAGTGTCGTGGAGGGGTGAGGTGTCTAAGTCACAACATCTAGCTACTGGGGTGCCTCAGGGCTCAGTGCTTGGACCACTTCTCTTCTCCATCTGCATTTCATCAGTAGGATCTGTCATTCAGAAACATAGGTTTTCCTATCACCGCTAAGCTGATTACACACAACTCTACTTCTCATTCCAACCAGAGGATTCGACAGTTGCTGCTCGCATCTAAGCCTGCCTGACAGACATTTCTTGCTGGATGAAGGACCACCACCTTCAACTAAACCTGGCGAAGACAGAGCTGCTTGTGGTCTCGACCAACTTCTCCATTCAGCTAAGTTCAACATCCATAACTCCATCAAGGTCAGCAGAAACCTTGGAGTTGTGATTTATGATCAATTGAACTTCACAGACCACATTGCTAGAACTGCCCTGTCCTACAGATTTGCCTTACAACATTAGGAGGATCAGGGCCTTCCTATCGGAGCATGCTACACAACTCCTTGTCCAAGCGCTTGTTCTATCCAAGCTGGACTATTGTAATGCTCTCTTTGCAGGCCTTCCAGCTTGCACTCTCAAACCTCTGCAACTGATCCAGAATGCTGCAGCAAGAGTGGTCTTGAACGAGCCGAAGAGAGCACATGTCACTCCTCTCCTCACAAAATTGCACTGGTTGCCAATTGCTGCTAGCATCAAATTCAAGGCACTGATGCTTGCCTGGAGTCTGGAGTAAACTCATTACTCCAGACTTACGTGTCATCCAGAAGCTTGCATTCTGCAAGTGAACCTCGTCTCGAGCGGGCCATCTCAAAGAGGCACAAAATCACTTTCACAGACCTTCACCTTGACTGTTCCCTGCCGGTGGAATGACCTGCCTTACTCAACCCAACCTAAGTCCGTAGCCATTTTCAAATGGCTGAGGCCTCATCTTTTTCGGCAACACTTGATCCATTAATACTTTCTTAGACTAACTTACTACTTACTTAGACTTAGTTAGACTAAACTGGGAAGGTTCACAGCACTTGTATATTGTTGTCCTATTGTTAGTTTAACTGCTTCTATTGCTCTCCTCATTTGTAAGTCGCTTTGGATAAAAGCATCTGCTAAATGATTAAATGTAAATCTAGTTAAACCTTCCCTGAGTCCTTAACTTCATTATTCTGATTTGTGAAATCTTTTCGGGCAGTTAACCCTTCCCTGAGTGCCTAACCCTTTAAGGGTTAACTGACCAAAACTGCACCGTGAAAGATTTCATTTATATTGATCAGTGGTTCAGACATCGTACGTGCTCATACCGGTAATCCTCATTCTTTGCTCACACACAGCATCATACAGGTAATGTACTGGTAATGTTTCAACTCCTCATACTGGTAAATTGCTAGAACAGATTTACAGATTTTTTAAAAGGTCCTGTCCAAACATGATTTCTTAAAAGTAATTTACCAGTGAAGACTGTGTGTGAAAGGGGCTATTGTGATATCTGCTACACATTTGTGGTCATTCTTTGAAAAGATAGTTTCTGCTCTTCTGATCTACATGTTCTGCAGTAAGAGATTTAAGTGTGTGTCATTGTTCTCTACAGGTTGAGTTATTGTGGCATCACAGATGAAGGTTTTGCTGCTCTGGCTTCAGCTCTGAGATCAAACCCCTCACACCTGAGAGAACTGGATCTGACTGGGAATAAACTAGGAATGCAGTTGCTTTCTGATCTAAAGAAAGACCCACGCTATAAGCTAGGGCTGCAACGATAAGTGCAATATAGTACAAATGCATATCCAAATCCCCAGGACAAAATGAATCCAACAATTTGTCTGAAAAAAATCTGGTTTAACTGAAAAATTTAAATGAGTCCAAATATGCATGTATTCTCAGTGGTAGATTTTTTTCAAGATTCAATTCTTGCTGTACCAAAATCATATTGAATGGTTACTACAAAACTGAGGTATTCCAAAGTGTGAATTTTGTGGACCATTGCAGCCCTATTTTTTATAATCTGGGCATACTCCGTAATAAAAATAAAACAAACAAAAAAAAAATTTCATTTCAAACATGCTAATTTGAAATTTGTTTTAAATATGTAAATGTCTGTATAATAATATTTTCACTATGTGAACGTGATAAACCGAGAGAATTGGCTTATTATAAACTTCTATATTATAAGTATTATAAGTATTAAGCAAACTTAAAGTAAATACAATGTTTGCTTAGTGTTTCCAAATTAGATCTAATTTTGTGTATCAGAAATTATGTATCATTCTGCATGTGTCATTTTAATATTGTTAAGCTTTTAGATAGCAGTGTTATCTATGATCAGCTGATGGTGAATGAGCTCTAATTTGAGTTCTTCCTGTGTCCTCGTAAACCAAATGGCTTAAATAACCTATAAACTGTTGTGTTTTTTTTTTTGTGGAAAATGTAAAAATGCAGAAGGTTTTCTGTGATGGGTAGGTTTAGGGGTAGGGTATACAGTTTGCACAGTATAAAAAGCATTATGTCTATGGAAAGTCCCTGTAAACAACATATTCAAGTGTGTGTGTGTGTGTGTGTGTGTGTGTGTGTGTGTGTGTGTGTGTGTGTGTGTGTGTGTGTGTGTGTGTGTGTGTGTGTGTGTGTGTGTGTGTGTGTGTGTGTGTGTTTGTGTTTTTGTGTTTCTTTTGTATTCTGAATGATAATAACAATGCATAATTTGAGATTCAAACTTCCAGAAAAAAAGTCAAGCATTACAGAATGCCTGTGATACACTGGTCATTGTTGGTAAATTGTTCATTAAGTCATAGGGTAAGAATTTGAAAAAAAAAATCCACCTATGGGTAAATGAATCGTAAAAAGTGTTAGATGTTCTTCACCAGCAGAGGGCCACATAGGCACTCTGTCAAATGTCTTTCAAACATCTTTGGTGTATGTTCACATTAAAACTGTCTTTACATCACCATGCCTTCAGTTATTTTCTACTACCTTTTAAATACATTTTATATAGGTTATAGGTGTTACGTTGTCCCAAACTTTCTAGACTTTCAATCGACAAAAGAATATGAAAATACATTTTTAAAAATATGCACTTACACAAACTGATACATCTAACAAATAACAAACACATTTGAATAAAATTAAAAGTTTATTTACTTTATTTTTTATTTTTTTTATGAATGAATGAATGGATTTTATGCTGCCTTCATGTGCTATAGGAAATGTCTTACTTCCCATTTTGGGGCCGGTTGCAAGACTATAGGTTATTGACTGGAACACTGTTTGTTATGTTTCGTGGTCCAGGCTGGGCCAGTTTGTTTTTGTTGGCGTTTGTGGAGCCTGGGCTGTCTATAGAGACCAGGTTTTTTTTTTTTACAGTGAGTTCAGAGGACAGGCAGCTAGCGGATAGTGAGGAGATGTTTGCTGTATGTGACAAAAAAAATTCGGCCTAAAAAACTTGACATCGCTTATAGCACCGTTAAAGTAACAATTAATACACCACTGTTAAAATTATACACTCATGACATGTATCATAAATCAGAATGTACCTCTGGCTTAACCATATTCAATTGTAAGCTAAAATGTAATTGACACCCTGAGTTTTGTGAATCCTTTGACAATATCTGGATTTTCTGGAAGTCAGACACAATCCGTGTATAGACAAATACAATCTGACTGATCTACTAACATACAGTTATATTTTTCAAAATTATATTATGAAGACAATGACTTATCATTGACAGGATAGTATGTGAAACGTGTTAAGACTTCTCCAAAAGATAACCAGTCAGTTAAGGAAATGAGATCGCACAGGTGCCCTTCCCTCTCCTTTAAATGAAGTCACACAAAACCTTATTACTGACATGAAAAAGATGGGTTAGATGTGTGAAAGATGCCTCAATCCAAAAAGCTTTCACAGGCAGGCATTCATTCATCTACCTGAAGACCCTCGGATCCGGTGCTTTGGATAATCAGCCAATTTAAAAAAAAAAAAAAAAAAAAAAAAATATATATATATATATATATATATATATATATATATATATATATATATATATATATATATATATATATATATATATATATATATTATTAATGTTCTGGTGTCCTTTGTGCGTTAGTAATTTACCAAAACAATAATTTCAGGGATATTGCGAGTTATGCTGATGTTTTTTCCCTTCTGTACATTATAAGTAAGGCTTTGTGAAACTGCACAGCTTTTCTAGTTTCATTAATGACATTCTCCTTCCCACACCAACTACGAACACATTTTCTTTCATGTATGCCTATGAAAGACAATGGAGCCAATCAGAGTAGGTATGGGGCGGGGCAACACGTGCAGCCACGCCCCGATCCGCAGGCTGCATCCAGGTCCTTCTCGGTAAATGAATGATCGTCAGGATTGTTACTGCACTCCTTTGAAGCTGCAATGGTTTAATCCTGCGGTCATAGGCGGAGTTTGGGGAGTTCAGTTTAGGAGTTATCATCTTAGTGCAGAATGAATGAGTAAAGATGTTTGTTGTTAGGATGACAACAAGTTTTAAAAGTTACATTTTTAGGATAATTACATTTTCAGGCTGCTCTTCCTCAGTGGTCTAAATGCGCTCGTCAATGTCAAAATTATCAAGCTAGCCAATCAAATCAAGGAAGGCGGAACTTACTGTTTTTCCGTCACTGTCACAAGTTCGTGGAAAGAAAGATAAGTAGCTAACAGCTAACTGTTTAACGACAAAACATCTTCATCAACCGTTATAGTCTATGATTGCAAACGACTTGGCAAGAAACGTTTGCATTTTAGCCATATTCGACACACGAATGAATAGTGTAGGCTATGTGTGCACATTTAAAATAAAAAATATTAATTGCAAATATTTTAAATTGATTTCTTAGACCTATTATGTCTTTTACTATTTCTATTTATTCATTCCATTAAATACATTTTAATCTTTAAATTATTTAAAACCATTTAAATATTTTTCCCGACGTGGCCTCGGCGAAAGTGAAAGTTAGTTTTTGTCAGGGACCAATTTTGTGCATAAAGGAACTGCATCACGTTGTCAAAATAGCAAAAAGAGTGAGTATTAAAGATTATCGCTTTAAAGACTTAACAGCATGCAATAAGTTTGTTGTAGTAGACTATGTATTGGTTGTACACCGTAGAAAGACGTTTATCTTGTAGTGAGGCCCGTTTATGTCAGTATCACCAGTTACGGATCATATGTAGGCCCTACATAGGCTACTGTAGGAAAGTTAGTCATTGTCCATTTAATCTTTGAGTAAGTTCATTCTGTTTATTAGCATACTTAATCACATATCTGTACTTAATATTTTACATTAAGGACACTATAAAAATATATAAATATTAATAATAATTATATCACCATTCTGTGAAAGTTTATCCAGGTAGGGGGCAAACTTTTTTTCTTGCATTTTATAACTTAGCATGTGTCCCAACACAAGATAAGAGAATGTTTTCTTGTTTATTAACTAGAATGACAACCACATTTTATTACTAACTAACTAACAGCCTTACATTTAGAAGACTCACAACCACATTTTTGGTAAATCTTTGCTGCTTAAAATATGAATGTCTGGAGTCACTGGACTCGATATGCAACAGTCAGCAGATTTTACAGTTGTTTGTTTGGTTTTACGGTTGGTTACATGCACTTCTCAACGATTAGGCAAAACTCTTCTCAACTCTCAATGAACTGTGAAAAATTATGTGGATGGATGTAAGATAAGACTCATCTGATCCACCTATGCAGCTATAATATGGATGACACACAGACATCCAGTAATGGAGATTTTTGTTCAGGAATCAGGTAGGCTACTCTTAAAAGACTTCAAATGTACTGGTGCTCCAGTAAAATATCACATTGGTGTCACAAGTTTGAGTCTTAGGTACTCAATTTAAGTAAAGATATGCCAAAATTCATTCACATTCATTCATAAAGCAGTTTCTTAACTGTTACAGTTCAGTCCAACATAGGAGAACAGAATCTCCAGAGCCCAGCTGTGTGTCAATGAAGAGTGATCAGTCTATGGATCCTCCATTACGTTTTAATAACGGAAACACTTCATCTGGCTGCAGGTACAGATAATATTTATGCATACATACGGTATCAGTGTTTTGTTTACATTGTTGAATGAGACAGGAAATTCATTGTGTAACTTATATGCTGCCATTTATTTTGTCATCTAATGTTTTCATGTTCACAATGCTGTTCACACAAAAGCACTTAGTACATGATACAGATTTACACTTCTGCATTATGTGAGCCTTCTGTTCTTCCTGACCTAAGGACAATATGTTTATATATAAAAAGTCTGCTTTATAAAGCTTCTCTAAACATTTACAGTTCAGTCAAGAAGAAGAGAACAGAATCTCCAGAACCCAGCTGTGTGTCTGTGAAGAGTGATCAGTCTATGGATCCACCACTACGTTTTAATAACGGAAACACTTCATATGGCTGCAGGTAAAATTTTTCTGCAAACATATTCTAAATATGTATGTAACATTTATAAAACATGCGATACAAATAAATATGCCTACAGTGTTTAGCATAGGATTTTGTGAAACTGTGGTGGGTGGACCTCGGTCCCTCTAGAGGGGTTCAGAGGCATTCCTCAGTCACAGCCTGTTTTATTAAGTACCATTATCATTCACCAGTTAGTCTGACTCTGCAATATCTTTATGCTCAGTTTACACATAGGACATCCACACCAGGGAACAGCTGCATCAACTGTTTTCAGGTAACCTGAGAGATTTTTTTATTTTAATTCAATAATCAAAACTTCTTTTATTTCATACACCTCATAAGACTTTTACTAGGCATCCCAACTGTAATATTAAGAGTGTATGTCTCACTACATAGTGTAAAATTATATATTTTTAAATATTCCGCATGGGAAATGACTGCTGGTTTAAAAGTTTTAATATTATCAGTCATTAGTTACTGAAAAACCTGCTTTTGTTACTGTAGCAATATGGGATTGTTTTGATAGATATTTACACTATAAGAGGCTTCATAAAGTAAATAACATGCTGTGTCACAGTCAAGGTCAGTTTGTTTTGTTTCACTCAGTCACATGTGCTTCCTTTGTCTAGTTTCCCGCCACTTATACATTGTCATGGTTACTGATATGATTAGTTCTCTTAGTTCAGCTGTGTCTCCTTATTAACCTTGTTTGTACCACTACTTAAGTTACTTTGGTCCCTCAGTTCATTGTCCGTTGTTGTCTTTGCACTAGCACATTGTTATGTATGTTGGCTTGTTATTCTGAGTTCATAATAAATCTTATGTTCTTTTATAATCATCTTCGTCTTCTGTGGATCTAAGCATTACAGCCGGACCCTATAGATCATCATGTGTTCCAAATGATTACCAACCTCTTCCACAGAACAACCAGTCTAGATCTGCTTACAGGTGATTTTATGTTTGAATATGTGTTTAATACCAGCATTAATTTTGTCTGTTTGTTTCAGCAGTACCATAACCATTAAAATGATAGTTCACCCAAAAAATTAAAAGTCTCTCGTTGTTTCTTTCTCTTGAAAGGGAATGTCTCAGGTTACTACTGTAGCCATTGTTCCTTGAAGGGAACAAAAAGCTGCGTCATTCTGCCATACTTCCAGCTTGCCATGGCATTGGACTCATTTCACACATGCTTCAAGACGCAATCACCGTCGGTACTATGACACAGAGTCTCGTTCCCTTCTCAGGAAACAATAGTTACAGTCGTAACGTTTTTCCAGTTGGAGATAATGGTTCTTAGTGTAGTTCTTTTGAGTCCAAGAGCCTTTGTAAGGCCTGTAAGTACTCGTCAGACTTAACTTGCAAGGCTTACAAGGCCTGTGTGAAAGCCGCCTCTGCCATTCACGCCATGGCGTTGCTGCAGGTCCATCAGGCCAAGTCATTGAAGGAACTGCACAAGGGTGGTCACAATCCACAAGTTCTCCTGGAACTTCGTGGCGCGGCGGACCTCGCGCTTCGTGTGACGAAGGTCACTGCACGGTCAGTGGGTCGTGCGATGACCACCAGAGTGGACACAGGAACGCCATCTCTGGCTGTGTCTGGCTGACATGAGGGAGACCCCCGTTCCTTTACTCCCCCGTGTCCCAGACCGGCCTCTTCGGCGACGCGGTCGAGAACTTTGCCCAGCAGTTCTCGGCTCTACAAAAGCAGACTGATGCCATCAAACACATCTGCTGCTGCCTCCACCCCCCCGCCCGCCGGTCTCTAAGTCTGCTCGTTGCCGGGGGCGGCCTTCTGCGTCTGCCCTCACACCCGCCACTGGTCTCAAAACCAGCGGTACCCAAATTCTCAATAAAAGAGCAGTTTCTTTCATCTCTGGGTCCGAAGAAGGCCCGAAGAGCAGTGGGGGAGAGAATCCTCACCACTCTCATCCCCCTCTTCTATCGCCAGCGGGCAGCAGTGTGCGGTTCGAGAGCGCAACCAAGCTGCCTCCTGCACCTCCTACCACATGGAACCAGGTAAGTGTTCCTCAGCACACTCAGACTCCGCTACGGGCCGCCTCCCAGAGAGAGCCTCCTGAGCCGCGTCCCTGTGTTCCACCGTGCTGCCCCTCTCCGGGTACACCTATGGTCCCTTTGGTCCTACTTGTACGGTCTCTACAAGCCTGGTTAGCGTTCCCCAGTCCGTCTCGCTGGCTCATCTGGACCATCAGGCTCGGCTATGCGATTCAGTTCGCCCGGTATCCCCCGGGCCATCCACTCAACATCCAAGTTTCGGGCCAGGGTACACCTATGGTCCCTTTGGTCCTACTTGTACGGTCTCTACAAGCCTGGTTAGCGCTCCCCAGTCCGTCTCGCTGGCTCATCTGGACCATCAGGCTCGGCTATGCGATTCAGTTCGCCCGGTATCCCCCGGGCCATCCACTCAACATCCAAGTTTCGGGCCATCCACTCCACTACAGTGAGAGCAGTCGATGCCCATGTCTTGCGGGCGGAGATCGCAGTCCTACTGGCGAAGGATGCGATAGAGCCGGTCCCTCCAGCCGAGGTCAGGGCACTACAGTCCCTACTTGATTGTACCCAAGAAAGGAGGTGGGTTACGACCGATCTTGGACCTGTGAGTTTTGAATCGGAGCCACCACAAGCTACCATTCAAAATGCTCACGCAGAAACGCATTTTCGAATGCATCCATCCCCGAGATTGGTTTGCAGGACAACCTGATAGACCTGAAGGACGCGTACTTTAATGTCTCGATTCTCCCTCGACACAGGCCGTTTCTGCACTTTGCATTCGAGGGTCGAGCATTTCAGTACAAGGTCCTGCCCTTCAGTCTGTCCCTGTCTCCCCGTGTCTTCACAGAAGTCATGGAGGGGGTCCTTGTTCCCATGAGAGAACAGGGCGTTCGCATCCTCCGTTATCTCGACGACTGGCTCATATTAGCACAATCTCGAGATCAGTTATGCGAACACAGGGACCTCATGCTCAGGCACCTCAGCCAGTTGGGTCTTTAGGTCAACTGGGAAAAGAGCAAACTCGACCCTGTGCAGAGGATCTCTTTTCTCGGTATGGAGTTGGATTCGGTTGCGCAGACAGCACGCCTCACAGAGCAACACGCTCAGTCAGTGCTGAACTGCTTGAACACGTTCAAAGGCAGGACGGCGGTTCCACTGAAATTTTTTTTTTATATATATTGCTTTTTTGTGATTTTTTTGCCTTTTTTATTGTGACAGGACAGTAGAGAGTTGACAGGAAGCGAGGTGGGAGAGAGACGGGGGACGGGATCGGGGAAAGGTCCACGAGCCGGGACTCGAACTCGGGCTGCCCGAGTGCAATGGCGCTACATGTCGGGGCTGACCATGAGGCCATCGGCGCCGACTCCACTGAAATTCTTTCAGAGGCTCCTGGGGCATATGGCAGCAGCAGTAAGTCTGCTCGGGCTCCTCCATATGAGACCGCTTCAGCACAGGCTTCACAGCCGAGTCCCGAGATGGGCGTGGCATCACGGCACTCACCGAGTGACAGTCACACTGGCGTGACGCCAGACCTTCAGCCCATGGTCAGACCCCTTGTTTCTGCGGGCAGAAGTGCCCTTGGAACAGGTGTCCAGGCATGCTGTGGTGTTCACAGATGCCTCTGCCACCGGCTGCCACGTACAACGGGCATGCAGTGTCAGGGGTGTGGACGGGCCCTCAACTGCATTGGCACATCAACTGCCTCGAGTTGTTAGCAATACGTCTCACTCTGAGCCCCTTAAAGAGGCCGCTACAGGGCAGGGACGTGCTGGTCCGTACGGACAACACTGCGACCATTGCGTACATCAACCTACAAGGTGGTCTACGCTTCTGTCGCATGTCGCAACTCGCCCGCCATCTCCTCCTCTGGAGTAAGAAGTATCTGAGGTCGCTTCGAGCCATGTATGTCCCTGGTGTGCTTAACCGTGTGGCTGACGAGCTGTCACGAGCTGTGCTCCCGGGAGAATGGCGACTCCACCCCAAGCTAGTTCAGCTGATCTGGAGAGAGTTCGGGGAGGCTCAGGTAGACCTGTTTGCCTCCTCAGAGACCTCCTACTGCCAGCTGTTTTACTCCCTGACCGAGGGAACACTCGGCACGGATGCACTGGCACACAGCTGGCCCCAGGACCTCCGCAAATATGCGATCCCCCCAGTGAGCCTACTTGCGCAGACCCTGTGCAAAGTCAGGGAGGACGAGGAGCATGTCCTTCCGGTGGTTCCCAGAACTCATGCTCCTCGTGACATTTCCTCCCTGGCCCATTCCTTTGCGGAATGACCTCCTGACTCAGAGACAGGGCACACTATGGCACCCGCGTCCGGACCTCTGGAAACTCCATGTCTGGTCCCTGACTTACCCCCAGAGGTACTTAACACCATCACTTCTGCGTGAGCGCCGTCTATGAGACGTGCGTATGCCTTGAAGTGGAACCTGTTCGTTGAGTGGTGTTCTTCTCGCTGAGAGGACCCCCGAAGATGTTCGAAAGGGTCCGTGCTTTCCTTCTTGCAGCAAGGGTTGGAGCGAAAGCTGTCTCCCTCCACCCTCAAAACGACATGCTGCCGCTATTTCAGCATATCACGACCACATAGATGGCAAATCAGACGGAAAGCCCGACCTGGTCGTCAGGTTCCATAGGGGGGCAAAACTGTTAAACCCTCCTCGACCCCCCTCCATACCCTCTTGGGACCTTTCCCTGGTGCTTCGAGCACTTCAGGATGCTCCCTTTGAGCCATTGCAATCAGCAGACTTAAAGCTTCTCTCCTTGAAGACTTTGCTGCTGATTGCGCTGGCCTCTATCAAGAGGGTAAGGGACCTGCAAGCATTTTCGGTCGACAAATCATGCCTAGAGTTCGGGCCGGGTGACAACCATGTTGTACTGAGACCCTGGCCTGGCTATGTGCCCATGGTTCCTACCACTCCCTTCAGAGACCAGGTAGTGAACCTACAAGCGCTGCCCCTGGAAGAGGCAGACCCAGCCCTGGCTTTGCTCTGTCCCGTTTGCGCCCTGCGTCTGTACGTGGACAGAACTCAAAGTCTCAGGACCTCAGACCAGCTCTTTGTCTGTTATGGAGGCCAGCAGAAGGGAAAGGCTGTCTCCAAGCAGAGGATGGCCCACTGGATAGTGGATGCCATCGCCTTGGCTTACCAAGCACAAGGCGTGCTCTGCCCGCTCAGGTTGCATGCTCACTCCCACGAGAGGCGTTGCATCCTCCTGGGTGCTGGCATGTGGCTCCTCGCTAACAGATATCTGCAGAGCTGTGGGCTGGGCGACGCCTATCTATGTTCGCTAGATTTTATAGCCTACGTGTAGAGCCGGTCTCCTCCCATGTTCTCACCCTAAAAGGGTAGAAGCACTGAGAGGCCCAGCTCTGTCGGCTTGCTGCACCCTATTGTACTCCTTATTCCTACAGAGTGAAAAACCTGTGAGTTCTCCAACACCCACGGCCCGGACATGGCGGAGTGTCCGGTGCCAGGTTTATCCATTGAATCCTTGAGAACCGGGTTTAGGCTGGGTTCCATATGTGTGACCCTACGGGGATCCCATATATGTATCCTTCCATGGCTGCTCCTAATCGAAATCCTAATCTTTCTCTGTTTTGCAGCAGCTGTGGCGCTTTGGTAGGGATTCCTATTAGTCGGTCCGACGTACGTCGAGAGTGACCGACTGATATCGAACGTCTCGGATACATATGGCAACCCTCGATCCCTGAAGAAAGGAATGGAGACGTACCTCCCGTCGCTACATCTGCTGCTGCCCGTCGGGGCGACCAGCTTATCAGGCTTGGCTCCTTAGCAAAAAAACTGTGCAATCGCACCTCCTGCTCATTATATACCCGCGCTGTGTGGCTGAGCAGCAGATGCAAATGATTGCACGCCAATGTGCATAGGCTCATTTAGTTTCACTCGAAGTAGATTGGCCTCTCTAGCGAGATTCCTTTTTTCACAGCACTATTTTAAACCTTTAAACATACACCTATCAAAGGCATATGCAACTGGAATGGCATAAGTAATGATGAGAGAATTTTTGGTTGAACTATCCCTTTAAATATATTTTAAATAAATTAGAGAGTTGTCATGTGCACAAGTGTAATAATGTGTTATTTTCATTTTACAGCAATAAAGTCCTGAACGCATTTAGATTAAATCTGAAGAATAAGTTTCAGTGTCTTTACGAGGGAACAGCAAAGCAGGGAAACCCAACACTCCTGAATGAGATTTACACAGAGCTCTACATCACAGAGAGTGAGAGTGGAGAGATCAGTAATGAGCATGAGGTGAGACAGATTGAGACACAATCCAGAAGAGCAGCAACAGAGGACACACCAATCAAATGCAATGACATCTTTAGACCTTTACCTGGACAAGACAAACCCATCAGAACTGTGCTGACAAAGGGAGTCGCTGGCATTGGAAAAACAGTCTCTGTGCAGAAGTTCATCCTGGACTGGGCTGAAGAGAAAGAGAACCAGGACATCCAGCTCATATTTCCACTTCCTTTCAGAGAGATCAATTTGATGAAGGACAAAACAATCAGTCTTTCAGATGTTCTTCATGTCTTTTTCCCTGAAACAAAAGAAAGGAATATACCCAGTGACAAATATAAAGTGTTGTTTATCTTTGATGGTCTGGACGAGTGTCGTCTGTCTCTGGATTTTCAGAGCGATGTGAGGTTGTGTGATGTAACTGAATCAGCCTCAGTGGACGTGCTGTTGACGAACCTCATTGTGGGGAATCTGCTTCCCTCTGCTCTCATCTGGATCACCTCCAGACCAGCAGCAGCCGATCTCGTCCCCTCTGAGTGTGTCCATCGAGTGACAGAGGTACGAGGCTTCAATGAGCCACAGAAGGAGGAATACTTCAGGAAGAGAATCAGTGATAAGTGTCTGGCCAATAAAATCATCACACACCTGAAGTCATCAAGGAGCCTCTTCATCATGTGCCACATCCCAGTGTTCTGCTGGATCTCAGCCACTGTTCTGGAGAAGATGTTGAGCGAAGCAGAGAGTGGAGAGATTCCCAAGAGTCTCACTCAGATGTACACACACTTCCTGATGGCACAGATTAGCATCAAAGACACAAAGTACAATGAAAAGAAGGACACAGACAAAAAGATGATTTTCAAACTGGGGAAACTGGCTTTTCAGCAGCTTGTAAAAGGCAATGTGATCTTCTATGAGGAAGACCTGAGAGAGTGTGGCATTGATGTGACCGAAGCATCAGTTTACTCAGGATTGTGCACTCAGATCTTCAGAGAGGAGTTTGGCTGGTATCAGGGGAAAGTCTTCTGCTTTGTTCATTTGAGCATTCAGGAACATCTAGCGGCTCTATATGTGCATCTCTCCTGTACAAACAACAACAGAAATGTGTTAGACCAAATCACCCAAAGAAGTTTGTTGTCTAAAGTTAAGGACTGGTTTAAACACAATTCATCAGAACATGTGTCATTATCAGAGCTGCATCAGAGAGCTGTGAATGAGGCTCTACAGAGTAAAAATGGACATCTGGACTTTTTCCTGCGGTTCCTTCTGGGTCTGTCAGTGGAGTCTAATCAGATTCTCCTACGACCACTGATAAAACAGACAAGAATAAGATCTGAAAGCAATAAGGAAACAGTTGATTGCATCAAGAAGAAGATCAGGACCATTGACTCTCCAGAGAAATTTATCAATCTGTTTTACTGTCTGAATGAACTGGGTGATCATTCACTAGCGGAGGAAATACAACAGTATCTAAAATCTGGAACAATAAAGGAAGCCAAACTCTCTTCCTCTCAGTGGTCAGCTGTAGCCTTTGTGTTGATGACATCAGAGGAGAAGCTGGATGAGTTTGATCTCAAGACATTTGTTGAAGGAAACAATAAAGCTGAAAATATGCATGTTTTTCAGAAGCTGCTGCATGTGATTAAAGAGTCCAGATCAGTTCAGTAAGTATCATTGAGAACAATCACTTCACTGTTAAACTTCACTTCACTAAGTTAAAAGCTCATAAAGCTTCAGTGCTGCGGATGTTGATGAGAGTTTAGTGTCAGTATTTTTATGTGTTTTCTATACAGTTCTATCTGCAGATTAGTTTTAAACAAGTTTAAAGTTACAAATGAATCAATACAAAATATTGAGTTAATTCAAATTGAAACTTGGAAAAGAATGTGTATGAATAGGGTTTTTTATAACAGAATGAATGAATTACATTGGAAATGCAATTTATTGTTTATTACAGGAAGTTACTTTTTTTGTTGTTGTATGTTTTCAGTTCATAGTGTTTACAATTATGATTTTCATATCTCTCCAGCTTGAGTGACTGCGGTCTCACAGGTGAAGGTTGTGCTGCTCTGGCTTCAGCTCTGAGATCGAACCCCTCACACCTGAGAAAACTGAACCTGTCTTGGAATAAACTAGGAAGTTCTGGTGTGACGCTTCTCTGTGCTGCTCTCAAGAATCCTCACTGTAAACTGGAAATACTATGGTAAGATCATATTTGACTCACACATGAAACAATGTAAAGTCTGCTGCTGTGAGTTCAGCTGATTGAACTGTAAATGATTAAACACTTTGAGATGATATAGAGTGAAGAGTGTGTTGTTGTTCTCTACAGGTTGTGGGATTGTGGCGTGACAGATGAAGGTTGTGCTGCTCTGGCTTCATTTCTGAGATCAAACCCCTCACACCTGAGAGAACTGGTTCTGTCTTGGAATAATCTACGAGATTTGGGCGTCAAGCTTCTCTGCACTGGACTTAAAGAACCTCACTGTAAACTGGAGAAACTATGGTAAGATCATCTCTCTGATAGTCACACGTGTCTGTCCTCAGCAAGACAAGTCCTTTAATATAAATTCTAAGACTAAAATCATCTATAAATAAATGCTCTGTTAAACACACTAAATCTCAGCTCAAGTGACTCTGATGACTGAAGATTAAATTAATTTCATTAATCTCCATCACATCACATGACCTACTGCTGTTTTTGACACATCAAACATTTACTTCAGTTGCTTATGGTAGTTTGATAAATACTGAACTTTGAAATAGCATTAATGTTTAAAAATAGTAATTTAAAGCCTCTGTATCTTACCACGCAGAGGACGGCTGACTCAGAGGTTTAGAGTTGAACAGACAAGAGTCTAAATGTATTTAGTTTGAACTCACTACTACGTGATCAATGAGTGAATGAAGGCTATAATCACTTTAGATTTCAACAATGAAAGCAAAGGCCTTCGCTCTAAATGGGTGATGATCTGAAGGAAATGAAGCTCATTAACATGATTTCAGTGCATGTTTAGGCTGTAGTTCTTACATTGTACATTAAGACTTTGAATATATCTATTGAGTTCATCACATTTCTATTTACACTGAACAAAATTATAAACGCAACACTTTTGTTTTTGCCCCTATTTTTCATGAGCTGAACTCAAAGATCTAAGACTTGTTCTATGTACACAAAAGGCCTACTTCTCTCAAATATTGTTCACAAATCTGTCTAAATCTGTGTTAGTGAGCACTTCTCCTTTGCCGAGATCATCCATCCACCTCACAGGTGTGGCATATCAAGATGCTGATTAGACAGCATGATTATTGCACAGGTGTGCCTTAGGCTGGCCACAATAAAAGGCCACTCTAAAATGTGCATTATATACAACATGATATGTAATATACGACAGCGTGTTCCAGGTCCTGCCAATATCCAGCAACTTCTCACAGCCATTGAAGAGGAGTGGACCAACATTCCACAGCCCAAAATCAACAACCTGATCAACTCTATGCGAAGAAGATGTTTGGAGATGACTGGTTTTCAGCCCCCCCCCGGACCCCCCCAATACAGTAAAACTGCACATTTTAGAGTGGCCTTTTATTGTGGCCAGCCTAAGGTACACCTGTGCAATAATCATGCTGTCTAATCAGCATCTTGATATGCCACACCTGTGAGGTGGATGGATTATCTCGGCAAAGGAGAAGTGCTCACTAACACATATTTAGACAGATATTTGAGAGAAATAGGCCTTTTGTGTACAGAAAAAGTCTTAGTTCTTTGAGTTCAGTTCATGAAAAATGGGGGCAAAAACAAAAGTGTTGTGTTTATAATTTTGTTCATTGTAGTTTATAAGCTGCCAGATGAGAAAAAGCATGTATTTGATCACAAGAGTTAATAAATTATATGTAATGGGGACCACGTGGGTCCCGTGAAGCAAATGTCCTCCTGTAGGAGTTTATTAGAGGAGCAAGTGACTGTTTCTCCAGTCAGAAATGTATTTTATATCACTATGAAACAATATCTCTCATTCAACTCTGTGTGTCTATTTAGCCCTGAAGCACATGACCGTTTCAAACAGCACTATTGAGCATCAACATGCATAAATCTCATTCTATCAGCAGCAGTATGTGGGAATGCTTGTCATTATATCTCCCACAAACTACAGACATTTAAACTACAATTTAAACAGTGTCATTGTTTTCAACAGGTTGAGGGATTGTGGCGTCACAGATGAAGGTTGTGCTGCTCTGGCTTCAGCTCTGAGATCAAACCCTGAACACCTGAGTCAACTCAATCTGTCTGAGAATAACCTGGGAAGTTCTGAAGTGCAAATACTTTTTGATCTAAAGGATGATCCACATTATAAACTGGAGAAGCTAAGCTACTGTGGGTATATTTTTTATTTAAAGCTTTTAAATTGGCCCAAGTTCAGTAACAGGTCTCATATGTTTGTAACGGAGAATATAAGATAATAATTCAGCTCCACTTCAGTCTTTGTACTTTTAATTCTGTGATGTGGCTGATTTATGAATATATTAATATATTTTCATCTCTTACAGTGTCTCTGTGCAAGTGATTAAGAGAGAGTTGTTTATCATTTATTGTTATTAATCTATTAACAGTTTTTCATTCATATCTCTGACTGTAATATACATATATTAATATCTCTGGCTGTTTTTCCTCAAATGATCTCCAGATGTGATGTGACTCAGTAATGTATCATACTCATATGTGACTGTCTGTGTGTTTTATTGTAGGACTCTCAGTCCAGTTTAGATGTCAGTCCAGTTTCCTCAGGATCAGCTGATGGAGAATAAGGAGCCTCTACAGAGACTGAAGACACATAGACACACAGCAATCACACTGACAAGCGTGACTTTGTAATGTAATTATTTTGTTGAGTCCTTCTCTTTTTGCTGGTATTTTTATTGTAATATCTGCTTTCCTAATGATCTTACTCTCTTGCTAAAATAAGAGTATAATATTTTATAAACATTTTCTATACATTTAAGTATAGGTGAAAGCATGGTGTTACTGAGGGAAAGAATTGCCTTTTTATCTTACCAGCAGATGGCGACAAAAGCTGAAAATTATTTATTACTTTTTTTCTAGTACATTTTCAAGTGATGTGTGATGAAGATGGATGCTTAAAAAAAAAGAGCACAGAACTTGTATTATTCCCATTAGAGTACACAGTGTTTGGTGTAATTGTAATTCATTTCTGTAATTTAATTCCACTGTTAAAATTCCACTGTCTAATTTTTTAGACAACTTTAGACACTATTAGACATTAGACACTTTAGACACTTTTAGACATTAGACACTATTAGACAGTTTCAAAGCTATTAACACCAGCAGCCATATCCCCCTGTAGCCCAAGACTGGTTGCCCACTGAAGCTAAGCAGGGCTGAGCCTGGTCAGTACCTGGATGGGAGACTCCTGGGAAAACTAGGATGCTGCTGGAAGAGGTGTTAGTGAGGCCAGCAGGGGGCGCTCACCCTGTGGTTTGTGTGGGTCCTAACGCCCTAGTGTTGTGATGGGGACACTATACTGTCAAAAGAACACCGTCTTTCAGATGAGACGTTAAACTGAGGTCCTGACTCTCTGGTCATTAAAAATCCCAGGATGTCCTTTGAAAAAGAGTAGGGGTGTAACCCCGGCATCCTGGCCAAATTTGCCCATTGGCCCCATCCATCATGGCCTCCTAATTATCCCCGGCCCATATACTGATTTTCTTCATCTTTTTGTCTCCACTTCACCAGTAAGCTGGTGTGTGGTGTGTGTTCTGGTGTAATATGGCTACCGTTGCATCATCCAGGTGATGCTGCACATTACTGGTGGTTGAGGAGATTCCCCCTTTGAGTACCCAGATAAGCGCTATATAAATGTAACGGATTATTAAATTGTAATGTACTATTATGTAAAAAGAAATGTTAAAGATGAAAGTTTTATGTCTTTTTCTGGACAATTTCAATGACGTTTGCCATTTTATAGTATTATGACTTATTATGATATTAGTTAATGAACGATTAAAGATGTACATCTTTAGAGCTACAGCTGAATTTATATGTATTTCACAAATTACTTACATAATCTCCAGTTAATATGAAACAGTTTATTGCAATTACATTCCTTTTCTCTTATGCAAAACATTCTGTACAATATTGTAAGTATGGTGGGATTTTCTGTCAAATAGTGTATCGGGGAAAAAATATATTCGAGGGCCCCATAGAGAACCATTTAAAGATGTTTAAAGGGTTAGTTCACCCAAAAATGAAATGTCATCAATTACTCTCATGTTGTTCATCTTCGAAACACGAATTAAGATATTTTTTATGAAATTTGGGAGATTTCTTTGCCTCCATTGACATTCCACACAACTACCACTTTGATGCTTCAAAAATTACATAAAGAGATTGTAAAACTAATCTAAATATGAATTAAGCAGTTTAGTAAAAAAAAAATCAGGCTTTTAATTTACATATAAATCTGACCCTTGCTGGCAAAATGAGTCGCAATGATCAAATTTTCAAAAATGAGTTTCAGATCTATCAGTTAGCGCGAGTAAGATCGCTTTGTTTACATCAGTACGAGTTTGAAAATCACATTTATTTGATTCAGGATCATACCATTGAGAATTTGCTATGAATATTCACAAAGTTGGAAGGCAGTGCTTTAAACCGATACCAAACTTGTGCTGAGGGAAGCGGAATCATCGAAAAGTGAGCAGAGAAAAACATTTTTCATGGACAAAGGAAAGGCACTCCTCTCAGAAAACGTACAAATAAAGATACTTTTAGATGTTTAATTGCTATTTGGAACACTGGGATCACTAGATGAGGGCGTAATGAAACTTTTTTTTGGAATGAAACAAAATTTTAATGTTTCACTTGTTTTGTCTGTACTGTAGTATGTAATTAGCCTGTGCGCATTCTGATCAAGTGTGCCACACATGCCCTGAATAGTGAAGCCAAAACGCCCCCAGGTGGTTGGTGCCAGTATAGGTCATAAACCCTGCCCTCTCCATGTATTCTAATGGGACATGAGGCAAACTAAACAATCAAATTACACTTTGTAGTTTTTTCACGCTGATGTGTTCGTTTCAAGTATTCATTTTTTTTAATTAAGTTTGGTTTTAGTTATTTGATGCTATGAAATGTAACGTCATGATTGACAGCTTCTCTGAGCGAAGTAGTGAGGCACCAACTGACTTTTTTTCGGGATTATCGGGAGGAGATTGGAACTTTAATTTCTACAATTCCTTAATTGTTTATTTCACACCGACATCATGAGTCGTTCTGCAGTAAACCGGACTAACCGATTCTACGGGAGTGCAGGCGGGGCCGTGATAGTGCGGCTCCACGTGCTCACTACTGCACAGACTCGGGTCCCGATTCAGCACAAGATGTCAGCACCAAATTGGGACATTGGTAACTTCACTTTTCTGGAATGAAAGAGAGTGAATGTGCGTTGTCCATCTTTTTTTTTTTACAAACTATGATTCCTACTCATTTTGCTAGCATGGGTCACAAATGTTGATCAGTGAAAATAAACAGATGCTTAACCGTAATTACTTGCTGCACGAGAATGAACCGCATTGGTTCTCGCTGAAGCTCAAAGTGATGCGTAATATGAGAATGAACCTCATTGGTCCTTGTTGAAGCTCAAAAGTGATGCGTAAGACAAGAATGAACCTCATTGGTCCTTGTTGAAGCTCAAAAGTGATGCGTAACACGAGAATGACCCTCATTGGTTCTTGCACGTCAAGCAATCTAAATTAAATTAAATTAAATCTGTTCATCATATAACCCGATTGTGTCTCTTCAGAAAATTTGGACTGAATCTCCCAATTTATATGGTTTAGTTTTACGATCTCTTTATGAACTTTTTGCAGCATTAAAGCAGTAGTTGTGTAGCTGTCAATGGAGGCACAGAAAGCTCTCAGATTTTATCGAAAAGATCTCCATTTGTGTTCTGAATATGAACAAAAGTCTCACGGCTTTAGAACGACATGAGGGTGAGTAAATGATAACAGAATTTTCATCTTTGGATGAACTATCCCTTTAATGTGCAGACGCACTGATAATCCTTCTATTCAGACCACCGATATGAAGACGTACAATTTGTCTACAACAACTTAAAAACACACACACACACATCGCACGTACAGAGAAAGACACAAAGAGTCCGATTATTCCAGCCGCCACAAGCGCTACAACCCCGAGAGCTGCTGTGAGGAGGAAACAGCTGTGCTGCAGCACAAGCTCATAGATCCGTAATCCCGCGCAACGCTAGATTAAAAACTCCCAGTTTTGATTAAGAAAGCAGGGTTAGAGGATTACGGTCCAGTGAACTAAAATGAAAGCAGTTTTAAACTCAATCCCAGAGTTCATCAAAATACACAAACCTCAGACTGTCATCTCCACCGCAGATTAATGCAAAAGCTTCTTTGAAACTTCTGTGCGGCTCAAACTCTCATTCAGCCGAAGAGATGCTCTGAGGAAATAAAGTCGAATTTATGAAATTAAAAATCATGACAGTAAAAGTATGTGTCATAATTCAGTTTGTCATGATTATGACTTTTTATCCCATAAATTTAACAAAGGATGTTTTGTTTTTTTCTTATGTGGTGGAAATGGGCTTCCATACTATTCCCTTGTTCACGAACTGGACAAAAATACACACGGGTTAAAAAGACACTACACCGTTTCCTTTTAATGGCGGACTGACTGTAAAGTGTTTTGTGACCCAAAGGGTATTTTTATGTCTTGACTGCCGTTGCATTAGATCAAGAATTAAATCTGCACTTTAATGCTGCAGGAAAAATGTCATTTTTGTAATGTAATTACTTTTAATGTTTTTTGTTGTTGTCGTGTCACTGACTGAATGAGTAAAAAGTGCCAAAGAAGTTTCAGTTTATACCTGTTTTTGTGGAGGTCGACGTGTTGTTTGTCTCGGCCTTCAGGTTCTTGAACATGAACATCGCATTGACAAATTCAAAAGGTCAGAAAAGGGTGGAAGAAACAAGAATGCAAGACTTTTTCCATTCAGTTTTCTCTCACTTAAAACCCTCAATGCCTTTGAAGGGAGGCAGAAATCACACACACACTTCACACGAGACGTCTGATCTGATCTTCATTTGCATGGAATCATTTCATTCCTCTTATGAATTCAGAGATGATTCTTTTGATGGGTCGAGCCCTGAAGCCAGCGCTCATAATCATATGGAAATTGTGAGACATGAGAACTGAAAAACTGACAAAAACCGGCACCTTCATTGCAGATAACAGAGGTTTCAAGGAGAACCTGTGGAGGGACATTGAGTCCTTGAAGAAGCTGCATACTTGTTCCTCCACATGGTCACCGGCTCTTGATTTATTCAGAAAAGACTTGGTAAAGGAGTTATAGCAAGCTCACCCAAACGTGAAAGGTTTTATATCACTGACACCAAACAGGATTGGATGACATATGCGTAATGAGAGCTGAAGCATACGGGAGATTTTCAGAGAATTGAGAATCTGATCCTCAAAGAAAGATATTGGACGAGACTTGAAATATTGTGCACAAATCATATTAATATACTTTTATGTTGCTTCTTATTGTTCTTTGGAGACAGACAGCTGTTACTGTTAACTGTTGTTGTATAATACAAAACCTAAATGAAGATTATTCATAATTTTTCCATAAGTTTTGGATTAGTAAATGATGATGATTTTCATTTTTGGCTGGATGTTTCATTTAACGATGGAGGAAATGGAATTAAAATGGAATTATCTGACCTATAATTTGTCGTTTTCATTACTTGATTTTATTGATAGAAATCGATGATCGGGTTTTCTCAGTATAAGCCCATCAGCAAAGTGGATCAATAATAAAACACACGTCCATTTTAGTTTCAGATGCAGAAGACTGAAAGTCCATCTGTGAAAAAACATTAAATATCTGATCGACTACAAGAGGCAAATAATAAAAAAAGGAAATTAATCAAAGAATCCAAAGAAAACACATATATTGTTCGCGTAAAGAAATCATTTCAATGTGATAAAATATTTATATGCATTTTCATAAGTGTCAACCAATACAAAATACAGAAAGGATGATGAAAAATGAAGACAAAGTCTTGCACCTGTAGACTGAATAAAACATAACCAGTCTGTTAATCTGAGGTTTAAAATCTCTGCGAACACAAAAAGAGCCGCGACAAAACATTTGTGTTGTGCAGATTCAAATCCATTCATCCACACTACGCTGCATATTAAACGTCACATATGATCTGCACAGCACTTTCAATTTCAGAAAAATTGACTTGAAAAATGACCTGTTAGGACGTCCGCAATGCTGGATCTGCATGTTAAATCTGCATTATAGACATGTTTGTTTGTTCTCACTATTAAAAAACAAGGGGTTCATATAACACACGGCTTTAAGACAAATGTTACCAACAGTCGTGAAATAAAATAAGCCATTTTATAAGAGAAAGGCTAAACCAGTCAGCATGAGCCTTTAAAGGTGAAGTATGTAATTTCTGTATCGCCAAATGAAATAAATGACTGTTTTCAAACAAGTTTTCCATCTACAATTTGACATTTCAGGCATGTTAAAACTGTTGTTCGGGAAAATCAACCGTTGAATGAATGGCTTATAAATGACTCTGCAAATTAAGCTTGAAATTAACATTTTAACATGGAAAAATTACACACATCACCTATAATAAAACCCACAGACATGGCTTATCATAAATTAGATTAAGAAGGAACATGTCTGTAAAGAATAAAATGTTCAAGTCCTTTAAATCTAAATACAAACTACATGGATGTGAGCTACTCTACAATATATTAACTGGTGTGATAACTGAACTGCAGTTCACCTTAAACTAACACTCCTCTCCTTTATATTTCACTGACTTTGCATCTCATTGTCCATCTCTGAAAATACATCTGAAAATGTAAAATAAAAAAAGTTGATGTTTAAAACTTTGCTCAGTGTCCAACGTCGCCCCCGGTTATAACACAGCTGACATCATGTAACACCGCAGGTAATGTTCAGTCAGTGTATGTCCGGCTTTAGGAGAGTCGAGGAGCAAAAGTGTGAAACTGAAGTCCTGTGACGTCCACCAGCTCCTACGTCAGTATTTATTGTGCCATTCACACTGTCCCACGCTCACCTCCTCGATGTCCAGGTTCTTCCTGGACCTGTAGACGAACTCCCCGATGGCCACGAACACGGAGAGGACGAGTCCGGCCGCCAGAACGATGAAGATTCCTCCGATGTTCTCCACACCCAGAGCGCTGGCCTCTTTACTGTCCTCCTCGGGACAGCCGTTTCCTCGCCACCACTTCTCCTTCATCATGTGGAGTTTCCCCTCCTCCTGTAACTGCAGGATGGCGATGGTCACCTTGTCACGATACGGGGAACCTGACAGAAACCCAGGGTTATTATCAGTATCTAAAACTAAAACCATGGAAAATAGCATCTCTAAAGACACCGGTCCTTCAAAACACATGAACATACACACACACACACACACACACACACACACACACACACACACACACACACACACACACACACACACACACTTCAAACGATCACGTTTGAATATTGTTTCACACATGTTTTAATATTTAGACCACTTCTATTATTGAGTGCCATCAGGATGTGAAGAGAGTTTACCAGTTTAACAAAACGTGTTTGTAAAATAAATTGCCTAACCTATCTTTAAATTAACTTATTTTATTTCAGCGAGTTGCTAACATTTTTCATTTTTGTTGTTTATTTCAGGATTATTATAGCCAGCTAAAACCATAAAAGAACATGTGTTACATGAAACAAACGTTAAATAAAATATTAAAAAAACGTTTTATTTCGGCTAGTTGCTTAGGCAACATTTCTAATTTTTATTTACTTTCCACTTGATGTACTAAAGTAACTAAAACGGAAATAAAAATTAATAAAAACTATATAGACCTAAAAAAAACTACTTAAAATGACAAAAACACACAAGACAACTAAAACTTTAATACAATTAAATCGAAAACCAAATAAAAATATAAAACGATGCAAAATATTAATATAAAACTATAATAGTATCTTAATGATACTAAAATAACACTGGTTTATTTGAAGTAATAAAATACCTAAAAATGTTTAAAAAAAATACTATATAAACATGTTTTTAAAAACACAAAGCTAATAAAAAATGACAAAAACAACAAAAATACTAAATCTTTAACTACAATATAAAAATTAAGATACAAAATAAACAAAAATATATTAAAATATAAAAAGGTACAAAATAGTGCAAAAATAACAATGCTTCAAGTCTATTTTTTTATTATTTTACAAGTTTAAAAGTGAATCAAATTTTTGCATTTCTGTAATCAGCATTATTCACCATATTGATCTATTGACACGTGAATAAATATGATGAAATATTACAAAATATCACTGTTTCAAATTATGGTTTCTCTAACTGAAAAAAAGTTTTTGACAACATATTTATAAAGATTTATTAGTAACAAGGCTTCATTTGTAAACATTAGTTAACTACATTAAAGTCAAGATTACCTAATGCACTGTGAACTGACATACTTCTATTAACTAACATTAACAAAGATTAATAAGTGCTCTAAAACACAGCATTAATCAGCGTTAACAAATGAGACCTTATTATTGATTTATTGATATATTTATTGATATATCCTAATTAAATGTAACTTAGAGACCTTAAGGAGAATTAGTATATGTGTGTGTGTGTGTGTGTGTGTGTGTGTGTGTGTGTGTGTGTGTGTGTGTGTGTGTGTGTGTGTGTGTGTGTGTGTGTGTGTGTGTGTGTGGTTTACATACCAAATCTGACCTTTAAAAATGATTTATTTCATCACTGGTGTAACTCAATTTACTCAGGTTGATTAAATCATATCATAAGTATAATTTTAAATTTTTATTATTTTTACATTTTTAAACAACACCAGGTGATTCAAATGCTACTACAGCTTCTTCTGAGACATTTTTGACCATCATAGTTTGAAGTGCGCGTACCGATAGGAGTGCCCACCCCGTAGCCCTTGGAGTCGATGAGTCCGCCGATCTGTGTGAGGTTGCAGTTCCTCTGGCTGATGTACTCGATGCTGGTGGACTCCATCAGGAGAGCGTAGTCTGTGGTCAACACACGCTGGATTCCCTCGCGGTTGTTCTTCACCAGCGCTGTGTTCTTCCGGCTGCTCATAAACGCCCACATCTTCTCATAGGTGGAGATCTTTGATTTCTGGGAAAGATATGTCATAGCTTTATTGTGCATGGGTTTGATTTCCAAGGGAATATATACCTAAATGACAAATGAATAAATTAAAAGGTTTAATGCAAGTATACTTGAAGGTGTGTGGCAGACTTTTGAAAAATACACTAATTGTGTCAGACATTGACAGACTTTACCGAATAAAATAAAATAAAAAACAAACTTTTATTTTTTTTTTAATAAAATTTCAGCAACAGCATTTTGAAAAAGACACTAATTGCGTCAGGCATTGACAGACTTTACCAGATAAAATAAAATAAAATAAAATAAAATAAAATAAAATAAAATAAAATAAAATAAAATAAAATAAAATAAAATAAAATAAAATAAAATAAAATAAAATACAATTTATATTAAAAGTTTAATCTGTACAAAACAAAGTGTTTTATTTTTTTTATACAAAAGCAACAGCATTTTGAAAAAGTTATATTAATCATAATATTTTATTTTTTTGTGCAAATTAATCTAGATTATTAGCCTTTGTTTTTGTGAGTATATCAATAATTTTATAGTTATGAATGTTAAAATAAAAGTATCAGTCACCAGGATTGTTTGTTTTATTGCTTTTATAAAATTTCTGCAACACAATATGATAAAAGGCACTAATTATTAATCATTAAAAATATTTGTATTGTTCTGCATATTTATCTAGTTCATTAGTCTTTTTTTTTTTTTGAGTATATCATATATTTTACAGTTTTAAATGTTGATCATCAAGTTAAGGAATAAAATAGGAGAGGTTGTATTATATAAGTATTTATAAGTATTTTTTAATATATTTTATTAATCAGATTCATAAAGCATCATAAAAAGATCTATTGGTGACATGTAAACTAAGTTTCATAGTTGTTTCTGATATGGTTCACAATATCACCTTCCAGGACCAGAACTATCCATTTTATAATCAGATTTAAGAGCCAAAACTATCACTTTCTATAAGACCATATTTACCATCTCTATTTTCAAAAAACATATGAAATTATTTACAGCCATAGAGCAAATTTTCCATTTGAAATGCAATGGTTTTTAGAAGATGAGCAGTGTTTCAGACACGTTTATTGTTTCCGCTGTGAATAAATGTACAGTACGCTGATCTTACTACTGGACTTCCTGTGCTTATGCCATAAAATCCTTCTTAGTCAGTGCTGTGACAGATGTCCTCATAACCCTCTCTTCCTCTATAAGCTGCTTTAATTCGCTCTGTACATGTTGAATTCCCGCTGGCTGAGGTTCGTGTCCTGTAATCATTCCCGCCAATCTGTGCATGTAAGATCACAGGTCTGAGTGTCTGGAGGTGGAAATGCTGTCAAAAACCACCTCTCTCAATTCAGTGCCAAACCAACGTATCACAAAACACACAGGTACTGCATCAAATGTTTAAACAGGCTAATTTTTGCATATCGTCACCTGCCTAAAATAAGTGCCTAAGTCATTTTTTGACAAAAAGGATTTTTTTGCATAAGTCATGCTGGCCACCTCTGGTAAAATCGCCCACATCCTCAGTTGAACAGATCATGCAATTCTACTGCTGTAGTGTAATGGGCAATGTCAAGAGTGTGACGTAGGCCATTTTATTTTGCCTAAGTCAAAAGACAATGAGACTAAAGGTGACGATACACAGGGCAACTTTTTGAGCAATGTTGCTGGGCAATCTTGCCGAGTGATTGTTGCTTGAGCACTTTCCCAATGAAAATGGGCAATACATTTCTATCTGGATAATTTAGATCGGTCGTGGGCCCTGTGTCTCATCTGGTTACCCGTTGGCGGCAAAATTGCCCAGCAATATTGCTCAAAAAGTTGCCCTGTGTATCATCACCTTTAGGCTATTTTACAAGCTCTTCAAGGTGGCAGCTGCATCAAGAAGAACAAAAATCTACTCAACCTCTGAAATAAGGTTCAGTTTTTTGTGTTTTCTGAGAAACCTGAAAAAATGACTTGGACAATTATTTTAGTAAGGTGACGATATGAAACCTGGATTGCCTGATCTAAAAGTTGCCTAACCTTAAAGAAAGTCATAGTGGATCCGTCCCTCACGGCACCGTACTCAATCTTGGTCTGTTTGGCCAGGTCATCGGCCGAGTCTATGGGCGAGTCCATTCGCTCCACGGTGAGGAAGGCGGCCAGGTTAGCCGTGTAGGACGAGATGATGATGAGGGTGAAGAACCACCAGATCCCTCCAACAATCCTGGTGGACAAAGCCTTGGGCATCAACTCCGATCCTGACACGAGAAATATTCAACCAGTTAACAAGCGAGAGGTTACAGTTTTTCTCAGTCGCTTTGGTGCATTTCTCACATCACTATTTACATTTGCACAACAGTTAGTTCAACCTCCACAACATTTAGTCATTTGTGCACATCCTAGTAGCAGTTTCTCATTCCTTCCAACAAATTGCAAATGCTTTTGGACATGCATCAGTTGCTTTCATACAACTCTCTGCTATTTGATAACATTATCATTTTCTTAAGTCATGTCAGTCAAAATTAACTATACTTGTGAATACTGAATAGTCATTCCATATAAAACTAATAGTCCTAATTTCATTGCTTGAGTCATTACATACAAAAATGTTGAACTAGTTGTCAAAATCTGTCATAAAAAAAAAAAAATCCTGAAAAAGTCTCCTAAATTGAACAATTTGCAATTGAGCAAGAGATGATATTCGCTGGGATGTAGATGAAATTATGTGACCAGACAGAGAGGAACGTCTGGATGTGCATGAATGATTACAGTCCTATGTATGTTGTATGTTCAGTTCCAATACAGTATATAGGCCTACTGCAATATTGTGTACAGTTGTGCACAGCTCTACCCAAAGGGAGTTTATGTTTGTTGTAAATAATGGTGTATTTTTTCTTTTGCACAATGCTGTGAAAAAATTAGAATTGCAAAGAGCATATGCAGTAAAAATGTGAAACATACATATATTCAGTGTCTTGTACTCAGTTACCTCATAAATACAGTAATGTGTAACTTTACTGTATTTTTTTCAAATGGCTGTGCAAATAGTATTTAGTGCTGTATTGAGCATTTTCAGGTAGTGTCACCAAGATCTGACTTTCATCATTGGAAAACATTTACAGAGTAAACTGTCATAATGAAAACATGACTAAGCCATTTGACTATCTTGTTCATAAACGATGGTGTCAGGACTTTTCATTTTGATGACACTGACACATTCATTGACATAAATACTTGCTTTTGAGGAATGGGCTATCCATTTTGAGCAAGTGACACGCTTTTGCAGGTTATCAACTAGGTCTTGCAGTTTGTACTAATTGTTTTGAGAACTGCATTAACTGTTGTGCAAATGTAAATAGTGTTATGAGAAATGCACCAAAGCGACTGAGAAAAACTGTAAAAATGCGGGTTAAAAATCAAGAATGTTTTTCGCTGTTTTATAGTTATTTTCTTTCGACATGTGTGTTCAAAATAAAATTAAATAAAATTAAATAAAAAGTTAAATTCATTTACATTTTTTATTTCATGTAAAAAAATAAAAATAAATAATTAAACAAATAAAAAACAAAAAATGTAAGTGGTTAAACCAAAAAAATGGTTTCCAATCACAAATATAATATAGTTTACAGTATATAACTATAATATAGTTTTTATCTAACATAAAAAATATAGATAGATAGATAGATAGATAGATAGATAGATAGATAGATAGATAGATAGATAGATAGATAGATAGATAGATAGATAGAAATACAGACAGATAGACAGACAGATAGATAGACAGAAATACAGACAGATAGATAGATAGATAGATAGATAGATAGATAGATAGATAGATAGATAGATAGATAGATAGATAGATAGATAGATAGATAGATAGATAGATAGATAGATAGATAGATAGATAGATAGATAGATAGATGATTAGATGATAGATGATGATTAGATGATAGATAGATTGAGGGGAGTGGTTAAGCGTTTCCCAACCCAAGCCGTCAAACCTACATCATCAGAGAAGGAACGCCATGCCAGACCGGAAGTAACTTTTCAGACTTTGATTAAAGATTACGACGGCAAACAATTTTTTTCTGTGAATTAACTTGCACGGATACATTTTTCACCACAAGACTAGTAATATGCGCTAACAAAGTAAATAGGGTCAATTCTGATTTCAGTTGGACTTTAAATCTCATACCCTGCTGCATAAGAGCTCCAACACCAAACCAGACACTGTTGATCAAGGTGAAGTTGTTCTCGACCACATCAGAGTCAGGGTTGCAGGGATGAGGGTTGTACCATTCATACGGAGTAAACCTGCAGAGACACACACACACACACACTCAACATTTACTGTATACGCACATAACTCACATTTCAATATATGACATTTGTCATTGATGACAGAACCACTGAATTATAGTTTTCAGTCAAAGTTAATAATAAGGTCCCTTGATGTAATTTGAATTATCTACATAAAATTCTTAAAAAATTCAATGTTAACATATTTTAATGGTTTCCTACTTGCCAACACTAACAGATTTTGCTTGTGAAGTTTAAAACAGAGACACTAATAAAACAACACAACACTTACATTTTTTTTTAAATCACAATATCCACAATTATTGTTCAGTTTATCAGCAAAATCACAATCACCACAGATTTATTGTGAATATTCAATATAATACCTCTAATATTATCAGCACTAACCGTCACCAACAAAATGCCAGCCATTATTTCACAATACATGTCAGATAAACTGTATTTCGCTCAGACAATAAACTCAATAATCTGATATTGCATCATTGTTTTTGATTTGATTATGTAATTTGCAATGCGTCATGGTCTCTCAGCATTTTCTCCTTCTAACATTTTGCCCTGATCTTTCGCTGGTGTATTTGCTGTCCTGACCGCTGTTTGACTTCTCTATATGACTTTATTACATTTCTCACACTGCTGTCCAGACGACAGATCTTGCTTAAGTGGAAAATCCCCCATCACTATCACATTCTTGATGGATTTATAATACCTCGTATTTCATTAGATTCGAGAAAATTAGATATTCCCTCCATCAACCCAACACATCATTCTCTAAAACCTGGACTCCCTTTCTAGCATACATACTCGTAACTCCATAACCCCATTTAACTGATTAACCCTTTCCACTCCAGACCATCTGGACAATATGTGGCGCTGAATATTTTTGTATTTCTTTGTGCTTTACTTTCATGTATTAAACTGATTATTCATATTTTCCATTTTAATTTTCACATGTAAATGATTTTACAATAAACAATTGTTTGTTAATTCTACCAATGAGTCCACCCTCATTAAAAAAAAACTAAGTTTGTATTGCAATGTTATTCATCTTGGAGCTGATATGGGATTAAAGACAAATGGGAAAATATTTTCTGAATCAAATATGCTTAAAACAAAAATGTGGCTGCTCACTGTTGGACTCTACAGCAAATATTTTTGGCTGTTACATGTTCAAATAAATCAAATAAATAAATACCACTCACATATATAAATACAGTATATATATATATATATATATATATATATATATATATATATATATATATGAGACAGTACTGATAAAACTGATAAAATACTGAATACTAATCAAATTTACAAAGCAATCTTTTATATTCGAGATAGATTGTTCTCAATTAACATGTTCTCAACTTATTTCATGTTATATTCTTTTTCCCACACAGGGCCGTATTGGAGGGGCCCAGAAATGTATTTTGTCTATGTCACAATATGAGGTAAATCTGGCCCTGTTCCCACCCACAAAAAATAAAGGTTTTCTTTAAAGATTTTTTTTGACACCCAATAAATAGCCCAAATAGAGGCCCAGAGTCCAAAAACAACAAGACCCAAAGACCAGGCGGGAGAACAAAGGAGGAATTTAGATATTACAATACCGCAGAGAGGAAAAATATATATAGAGAGAGAGTTGAATGACAAGATTAATCCAGACAAATATGATATTTCTGAAAAGATTGAGTTTTTCAATTTGGGCATTATAAATACTGGACATGTGCTTGAATTTGACAGAAACGTTTTTAAGAAAAGTGAACTGAAGTTTTAGAAAAGTGAACTGAAGTTTCAGAAGAGTTAACTGTAATAAAAGTACCACTGCATTTGCATTTAAAATGAGCTGGCCAAGTTTTTGAGCTGGGCAGTAAAACACGAGCTAATTAACCGCAAAACATATAGAAGCATGAAACCGGTCCAATTTGAAGAATTGAATCCAATCTAAAGGTTAAAATGTGTTAAACTGATCAGTACCTGGCGATGACGAACAGCACACAGCTGACCCCGAGGCAGGCCAGCAACACGTACATCCAGATGTCCGGAGAGAGCGGGTTCAGGAACGAGAACACACCTGGATTCGTGCCATTGGGTTTGTGGTAGAGAATGGAGATTCCCAGAGTCATGAAGGGCTTGGAAAAATCGATGACTTTCTCTCTCACGTAAGTGATGGTGAGCGGCGCTACGGCCAAATCTGCCACCTGTAATGAAGCCAGTGAGAATTAATTCATAGGAACTTGCTTGACTCTTTAAGATCAGGGGCCGGTCTCACGAAGCTATTTTAGACCGGTCTATAGTGTTAGACTAGTCTAAAATTTGCTCATAGACTAGTCTAATGCAAGTTAGACTGTTTCACAAAAATAAATACTGACTTAATTTAGACCAAAAAAATTAGACACCTTAGGCCCAGGCTAACTTACTGTAGGTCTAAGACTCTGTTACCTTGGCAACCAGCAGTAACAATCAGTTACATTTAGGGGTGTTCGGTTCCGTTTTTTTTGGAGTCGACTCCGACTCCTAATTTTGGAGTCGGTGGAATCGACTCCTCGACTCCATTTACTTTGAATTAAAATAGGGTCAGGATTCAGAAGGTGCGTCTCAATATGCTTCCTCGTTTCCTCACTTCTCGCTCGTATGTCCTACGACCCTGAAACCGATCGAGCTCCGCTCTCATGTAGGACATCTAAATTCTTTAATTCCACCGGGAGGAGGGCGAGGAACGAGGAGGCTTCCTGAGGAGTCAAGAGCGAGGATACAATGTTTCCTATACTAAAATGTTTATTCAACTAAACCTTATAAATCCCCCTCCTTTTCACATCGCAGCTTCTTCAAATCATATTCAAGTGTGCAATATGTTAGTACTGAATTACGTTTTATCTTAATTAAATATTTATCTGGGACTGTACAGGAAAACATATAACTAGCGTTACAGCGTTTACCTCATCCATCTCATCTTGACTGGTGCTTGGCCGTTGAAGACTTGCGAGTTCTGTTTGATGAAACGCTTTCAAGTGTTTCCACATGCACGACGTTTAACTGTTGAATTTTAAACAACGTTTACAAAACTATAAAAAAACAACAAAAAAAACTATCTATACATTATTGTTCTTTGTTTTCCTGGCATTACTTATTTTTTCCTCTCATTTCTTTATCTTTTTGTTTTAATTTCCGTATCTTTACATTCATTATTTTCGTTATAATGAACTGTTGCTGTGTTGAACTTGAAAAAAACACTCAACACTGGGTTCTCAATTCCTGACCTGGAGTCGATTTCCGACACTAGGGCTAGTGAGAGTCGAGGAATCGACTTTTTTGGAGTCGACTCCCCATCTCTAGTTACATTACAAACTGCCAAAAGAAAAGGGGAAATGGCTCATAATTTAAACATTTCTTCTTGTTACTTCATTCTCCGCTAAATTTCCCACGTAAAATGTCCTTGTAACTGTTATACTCCTCCAACAAACACATATTTTCCGTTGGGGTAAACTGCACCGAGCGGTTGAATGCGCTTACGCGATCCGCCATGTTTTTTGTTTTGAAAAGTGTCTTATTTTACCCAGAATGCATTGCAGTGTAGTCCTACTTAAGACAGTCAGAGTCTTAAGTGCTTTGTGCAACGGTCTGATTTAGATGTCTATCTGAAGTCTGACTATCTACTATATCTAAGCCACATCAAAGTCTATCTTTGTGAAACCGGCCCCAGATGAAACGGCTAGATGAGGACACTAGCATGCATATAGCCATGGACTAAAAGCAGCAAAACTCTTTATTTTGGCTTACATGATCGATTAGCTCTCTGACCATGCCGTTCCACTCTCCTTTGTCATTCTGGGCTCCATATTTCCCGTCAGACACCAGTTTGACCTCATAGGAAAAGCCCAGGATGTTGGACAACTCCTTCAGCAGGTCCAGACAGTATCCTTCAAAGCGGTCGTTCCCATACAGCGGCTTATCTGACTTCTTGTACATCACATATGGGTTTTCCTGCAAGGGCAACAACACTATCAGCTCCAGCATGTGCAGTCTCTAGGTCTTGCTGATGTGAGTCGGCTGATTCCTACCAGAATCGTGGTGACAACGAGTGTCCGGTTGGCCATGGAGTCGGTCACGTTGGCGTTTTTGTCTTTGTTGCTGTCTGTCAGGTTAAGGCCAGTGTTTGAGTTCCACACACCAATCTAAACAGAAGCAAAACCACAGTAAAAACATTTCATGCTTTTTAGAGGACAGATTAAAGGAATAATTCAGCCATTATAAACCTGACTGGGATGACACTATTCATTTAAATATGATCAGAGATTTTAAATGTATGAGTATTCAGTATTCAAATGTCTGTTTGGTGAATTGTGTAATTTCTGAATTTCTGAATTATAAAATATAATATAATTAAGAGATATGTACTGTATATGTATACATATACATATGAAGTGCAATCTGAAATTTTCTTCTAGAATGATCATTTATATCAAGCTTGTATATTTAAGTTCAGTAATTTCACTTAAATGCCAATGAACATTATCTATTAATTGTCATTTAAGTGAAATCACTGAACTTAAATGTACAAGCTTGATAAAAATGACCATTCTAGAAGAAAATTTCAGATGGCACTTAGAGGCTTTTGCATCTGAACTCTTCATATACACACACAAACACATACAGTATATATACACACAGTATATTTATATTATATATATGTATATTATATAATATAATTATGAGATATGTACTGTATGTATATACTGTATATATACATACATATATAACATAATTATAATAACATTATTATGAGATACAAATATTTTCTTAATAAATTATATAAAAAAACACTTTGAACACTTAGCCTACATAAAGTTATAAATTAGTTTAATACATTCTATAAATCTACTATTTATTTATTATATAAATACACTTAATTATGTTTTCCTAACAATAACCTTGTGTTGATATTAAATAAATAAAGACATTTATTAAATATTTTCTTTACTTCTTGTAAATAAATAAATAAATAAATAGACTAACAAACAAATAATGAAAACAAAAACACTTCAGTTTGAAGTCTTACAAGGTAAAAGGAAAACAAGACAAGGGAAAATAAATTGAAATAAATGAACCAAATTAATGCTTAATGTCTGAGGGAAAATAAATCTAGAGAGCAATGAGCCTTAAAACAGTGCAGAAAACAGACTGAATTTTTTAGTTATCTACCACATATATTATTGAGCAAAAGCAAGTGCTTCACATCCCCATCATCCCTCTATCAGTGCCTTCTTTTACATGATCCACTGATATAAATCCAGTGTCTCCTCTGAGATTCTCTCTGTGTACCGCAGTATAGCTTCATTTGCTACGCTACGTCACCACTGTCTGAACGCTCTTTTAAAACATACATTAAGAGAGTGTCTTGGCGTGCGATTAGTGCTCATAAACAGATGTTTAATAAAACGAGCTCTCTGCATTGTTGACTCTATGAGTGATGTGATATTTCATAACTGCATGCAGAGCTCTTGGAAGCTGCCGGCTTTGAGCCACAGACTGAGAGTTTGAGTAATTGAGTAATAAGTTGAAGTAATAACTTTGAGTGTCAAAAAAATTAAGTATAATCCATAACTAAGCCATGTGTCTCTAATGAGACTTAAAACAAATCTATAAACCAGCACAAGAGGTGTCAGCAGGTTGAGGGGCACGGATGAAAAAAGTACCATGGTAATACCATGCTTTTTAGAAAATAACATGGCAATCATTCAGTACCATGGTACATTTTGCAAAGGGAAAAGGGACTTGAACGTCACATTTCTGATATTCAATCAATACAAACCTTCCTCCATACTTTGTTAAAACGACCACTTTCCATAAACTGCTTGTGAAAAGAAAAGAAAAAGCCAAGATTTGACATGTACAGTATGATACAGATATTAAGATACGTGGCTTAGACAGGTGAAGATCGCGGGAGCATCTTCTGCTTTTACCTTTTCCATCCCATCCTCTTTCAGACTGATGATGTCGAGATCAAAATCTTTCCTCAAGCCGTCCGTCTTGTTTATAACTATCTGTCCGGTCAGGCCGTTCCACTGAGCCTGCAGAAGTGAGGAGACGAGAACATGAGGGGGTCGTAATAGCTCGGCAGCATTATTATCATCATCATTATTGAGAATGTGTGTTTGGCACAAAACCAGCCCAGTGTTTATAACTTTACTTGGCTGTTTTAGCTCACACACACTGTCGTGCGTTTTGGGGGACTTTCTGACATAATTTTTTATAGTATAGGCCTTGGGTATAAGATTGAAAGAGAGAGAGAGAAAGAGATTCTTAATAGATTATTTTAGTCAAATTAATTTTAGTCAAAAAAATAATTAAATACATTAATTCATAAAATAAAAATATGATTAATTTAATGCATTTTATAAATAAAAAACCTTGTATTTATATTAAGTAAATAATCATATTTATTAAATAAAATAATAAAATAATTAATTTAATTTAATTTAAATATTAATTTAATAAATTATTGTAAATAAAAAATAATTCTAAAATACATAAAATTATTTGTTATATTATTCTATTATTATCATTTATTTAATGAATTCTTAATAAGTAAATTAATTAAATAAATTAATTCATTCAAAATATAATTAATTTAATACATTTTATAAATGAATGTATTTATTTATTTATTATATAAAACATACAATTATTTTTCTAACAAGCACTTCGAATTTATATTAAATAAATCAATATTTTTATAAAATAAAATTATTATTCATTTAATGAATTATTGTAAATAAAAAAATAAAAAAAATAATTGTTAAATACATTAAATTTTTTTTCCCATTATTCTATTATTATTATTAATTCAATGAATTCTAGTAAATAAATAAATAAATAAATAAATAAATGACAAACGAGCACTCTGTAGTGCCAGGACCTTGAGGATAAGGCTTGTAATGTGTAAAGTCAAATTGAAATGTAAAGCATAATTTCCTTGGTTACTCATTACTCCCTAATTTGTTTCTACGGTTACTTATGATTTACACCTGTGTCTTGTTTAGTTCTCAGTGTGTTTATACTCCCTGTTTGGCGTCTATGTGCGGTTAAGGTTTATATTTCTCCAACAAATCCCTGTTCTCTTTGCTTATTTACTTAAATAATTAAACATTATTTATAGTGCCCGCTACCACTACACGTGTCTTCAACCTTGCTACCTTCAATATTTATCTCTGCTTTTTATCATCTGTCTAAAGCAGCCTCATTCACCCAGTGACAAACAGCGAAGAGAAACAACCGAGAGATCCATAGATCACAAATAGTCACAAGAGCAATAGATCAGCGCTGTTCTGCAAGGAGTTGTTAGCAAATGGACTCTATAATGAACCTCACGGAGTGGATACGTTTGGATACTCTCCAAATGGAGAGACCGATCTCCCCAACAGTGGATCTTCCCAGAACATGTGAATTTACAAGGATGCAGCGCCTATATAGTCAACAGACATTCAGTAAAGCCTGATGTGCAAATCCAGTGGATTATTTCTTTAATTTGCTGTGGGGTGGGTAGTAGCATTCATAATCTTCACTTACAGTAGTGGAGATCTTAAAAGACTTGCTCCATATACTTACACTGAGGCCGCATGACCTTTGTCCAGATTTGTTCTAGTCATTATTCTCTAGTGTAAATCTCACTAGATCCTTCCTTTTTATCACATCCTGCTCTCGATCGCATGTACAGTGAGCTCCAATTACCAACAGGCCAAGATTAAACACACCAGACCCAGCTGTGCTAGCCTGTACTAACTGTAAGATCAAGAAGATGACATCATCATCATCATCACCACCAGCACTGGATTAAAGAACTTCAGAGATGCATTAACTAACATCGAGTTCAGTGAAAGTGTCAGAAAACATCTCTTTTGACAGAGCTGTGCAGGAATGGAATTAAAATTTAACAAAACATTTTGTAATCTGGAAAAAATACATACAAACTAAACTAAAAAGATACTTTTATGGCTCTAAAACTGTTTTTTTTATTTAAATTAATGAATTTAATAATAATAATAATTGTTTCTGTTATTGGTTGTTTAAATAAATTATTTATAAATTATTATAAATAATACATTAAGTTGTTTTTAGTTTGCTTTTAAAATACCTGTCAATTCATGATTAACAATAATAATGATGATGATAATAATAATAATAATAATAAATTCATTCCTTTTTTGTTTTTACTATTATTATTATTATTTAAAACAAATGTATTAAGAAATTAAAAATAATCATAATAATAATATTTATTGTTGTTGTTGTTGTTGTTTTTTGTTCATTTTTTTAAATACCATAAATAATACATTTTAAAACCTTTAAAACCCATCTTCCTTAAACAGGAGCATGCCAATAAATGACAGAAAAATAAAATAAAATAAAAACTATGATCCATTCCTTGCTGCTCTCCATGATCTGTTTATTAAAGTAAATAGGCAAAAAAGGAAAACTATTTTGAGACAATATAAAGCGAAAAATATCTGAGGAGAACAACATAAAAAAATATATATTTACATAAAAAAACTAACCAAACCTACCCAATTATTGTAAATAAATAAATAAATAATTGTAAAATACATTAAATATTTTTTTCCCATTATTCTATTAAAAAATAATCATTTCCTTCCACACCGGTCATGGTTCAGACAAAAAGGTAATCCCACCCCCAAATTCGAGAGATTATTCGCTGCAAAGACGATGGGTGGAGCTAGAAGATCCAAAAACCAGGGTTCTCAAGTTTTATCAAAATCTTGGAGTGAGATCACATGCGGTTGGGGGAGGAGCCCTAATGGAGCCCCGCCCCCACCTGTCCCCGCCCCCCAATTTTACCCCTTGTTCATAATTAACCAGCACAAATTAAAAATAACAATTGGTAAATCTGATAAATGACAGAGCAATTAATCACATCAAATATACTCTTTAATGTTATATTTCAAAATTACAACTAAGTTACAAAAATTACAAAAATATAACAAATTGCTCCAAACAGTTTGGAAAAACAAATATTTTTGCATTTTGAATGTGTCTAGTCGAAATGGTATAATGATTTATTGTGTGGTGGGACATTGAGAACAAATGACATATTATTAAGGTATGTTAGTGTGTTTGTGTGTGTGTGTGTGTGTGTGTGTGTGTGGACATGTTTTTCTACACCGGTGGGGACTTAAACCTGAATGCACACAGACTCATGGGGACTTGTGTCACCGTGGGGACCTAAATTGAGGTCCCCATGGGTACAAAAGCTTATAAATCATACAGAATTAGTTTTTTTGAAAATGTAAAAATGCAGAATGTCTCCTGTGATGGGTAGGTTTAGGGATAGGGGCAGTGTAAGGGGACAGAATATACAGTTTGTACAGTATAAAAACCATTACGTCTATGGAGAGTCCTCACAAAGATAGTGCACCAGACATGTGTGTGTGTGTGTGTGTGTGTGTGTGTACACACAAGAGTACACACTCCAGCTTATGAAATGTGTTTTGTGTTGCTAGTGTTTGAAAAATACAAATGCATGGCAATCAATGATTAAAGTAACGTTATGTTTTGACAGGATATAAAATATTACCCAGAGCACTCTTGCTTTAATATGTATGTCTTAATGTAACCAGAAATACTATTAATACAGTATAATATATAATATAATTTAAAATAAAATAAATACATTTAAATTTATTTAAAATAAAATGAAGAAATACATCTTCATTCCTTCCCATACCCACTAACATTTCCCTTAGTTTCAGATAATGTAAGCTAGCCAAACTGAGCCAAAGCTTCTGGCCTGGTTGCAAAGTAGTTGTAGAGTTTTTGACTGCATCAATAATAATGTATACTATGGGCTATATATGAAATGTTCCAGCCTTAAAAATGTTAGACGAGCTTCCGTCCAACTTACCTTCTCCATCACGACGTGTGTTCGCGCGATGTTGTTGGTTACCTAGTAACGAACGTACGGTGGCCGAGAATGTTCCGTCAACTTCCGTGTGTTCGCGCATCTATGTTGCCTAGTAACGAACGCAATCTGGCCGAGATACGTGCTGGCGGCAGGAAACTTCACTTTGTGTGCCCGCGCCTCATATACAACGTTATATATAAAGCTTGTAGGACAACTTGGTTGGCATTGCCTTTTCAGCGTGAGAAATACACGGTGTGGCGTGTGAGCGTGTGAACTGGTTGAATTGCGTGTGTCTCACGGCCAATGCGTGAGACTTGAGAACCCTGCAAAAACACCCTAACCTACCCATAACCCCATCACTAAACACAATAACCCCATCACTAAACACAACTCCACCCATAGGTCCACAGAGGTGGACGTCATTTGGCTCTTGCCAAATTCACGCTATTGGTTGAGTCCACGTTATATCGGCCCATTCGGTTACAATTCCATTGTGTGCCTCTAGTGGAGCAGAAATGACACGCTTCACCTTTAAATGCAGAGATCCCCAACTATAATGAGTTCACCCGCACAGCCAGCATCAGTAATTCAGCTGGAGCCATTACACACTCGACTCGTCCAACACATTCATCCTCCAGCCTGCAATGCCAACATGCTGACTCAACAATACCTCCTCCAAAACAGGAAGACAAGAACGCTTGGAAGATGTCATTGAGAGAGAGAGAGTGTCTGTACATAAATCACCGCAGCTGTTTAGAAGTGCCTCAAAACACTTTCCAGAAAACTGAGTACTCATGCATTTGGACTGAACCCTCTATCCGAGTTCAGGAGTGTCTGGTACAGTTTAAAAGATTATATACGATAATACTGTCATCATTTACTCATCCATGTGTCATTCAAATGTAAACGATGAGTAAATGATGACTGAATTTCCTTTTTGGGTGAACCTTTTCATTTTGATCACAAGTGTTTAAAGAGATGTTTAGAGTCATTTCAACCTAGAGTCCTTTGCACCATGACCTCGAGCCAAACCCCGAACATTATTAAAGTTAGAGCTTATTTAGAGGTATCAGCCGGATGGCTTAGTGATTTTTCCCAAATCACGGAAGTGACGTTGACGTCCGGGTTAGCGTTAGCGTGAGCCGTCAGGCAAGTTATTTAAATAAACTCCTGATGTACTTACAAACTTTCCAATGTCTCGTTTTATGAGTACAGAACCTATTTGTACTACTGTATAAGTTTGGACCATTCTGGACATTATTAGTGGGGTAATTTACGAGATACAACCTTGGATCCATTAGCACTAAGCCATTCGGCTGATATCTCTAAATAAGCTCTAACTTTAATAATGTTCGACTGAGGGGAAAAAAGGCTTCTGGGGGGTGTTTGGCTCGAGGTCATGGTGCAAAGGACCCTAGGTTGATTTACTCCAAATCCTCCCTTTAAGCAGGAGCATTTACCTCTTTGAACAGGCTGATGAACCTGGATCCGAAGCGCCAGGGTTTGTGGCGGTGACACTGCAGTGAGCTCACGGTGATCTGAGACGCTCGCTGGGACGCGGCTGCGACCATATACACCGCGTCGTACATCAACGCTGCTTCAGTCTGAGGCACACACAGAGACATGATTCATCAGACATGCTACTACACTAGATCAATCTGTTCAAATAATGACTCACTTCTTTCTAAATTCAATTCTGGTTTCAAAAGACACTTGATATTAAGAAATATTATCGATTTTACTACACTGACACTGAGAACAAGAGATCAGCAAGAGAACAGGGGACAAGAGATCCCCTGATATTATTGTAAAGCGCTTTGGATGTACAGTAGTACATATGAAAGCGCTATATAAATGCCTCATTCATTCAAGAAAACTTGAATTGACGGACACTTATTGAACTGAGCTGAATCAACACTGAACTGACTCAAGTTGAATAATGACACTATTATCTTCTATAGAGCTGCTTTACAGTTCAACTGAGTTCATTCCATAACTGATGAACTTTGCAACATTGACACTGTTACTAAACTGAATTAACACTGAACTAAACTGAGCAATCGTTTTCTTCTGTAGAGATGAAATTGGATTTGTTTCATAATTGAAGAATTTTTCGTTATTTTCGTGTCTATTAATGTGAAACTGCTTTGAAACATCAGTATATAAACAAGTGATATTATGACATATATATATATATATATATATATATATATAATATAACTCATTTTTTTTCTTGGTTATGTTAAGGAAACATTCCATTTTATCATTCTACATCCACCAAGATTATGGGAATGTTACTTTTGAATGTTTTCTGAACATTCCGAAACATTTAAACATTTACATTTAACATTAACAAAATGAACATGAACATCGAATTAAAACGTTTCCAAAAAAAAAAAAAAACTCCTTGAACGATGTATATAAATAATGTTGGTAGCACTTTACTTTACAGTCCTGTTCCGCATGTACATATGTACTTATTACAGTTATTATAATAACTGTAATAACTAGGCACCTACCCCTAAACTTATCCTTAACCCATGTAGTTACCTTATATGTGACCCTGAACCAAAAAACCAGTCACATGGGTCAATTATTTGAAATTGAGATTTATACATAACATGAAAGCTGAATAAATAAGCTTTCCATTGATGTATGGTTTTTTATGATAGAGATACTACTATTTTAAAAATCTGGAATCTGAGGGTGCAAGAAAATCGCAACATTGAGAAAATCTGCTTTAAAGTTGTCCATTTATGTTCTCGATTGTGCTGCATTCACTCACAAAAATAAATGTTTTATATATTTACGGTAGGAAATTTACTAAATATCTTCATGGAACATGATCTTTACTTAATATCCTAATGATTTTTAGCATAAAAGAAAAATCGATAATTTTGACCCATACAATGTATTGTTGGCTATTGCCACAAATATACCCGTGCGACTTGTGACTGGTTTTGTGATCCAGGGTCACATATTACCAGTACTTTCTTGGTTTAGTAAACTGTATGTTAAAGGTCCCATGACATGAAATTTTCACTTTCTGAGGTTTTTTAACATTAATATGAGTTCCCCTAGCCTGTATATGGTCCCCAAGTTTCTAGAAATTTCAATTGATGTAAATCAAGCTTTTGCTATCTTTCTCTGCCTTTGAGAAAATGGAAGCTCAATCGCGATGATCTTGAATCTCCTCCTTGTGACGTCATAAGGAGGAATGTTACCTCCCCTGTCTCTGCTTTGCCCGCCCAGAGAATATTTTCCGCCCATGAGAAAATGAGCTAGGAAGGAAGTAGGAACGCGCGCGCGATTTTAGTTTGTCCACGAGAGATATCATGGCTTTTGAGCGAGCGAAGCATAACAATTGCTCAATAATTGGATGTACAAATGAACACCGAAGGGTCAATACAGAGCTGGGCTTGCTGAACGTCTGAAACTAAAGTCTGGATCACTCTCTTTGGCTCAGCTACACACCTCGGACAAGTAAGCTAAGTCAACTAATGATATATAAGTGTGTTGCTTTACTGTTTATGGTTGCCTAGACTGTTACACGTAGAATGTGGCTGTCACATTAGCCATGCAGCTATGAAGTTTATCTGTGTGAATACACACACTGTAACGCGAGTGTTGTACACTTCTTTGTTATTTGGATAACCGTTCTCCTGTTGGTTATACGGCACGCGCGATATCCGCATTTCAAGATCGCAGAGCTTGATGTAATTGTAATAAGATAAATTACAGATGTTACAGATCTCTCATGAAAAGGCAACAGTAGGTTAGCGTTAGCTACATGATAATAACTGTAAACCATCCGAATAAAGTACCGTATCCAGACATAATATTTTAAACTAACCATTCGGAAACGTCCTGCTGGAGCCGCTGAGTTGTTGCTTCTCCATCCGGATCAGATTCTGGGTCAAACTGAAATGCTTGAACGAGTCGACTGCGTGTCTTCGTGCCATTAATATATCCAACGTAAACATGCACGGACCGGTACCGTTGCGCAAGATGGTCAAGGCCACACCCACCCTCCACCTTGCGCTGCCTTTCTCCTCCTCATTAGCATTTAAAGCTACAGACACCGAAACGGCCTGTCTGAAGGAAGCTCATTCTGGGACTGGCTTGTAGTGTCTATAATTCTGCACCGAGACTGAATTTTTGAAAAGAGATTTCAGATACAGTACTAGGGACCACTAAGGCCTATATTAAAGCCTACAAAAAATAGCATGTCATGGGACCTTTAACGCTTTGAGAACATTATTAAAGACCAGGCAACGTCAAAATACCATAGTGTTGCTTTGTACCATTTTACTGTATTTAATACTAGAATAGAGTAAAACTTGACTATCTGTAATATGATGATATATAAGTAGAGGATGGACAGACTGTCATCATTCCGTCCAGCAGGCCGGTCTCAGGTTTAGGTGGAGCCTGCAGTCGCTCCATGGACCATTTCTCCACCACTGACGCCACCTGAGGGTTGCCGATGTTGAGCAGACGGAAACCCGTCATGTTCACCCCGCTGTATCTGTACGGCTCCAGGTCCAGCGCAAACAGATCCTGTGGCATATATATCAACACATGAACTCACTCCTTACAGATGAAATTAAATGCTTTAGAAAGAATATTTGTTTTCAAGCTATTGAGTGCCGCAGGGATGACGTATTTTTGTAGGCCAAACCCCAGAAATGAGCATTTTAGCACGTCCGGTTCCATCGTCCTGAAGTCAATGAGTTTTTGTTTAAATGCCTGAAATAAGGTCAGGTTAACAGAAGCTCAAGATATTTTCATGTTTTATTCTACAACATAAAGCACAGCAGTAAGTTGGGTGATCATGGTATAGTTTGTTGATAACACTTTACAATAAGGTTCATTAGTTAACATTAGTTAACTACTTTAGGTAACCTGAAATTAGAATGAACAATACTTCTACAGCAATTATTAATCTTAGTTAATGTTAATTTCATCATTTACTAATATGTTATTAAAATCAAAGGTTGTATTTGTTAACATTAGTTAATGCACAGTGAACTAACATGAACAAACAATGAATAGTATGGATGCACCGATATTAACTTTCTGTCCAATACCGATAACCGATAATTCTTTACATTTGAAAGCCGATAACCAATATATTGGCCGATTAATCTAAATCAAAATTTTTATATGATTTTTGAGATCCTGATTACAAAACAAGTCACCATTAACAGCCATGTCTCAAACACACAATTATAATGATGTTCTCATTATAATGTAATGTAGTCTTGTGCTGCACATGTTGCACTTTACTGTATTTTCCTTTTTGAAGTAATTTCGAGCAATTCAACCCCTTAATAGCGAACAGTGTCCATCTGAAGTGCCTCAACTGAAGGAAATAATCCATTATTTGTCGGCTTAAATATATCGGCCAAATTTTCTTTTCGGCCATAACATAAAAAATGAACATATATCGTCCGATACCGATATGGTGGCCGATATATTGTGCCTCCCTAATGAATAGCTGTATTTTTATTAACTAACATCAACAAAGATTAATTAATACTGTAATAAATGTATTGCTCATTGTTGGTTCATGTTAGTTAAAACATTAACTAATGTTAACAAATGAAACATTATTGTAAAGTGTTTGTTAATAGCCTAACTTTTGCTTTTTACTTCTGATGACTATATTGAGACTTCAAAATACATAAAAGTTGTGTTCACTAGTGAATATTATCATAATGAACAAAATGTGTAACAATCAAATTTGTTCATAACAGAGCTTTTTTTTTTTTTTTGCCAACAATCCAAAAAAAGGAAAATGGAAAAATCCTATTGGGTTTTTATCAGGGGAACCAGGGTTACAGGTTGGCCTACAAAAATACATCCTCACGGCAGCATCTAGTGACTGAAAACATTGCAGAACACTAAATGCAAACCAGCAGAACACATGCTGTTGAAAATCCCTGTCAAAACAATGACAAAACCAAAGAAAAACTCAAAGAAACCATGTGAGAAACTCACCAGAGTGGTGAAAAAGAAATGGTAGTATTCTGTCATCATGCCCATAGACAACAGCTAGAGCAGAAAGAGAGAGAAAGAGGAGAACGTGTTAAACCTCCTTCTGCACCCGCATACTCATAAAATGAGCATTAGATATCTAAAGACACACATGTACAGTATTTGCTCTGACCCCACGAGACCTGAAATCAAAACACTGGAATAAAGCATGACTGTGTCTTTTTGTAACATCAGCCACAAAGTGGAGCAATCAAACGCATCACATTTGATGGGGATTTAGTTTAGGGATTTGTATTTGTATTGCTGTAACACGGTAAATGGGATTTGATGATGTCAATGAATGACATCAGACATCGGTGAATAATGTCAGAACATCACACAATATCAATTCAAAACAGGTCATGCTTTAGTCTTTTACTTTACTACTACAATCTCTTTACTACTCAATTTTTAAACAAGGCTTTGTCTCGACACTCAAAAATTGCAGTCAGTTAAATCAGTTTTTCTTAAATCAAGATAAATTTAGTCGAGACGCCAACATACTTAAGATATTAAGTCTTGTTTTCTAAAAAAAACTAATAATTCATCACAATAAAGAGAGTTCATGCTTAAAACAAGAAAAACATCTGCCAATGAGGTCAGAAAAAATAAGCTTTATTCATTGCAGTGCATGAATGCATTCAAACATTTAAACTGGAATGTTTGCTTCCTCGATTCAAATTGAAATTAAATTTAAAATGGAATTGGGATTGGAAAAGGCCATCCCAACCCAGCTGTGAATGTCGCTCAGTCCCGGTGTGTTACTGTACCTGTTTGAGGACGTCTGCTCCGGTCTGGTACGAGCAGTCAAAGATGACACAAAACTCTTTCCCCTTCTTCATCTCTTTAAGAAGCGGCCGGGCATCTTTACTTCCTATCGGTAACTGCCGGATTTTGATCTTGATACTGTACCGCGACGGAGCCTTGATCAGCTCCTGAAGACGAATTAGCCCTAAAAATAATGCATAGACAAAATCAGAGAATCAAAGACACATTAAATTAGTCAAACATGACAGTAAAGATATTTATAATGTTACAAAATATTATATTTCAAATATGTTTTTTTATTTGATTAATTTTAAACTTTCTATTCATCAAATAATCAGTTTCCACAAAAAATATGCAGCAGCACAACTGTTTTCAACATTGATAACAGCAAATCATCAAATCATGCGAGCCAAAGTTGATACTTGGGTAACACTTTGTTTTAAGGTGATGTAATTACACGTTACTACATGTACTTACCATAGTAATAACAGTAAATTATGCATAATTACAAGTAACTAACCCTAAACCAAACCCTAACCGTAACTTTCTAGTAAGCACATGTAGTTAATTAATATTACTCACTGCTTATTTGAGTAAGTACAATGTAACTACTGTACATTACCTTAAAATAAAAGGTTACACTTTATTTTAAGGTGTCTTTGTTACAGTGTAATTACATATTTAAGTACTGAGTAATAATAAGCAACTACATGTACTTACTATAGAGTTACAGTTAGGGTTTGGTTTAGAGTTAATTACTTGTAATTATGCATAATTTACTGTTATTACTATGATAAATACTTGTAACATATGTAACAAGGACACTGTAAAATAAAGTGTTACCAAATAAAATGTAACCTATTCTCCTGAGAAATGAAAGAGAAACATCTGAGCAATAAAAAGGGTGTTTCTGAAGAGTCTGCCCACCTGTTGCGTCCTCGTACACCACCGTCACGGCTTTCCACTTGTAGAACTGCACGATGTCCAGCACAGCGCGGCTGATGGAGGCGTAGTCTGGGAACAGGTTGATGTAGAAACTGTCTTTGTTGTCCACAGACGGGTGTTTCCAGCGGGTCTGGATGTGAGGAACCTCCAGCGCGTTACAGATGGACTGGACCGCACTCACTGAAGAACTGTGGGACGGGCCGAACACCGCGGCCACACCGAGAGCCAGCTGATCACAGGCTGACAGCGAGACCAAGAGAACATCAGGGACTTAATTAACACACTGATCAGATATTCCCCCTAATTCAACTTAAAATGTTAAGTTCAGCTGCCTTAAATGTTTTAAGTATAATCAAACTGGCCGTAAAAGTCATTTCAACTCATTTTTTTCTCTCACTCTTGAAATTAAAGGTTCCAAAACGATTCCCAAAACATTATTTTCTTAGTGTGAAGAACATTTTATAATCGTTTTCCACTATAAAGAACCTTTTGTGCTTTGAAAAGATGCCATGGATTTGAAAGGTTCTTTATGGAATGGCAATAAATAACCTTTACTGTTAAGAGTGTTGAATCTTGTACAACTTAAAAAAAAATGAAGTTGAAATTGGTTCATTTATTTCGATGAGGTAAAGTAAAGGAAAAACATATATTGTAATAACTTATCGATCATATTCAAATGCAAATATATAAAATAAACTACTAATAGGTACACTGAAAAAAAAAATTGGTGTAGAAACACTTTTCACTCCGAAATTTCTAGTAAATTTCACGGCAAGTAACACTGGTGTTATTTTAATTTTAGTTTTATTCGAGTTTTATTGCTGTTTTGAATTAGCTTTTGTTTTTATTAGTTTTCAAGTTAATTTTAGTTTAACTTTTAGTCATTTCGCAAAGTGAAACTTTTACTACTTTTTTTGTTTTTTAAATATTGTTATTTAGGTTTAATTATTTTTATTTCAGTTTTACAATTTAAAAATTACAGTTTTATTCCAGTTTAACTTTCCAAATCAACCTTTTTCTAATTGTAATTGTTATATTACTTTAAAAACTAACATTTATATTTTATTTTATTTAAGCTTTATTTTAATGAACAGATATGTTTTTAATAGTTTAATACACAATGTATACAATCATATTAGGATTTGCTTTGAGCTCTCTTTGCTACCACTCCTGTAGCTCAAATGGTAAAGCATGGTGCTTGCAACACCAGAGTCATGGGTTCGATTCCCAGGCAATGCATGAACTGATCCTGTTGCTTTGAATAAAAGTGTCTGTCAAACGTGTAAATGTAAGAATCACACCTCGTCTAGAGGCCTCGAAGCTGTCGAACAGGTTGATTCTCTGGATGTCGTAGGTGAGGGTGGTGTTGGGCATTAAAGTCCTGTTTCTGTTAATGTTGGTTACAGCGAATTTGAAGGCAAGTTCCTCCACGCTAATCGGTTCATTCTCAAGTGTCTCGAAAATCCCCCCTGCATAGACAGAAAATGGAAAAATTGTTTGGTCAAAAAAGACATTAGTAATCTCAAATCTCCTTTAGAGACCTCAACAAAGTCTCAAATGCATTTTATAGCTCTATACTTTTACTGTGTGTCAACTTAGAAGAATCTGAAATGCTTCATTCAAGAAAAGATGTTTCTCCAAAAATGTAAACACAGAAACCAATAAGGTAACGTACGTGTATGGTGAAGGTTAAAATGCTGCAAATGAAACAATTATTACCCTAAGATAAGAGCCATACTGATTGTCTCACAATCTCTGTTGTTTTCTCAAGCTGCGGAAGCACAAAACAGTTTATGAATTTTCGGTCATGACGTCTCTAATCCTTAAATGACCTTACATCTACACGACAACTACAGACACAATACGACAAAACAAATACAAAATCTGCTTTAGTGCACAGCATACACACATATCTGTACAGGAGAACAGGTTTAAATTATTAGTCAAACCTCAGAGAAAACACATAGTAGTGTGATGATAAATGCACAACATACAAGCATTGGTGACTATATGCAACAAAACAAAAAAAGTATTTTTTTGGCATCTATGTTTCCTTGAAGAACCTTTAACATTCATGGAATGTTTCCATTGGACAAAATGTTCTTAAGATTTAAAAAAAATTTTTTAGATTATTAAAATGTTCTTTTAAGAACTTTTCACTGATAGGTTATTTGGGGAATCAAAAATGGTTCTTATAGCATCACTGTAAGGAAACATATGTGACAATAATTCCTAATGTTACATTTAAACAGTATACTGTATATATAACTATAGCACAGTTGTTGCCCTAAGTGACACAAAACATGACCAATGGGTGGAAACACCTGGGAACTATGAGATCAAATGGGATTCTATCAGTACAGTTTTAGTTAATCATTTTATTGAGTTATGATGAGTAAAAGTCTATTGTTTAACATTTATGATATTTGACCGAACTAGTTCTTTAAATCAAAATTGTTCTTGTTTAGTTAACCTTACTTGTTCTCCATGAACCACATCAAATCACCTGTCTGAAAGATGACAACTCTGGAACAATCATCCCTCTGACGCCAGGGATTGGCTGCGAGCACCTCGAGATTGTGATTAAGGTTGTAAGGGAGGAGAGGTAAAGAACGAGAGGGCAAGACCTCCCCTCTGGGCTCTGATTGTGAATGACCTTTTTCTTCCACTGAGAGACCCTTGTGTGGGTGAAACGCTCAAATCCAGCCCGATAAACACCAGGGTTAATTACGGTTAGCAAACCACACCACGCAGGAGCTGCTCTCCTCCGTGGGGAATATTTCACTCTCACAGGAGGGATAAAAATACAGACTTTCTCAGCGGTAAGCTCAAGGTAATGACATTTCATTGTGGCTGTTCGAGCAGAACCTCTTACAGGCTTATGTGAAAAGGCCATGAAAATCAAATATGTACTAAAGCTTCAGATGTTCAAATTATTCCTGTGGAACCGCTCAAATTCATTTCAATGGTCTTGACAGCTTCATCGTTCTGTCACTGTTCAGCTGCCATGTTTGATTTAATGATGCTTTATCTTATGATATGCTGCATGAACTAATTACATTATTTACTTAGCAAAGAATGCATTGTGTAAAAGAACAGACAGCTAAATATCTTTGTATACCAAACATACTTATAAAATGTTCTATCTATCTATCTATCTATCTATCTATCTATCTATCTATCTATCTATCTATCTATCTATCTATCTATCTATCTATCTATCTATCTATCTATCTATCTATCTATCTATCTATCTATCTATCTATCTATCTATCTATCTATCTATCTATCTATCTATCTATCTATCTATATGGTGTTCCAAATAATGCTCCTAATAATAATGATGTTCTTTTTCATTTAGGATGCTGCCTAAGAAGTATACAGTATACAGTATACAGTATACAGGATATTTCACCCAAAAATTAATAACTCACCCTCATGTCATCCTCACCCGTAAGACTTTCGTTCCTCTTCAGGAACACAAATATAGATTTTTTTTGGTTAAATCTGAGAGCTTTCTGTCCCTCCATTGACAGCAACGTAACTACCACTTTGACGCTTCAAAAGGTTCATAAAGAGATTATAAAATTTATTTATATGAATTGAGCCGTTTAGTCCAAATTTTCTGAGGAGACACAATCGCTTTATATGATGAACAGATTAAATTTAGGCTTTTATTCACATTTAAACATTGATTAACGAACATAAACAGAAGCTCAACCGAACCTGCTTGATGCGTGAGAACAAACCTCTTGCTGAAGCTCAAACGTGCTGCGTAACACGAGAATGAACCTTTCGTTCATCTTTGGAAAACTTTTGTTCAAAGACTTTTCATCATACAGTATAAAGCGATCGAATCTCTTCAGTTTTACGATCTCTTTATGAACTTTTTGAAGCGTTAAAGTGTAAGTTGTGTAGCTGTCAATGGACGGACAGAAATCTCTCAGATTTCATCAAAAAGATCTCCATTTGTGTTCCTGAAGATGAACGAAAGGTTTACAGGTTTGGAACGACATGATGGTGAGTAATTAATGACAGAATTTTATTTTTTGGATGAACTAACCCTTTAAATAAGAGCAGTTTCTCTCTCAGGAAGCGAGGAAGTCAGCCATGACGGGTCCTGATCTGCTTGTTGCCGGGTTACTGGTTAAGGCACCTGGTTTTCTCAGAGCTGTGTGTAAAGCCTATGTCTTTAGAAACAAATGGACCGTCAAGGTTCACAGGGCAGCAATGCCTCACACGGACCAACAAACACACAATGGGTTTTGCTGAGCTTGGAAATACTGTACATGATATATGCAAATAGCAATAATTCAATACCATTATACTTTACAGTACAAACCAGTCTGAAACCATGAGAACAACCTAAAGCCGACGCTCTTATCTTTCAGATAAAAAAGGCAAATCCAATGCACATTTACTATCAAAACAGCTTTTGCATCAGGAGTTAAGAAAGCAATCAAACCCGTTACAGGCTTGCTTACTCAGGGGAAGCTCTCTACAAATTCAAAGTCACCTTGTGCACATGCTAATCCACGTCTGTAAACACATTGCACTCACCATTTTGAGATTAACTACCTCATGAACAGCAAATCCGCAAAGTACCTCAAAGTGACCGGTTTCCACAAGACACTGCATGCAAACCTCTCTGATTTGGTGTACCAGCGTGGAGCCGCTGTTGACATGAGCTTCATGCTGATGCTCGGAATAATCAGGGAAAACCCACCGATCCCAACAAACACCTGACGAACAACCTGGAGTCATCCTTCAATTTTACTTCCAGTAAAACAAGCCTTTTCCTTCTTAAACTCTCACTGTTTATATCTGGTAATACGTAACAGTGGTTGCATTAGGTTTCCAGCAGATAACCTGTAAAGACTACCTGAAAACCAAACTTGAGTAAAGGTACAGATACCTTACAGCGAAGATGACACCATTACAAGTTTCAAGTCACCAAGTATTTTACTCGTACTTAATGTAGGTTTAACCCTTGTGTGGTGTTCATATTTTTGTTATGGGTCTGGTGGACCTGCTGCATTTAGTTTTTTTTTAATTCAACACAATCAAACAATTTTATGTTAAAATACTCAACAGATGTTTACTTCATCCCAATTACACACAATATAAACAGCATGTATGGTTAATATTTTCTCTTTTCCTTTTTTAGATCACATTTAAGAATTGCAACCTTGTGCGGGAACGGCAACACAAAACTCCCTCTTGCATACTCTCTCACACTTACACACAATCTCTCTCACACGCACACACACACACACACACACACACACACACACACACACACACACACACACACACACACACACACACACACACACACACACACACACACACACTTGTACAGTGTGTGGTCATTGAAAATGTGTTCTGATATATATTCTTCACAGAAAATGAGCCAAGGCCAATGAGTCTGAGTTTGAACAAATAATTAATCGTATCATTTTTCTTTTGATAAAGTCCTACATACCCGAACACAATACAAGGGTTAAAGATGCACTAGTCCTCAACACCTGAGAGACATAGCAGTGAAAAACAAGAAACTGTTGATTTGTGAGGAGAGCAATCACATGTTTATTTTCTAAAATCAAAATAAAACTGAACACCTCAAAATTGCAATAAATCAAGGTTCATATAACAGTCTCTTAAACGCCTACAAACTCTCAAGTCTCAGTTAGGCTCAAGTGCTCCAAAAAAACAAAAAAAAAACAATATCCTTCAAAAAGTTCTCTTCAATATGACAGATACATAAAATAATGTTAAGTAAAATGAAATATTCAAAGCCTGGTTGCACTGGATGTGCTGGTTTCGGCCTCATCAGCGGCTGTAGTCATGTTCTCATCTCATATATGAAACACCTGTGATTCGCAACCTGCTAATACACTCACATTTGTGTAAAGTAGCCTTGTTGATGAGTTTGGGTGAGTAAAGGCAAAACACACAAGATATAGTTCCTTCAGTGCCCTGTAGATGGCGATATTCTTTTGTAACAGAAATAAACGGCTGCAGAAAAAGTTAGGTGTCACGCAAAGGCTGCGTCCGAAAACTCGGGCATTGACTTGTTGCCTCGCTGCCCAATCAGGCAATGACTTTACAGGCAGCGTCTGCGCATTTCGGACTGACTTCTGAGGACACGTAACAGTTTAATGATCAACAGCAAAATAGAGCGAGCTTTGTTGAAAAGTAGTATTTAAGTAATGGCGCTTTTCCACTACACAGTACCAGCTCGCCTCGGCTCACCTCGCCTCGCAGCGAGCTGAGGCGATACTAAAATGTGACGTGAAAACACGGCAGACTGCTGATTGGTAAGAGAGAATCGTCACTATTCACTGCGTCATCATTGCACGCGCCAGACGGAGTATCCTGAATAAAAAACAGCAAAAACAAAAACAAAAACATCCAAAAACAGCATACACTCGATTTCCTCCATTGTCCTGTGTGTGTGAGTAGCGGGTGTATGTTGCGTAGAAGATTAAGTCAAGGCAGTTTCCTGCGGCTTTGCTTTGACGACCCGGTACTGTTGTGGAGGTACTATCTGCAATGGAAAACGGAGTGAAAAGCGAGCCGAGCCGAGATGAGGCGAGTCGAGTCGAGTTGAGCTGGTACTGGTAATGGAAAAGCTCCATATGGGATAATGCGGTTGTTATAGCGAATACAACCCCGACAGGCTGATCAGGACTTGAATGAGCCTGGTCTTGAATCAGCCTGAAGGGGTTGTATTTGCTATAACAACCGCCTCGCTCTACATTATCCTGCTTATTACATGGCAACCTACCAAATAAATCAATAATTTGACACAAAATATTGATTTAAAAGGAGTTTATTGATTTAAAACCGATTGTATTGCTTCCGCTAAAGAAAATAGTCCATTCCGTCTCTACGGTTAGAATCCTGCGTCCATAGCAACGCTCTGTTTTTCATGGCAACGGTGTGTTATCAAGACCACATTCTACATTAGAATTCAACCAAGCCATGTAATAATAGTATTTAATGACTACAATAGTAAATTCTCACTAGAAATGTTGATCAGAAATGTACATTGATTTACACACAAACCGATGACCAGACGCAACGTTCAGACGCCATCTTTATTTTTCTAGCTCAACTGTCACAGAATGGACGCACAGGATTGTGGGATATCAAAGGCAACGAAGGATACATCTGTGTTGCCTTCAAATATCCATCAGATGAAGGTCTCTCAGGAGACAGGAAGAGAAACTAACACTGGATTCGGACGTGCCTTGATGTCCTCAGACCTTGGAATACGTCCTCTTTCGGACGCAGCCAGAATGTAACGAGTAACTGCATTACTCATCACAAATGGATTGGAGTAAAGAGTAAATACTTATTCAAAAATGTAGTCAAGTAGAGAGTAAAAGTTGCTAATATCATTGCTACTCAGTAAAGTATAGTAACTAATTACATTTACTTTAATACTTTACACCACTGCAGATAACTTTGTGAATTGCATGCTTGCCGTTTGTTGACCGCTGCAAAATTATATGTGAAACTGAAACACTTTTGTAATCACTCAGGATCTGCTAAATAAATTAAATTGTTTTGTAATTTTTATAATAATAATAATATTTTTTTTATAATAATATATTTTAAATGTTTTAATACTTTTTAATAATTCTAGTAAAATTGCATGCTTCCCAGTTCCCACTACAATCTTATATGCAGTGTTGAGGAAAGCTACTTTTAAAAGGTATGTGATATTACAATATTGTATTATGGAAAGTAATGTGATTCGTTACCTGGGATGGGCTTTCTTGAATTTTTATTTTAATATTTGAATTAGGAATTAAAATTTTTATAATAATATGTTTTATAACTTTTAACTTTCACTTCCAGTTTATTTTTCATTTTCACTTCCAATAAAACAAGTCTTTTCCTTCTCAAACTCTCCTGTTCATGTGCAGTACTTACTTATTTACAAATACAAGATGGAGGTAATCTTAAGAATATTATTCAAAACCCTATTCTGACATTTGCGTATAGGGCAAATATAACCTGAAAAGCAGCAGAGCATTATGGAAGCGAATTATATCAGTGACGAAAATGAAAATCTGAGCAGTCAAGCAAGAAACACTGAACATGCCAGAATCCTCTAACATCCTCACCTTCATGTGACTTCCAGAGGAGATGTAGCAGCACAAATGAGGATAGCTTTTCATTAGCGAAGCGTTCCACTATGCTGAGCTGCTTTGGTAGAAATGATGTCCGGATTACGGTGGTTTCTATTGAATTTTGCTGTTCTCAGATTCAGAGAGCGGATGCATCTGAACCTGAATATACTTTTTATCATCCAAAACACAGTTCAAAACATTTCTAACCTTCAGAAATATACAGTAGTACACAATGGGTTGGACCTTTTAGCAGAGAGAAATGAAATGATTGGCTGACCTGTTGACCTGTTACATAATCATCCAATCACAGGCCAATTAAACAAACATGCATTCTGGGAACAAACTGGGCACAGTTTCAGAAACACTTGATGAACCTTCATCATGATGCATGAAGTTCACTCAGATTTCAACCGGCTTCTATATCTCATTGGCAGACATGTCTTCAGCTCTGACATCATCGCAGGGGTTTGGGGTAATGAGATGCTAATCAAATGAAGGCATCAATCAAAAGCGTGACTTTGACAAATTGCACAATTCGCCGTGAAGTGGAATAAATCGGATTTAATTGATTTCAGGCTCGGGGTTTAATGTTTGCGTGTCACACGGACAACCTTGGTGTGTCTTTGAGACTATAAAGATTTCACTTATGGACTGAAACTCCATTAACATATGAAACAAATGCACAAATTCTACTTAAAGCTGCATAATACAATGCATCTTCAAATAAATTAACAGGGCAATGGGGCTAAAATGCCACCAATATTAATAAAAATGCTTCCAAAAACCAAGATATGGTGAAAGACAAAGTCTCCGTATAAGTTCTTGTTTTTAATACTAATAAGCAATATCACACGAGTGAACGTGCTGTGTTCCCGAATATCAGCTCGTTTGGAAATGTGATATTGATTTTATACAACGATTCAATAAACAATAAGTTAATAGGCTATTAGGTGACTTACATTTTAGAGATTATATTATCCGTTTTTCCTCTATTTTGCCAACGAAAATAGTTCCAAACAGTAAAGCCATTGCACGTCTCCGAGCAACACAGTTTCAGTTTCGTTACTGAATGAATCCGTGTTTTTGAATGAATCAGTCTAATGAGTGGCTTTGTCCCTGAATGAATCATCCGTTTTGAAAGAATCGTTTGACAGAATGATTCAGTGATTAATTCGTTAAGGCAGTGATTTGCCGCCACCTACTGGCGGGTTTAGAATCATTTCATTTTAGCTGAGGGACTGAAGAACAAAGATTGTTTTTGTTTTCAGTTGTGAATGTAACAACAGTTGTTGTTAAAGAGATAGCCTAGAGTGCTTTTATAAATACACTATAAAGAGCGAAATATGAGATAACATTGTTTCTCAGAATGTTTCCTTAAAACGGGCCTGCGAATTGCAAAGGTCGCCTCTACAGGCAAGGTCTGAATCTGAACATTCCTGATGACAATATCAGTCCTTCAAACCCACTAGCGCCACCTATAGTTCAAAACCTCACATACACTACTGGTCAAAAGTTTGAGTAATTAATTTTTTTTTTTTTTTTTTATGTTTTTGAAAGATGTCTCTTATGCTCACCAAGGCTGCATTAATAAAGAGTGATGTTGTGAAATATTACAATATAAAATAACTGTTTTTTATTTAAAATGTAATTTATTCCTACTATAAATCAGCATATTAGAATGATTTCTGAAGGATCATGTGACACTGAAGACTGGAGGAATGATGCTGAAAATTCAGATTTGATCACAGGGATAAATTATATTTTACAATATATTCACATAGAAAACAGTTATTTTTAAATTGTAATAATATTTCACAGTATTACTGTTTTTACTGTGTTTTTTCGATCAGCCTTGGTGAGCATAAGAGACTTATTTTAAAAAATGAAAATAAAAAACATCCTAATTATCCCAACCGTTTGACCAGTAGGCCTAGTGTAGGCTTTAACTTTTGAATCAAACGGCCTAGAAGCAAAATTGTGATTTTTGGTGAAGGCCATCTTGATCTTCCTGAAATCTGTGTCACATAACCCTGAGACTGTGCCAGTGTGTTGCTGTGAGAGTTGTGGACGTGAGTGTTGAGTCTCAGAGACGGACTGTGATGTGAGCCAACAGCTAAAGGAGCGAAGGACAAAGATGCAGTTGTTCCCTCCATTCATTCAACATCCCACTATCCCACATGACTGCATCACAGTGTGTGTGTGTGTGTGTGTGTGTGTGTGTGTGTGTGTGTGTGTGTGTGTGTGTGTGTGTGTGTGTGTGTGTGTGTGTGTGTGTGTGTGTGTGTGTGTGTGTGCGCGTGTGTGTGTGTGTGTGTGTGAGACTGAGATGTCTCTGTTCTGGGTACCTGATCTCTAGAACTGGCCAATCAGATGATTTAAGCTTGTTCTGATTAAAAATACAGAGTAAACAGAGAAATTAAAATCTTAATTAAATAATAATCAAAATTTTTAATTAATCCCAAAATCTAATCCAATGCAGTTAAACGATTGTTTTGAATGAAATAACAGCATCTAATAAATCTGTTCATAAACATCACAGGGATGCTTTCCAAAATGCACTGAATAGGCTATCACAAAATATTCTAAAAAAAAAAAAACAAAAAAAAAAACAAACTTGGTCATACTGTATTTCACATAAAAAAAAGAATAAAAAAAAGAAAGAAATAAGTACCTTTTTTGCATAGAGGAAATAGAGCCTTATTTATTTTCTTGACAATTTAGCACATTTAACCCCCCTCCCCCCAATACATACATTATATATATATATATATATATTTTATTTTATTCCAAAAATATTTATGTTAAAATATTTTATATAAAAAAATATATATAAAAAAGAATTATTATTAATTCTGTTCCGCAGCAATTATCCTACTCTTTTACATTAATGAGAATCTAGTGAGAATTATTATTTAAAATGAATGAGAATTATTCATAGGGGGAAACAATGTTTTGATTTTAGTGTGACATGTGACCTGGACATAAATCCTTATACTTTTCTAGAATCTAAAACTGTTTCTAGTCTGTTTAAATAAAATGTTAAACACTCTAAGTAATAAAATCCAACTTTTCACATCCTCTTTTGTAAAGTCACTTTGGAGAAAAGCATTTGCTAAATGCATAAGTGTAAATGTGAGTGTAAATAAATGTAGTCAGCATCTCATAACCAAACTGTTAGTAATATATTCCTCATTGAAACACCCTCGCAGAGCTTTGGCAGGGTCAGTCCGAGGGTCTCTGAGCAGAAAGCAGATTAGCCCGGCGTGTTTAACATGCTTAACAGGGACGATTTCTCAGTATTACCCAGCGACTGACCCAAAAGCTGAGAGGACTAATTGAAACGCTAACCATATGGAGCAGATTAAAGGTTTGCAGAGAACAAAGATTAGATTCGACCTCAGACCAGGAGAAATTATAACAGCGGATTAAACGCACAAAGAACATTATAAAAGAATCCAAAGAAACACAATCAGCCACCTCTGGTATACCAATCCATAAATCTCAATTGTTATTTAACTAGTTAACAACCACACTATGTTGTGAACATCATCACACAATTCTTTACAACTCTGAGGTCAACCGTCCTGCTGAGTTTTGCCCCAAACCAGATGAAACTCGCCTCTCTGAGCTTTCTAGTAATCCTGAAGACCTTGGCCATGTCCGAAATCACCCCTTTACCCTTTAATAGGGAATTATTTGAGGGGACATCCATTAGTAGTGGTGCCCGAAACCATAGTGGACATTATCTAGTGCACTCATTCAGTCCAACAAACGATGTACACTTCACGGCTAGAGAATACCCATAATGCACGGGTCGTAAGGGTCGTGCCGAATTGGATGCCAATTGAACCGAATCGTCCATTTATTTTCCAAACTGCTGGTCCAATGTGGCTATAGCGTTATCATTGCTTTTGAATTGATTATTAAATAGTTTAATTAAGGGTTAGTGCATGCCAGTTTCCATGACAGAGTTCAAGATAAATCTTTTCATTACTACTGGAGCTGCCAGTTTGCTTCATTTCAAATGATTATTAAACTGCAAACACAAACTATGCAAAAGCAGCCGTCAGTGTCTGAATATTAGTGAACTAATGTATAGGGAATAGTGAATGAGGGTATAGGAGGCGGTTTCAAACACAGGTGTGTTTCATTAGGGTTGGAGCTAAACTCAGGAAAGTGGACCTCGAGGGCCAGAGTTGAGCTTTACATTAATTATGCATTACCAAACTTACAACATTCATATACTGGACTGCATTAAATCAATAAAAACAACAACAGATCATAAGAAGCTGTTAGATAGTAGATTAACCTGCATTTTAGCATATCTGTCCAGACCCCCCCCCCCCCCCTCTCTCTCTCTCTCTCTCTCTCTCTCTCTCTCATAAAACAATAGGATTAGATGGAATGAACTGGAAAGTCCAATGAAAATACTGCAGCTGGAAGCATCACCTCATACATGCACGAAAGAGGTACACAAATGAATGACTCAGGTTGAGAACTTATGGATGATATTCTGCCATCTAGATAGTTCAAATTGTGCTTTAGAAAATTATAGAAAAAAAAATTGCGTGTGTGATCATAAGACTTAACATATTCTGATTCTGCTTGATTAGATTCCAAATAGAAGGATTTAGTTTTACTATCCAAAAACAATGAATCAACAACATTCTACCTCTTATGCAATTTCCATTATTGACATTTATCACCTCAGGATTGTTAAAAATAATTTTCTAATAAGAAAAATCATTTGCAATCATATGTGATGACCAAAAGTTAAGTTGCGTCGGGTCAGAGGTCACTCTACCGCTGGAACTAGACTCTGTTACCGGAAGCCAGTGATTACAGTTTATAAAGTTATAAATATGGATATTTTTCTTACAAAAACGCACCACTTTGCTTCAGAAGGTCTTTATTAATCCGTATGGAGTCATATGGTTTACTTTTATGATGGATGGATGCACTTTTATGGGCTTCAAAAACTACTATTCACTCCCATTATATAGTTTGGAACAGCCAGGGTATCTGATGATTGTGTTTGTCTGAAAGAAGAAAGTCATATAAACCTAGGATGGCTTGATATGGGATCATTTTAATTTTTGGGTGAACTAACCCTTTAAGTGCCAAAAAAAAAAAACTTTCATATGGATAAATAAGGGGCCACTTTTATCGCATAGAAGCACGAGGCACACAAATTAAAACCTAAAGAAGTTCTAATGCAATGACAATTTTTTGAGCAACTTCAAGTGTCCAGAGTTTTGGAGACATTGAAATTGCCAAAATGAAACAAACAAACATCACAGTCCAGAAATGTTAATTCCACACACAGCTGTTATTAATGAAGAGCTTTGATACTCACCGATTCTCAAGACCTGCTGCGCGCTGAGACTGACCTCTGCCATCAGACACAGCAGGATGAAGCTCACACCTGTCCCCTTCAGCATGGGACACCTGCAGGAGACACACTCAACATACATATCCTTCTTCTTTGTGTATCCATACAGGAATGATTTCCATCCGAGCAGCATCTTTCCACTCACTCGTACTGGTGGGAATCACCCATCCTCACATCCATAGGTGCTAACTGGGCATCACTTTCCAGAATAAGTCATCCCTTCCCGCGGTGCTTTCAGGACATAGTGGCGTTTCTGACAGCCAGGGACCGCGCGACTCCCAGTCCGTGCGCGCGAGCTCAATTGAGGGCACTGGCGACTCTCTGATCCAAAAACATGGATCCGTTGTGAAGATTAACTTCAAATCTGGCAGCAGTCGACCTCGACAACGTCTTTGCTCTTTGGTACACCGAGGAAATGATTAAATCTTGTGCCGGCGCTCTGATAGAAACGCACATCTGCCAGCAGATTAAATACCCGTTGATCTGTCACTCGCTGTCTGTGATTTCGCCAAAGGGGAAGACACCTTATTCAACAGCAGTTAACCCACTTTTAATAATATATATATATTTCTTAAATCAATCGCAATATATATATATATAAAAAAAATAATTAAACCAAAACGACCAGGTCAGAAGTGATAAGCAGCTGTGAGAAGTTTGCGTGTGAACTAGGCTAGTGGTGGAGATTTGATTTATTCAATGATTCAAATATTAAATAAGCTCAGTAAAAAAAAAAAAAAAAAAAAAAAGATTCGATCGGATTGATCAGTGGTTGATTTCGGAATAGCATACTACTCTTACTATTTATGCTAAATAAAAATATAGCAGTGCAATTTCGGTAGTGTACGGAGCCCCTAAAGGGACATGGTGAAGAAGTAAAACATTATTTGGCAACACGTTTGCGTTCTCTCGCAAATGTTTTGCGTTCCCCTGAGAAACTTTGTCTTTGCTTGCAAAATGTTTGCGTTCCCCTGAGAAACTTTGCGCTCGCTTGCAAAAAAATGTTTTATTTGCCAGTGAAAGCCAATTTTTTCAGGGGAAAGCAAACATTTTGCGAACGAATGCAAAGTTTCTCAGGGGAACGCAAAACATTTGCGAGAGAACTTAAAAGTTTTGCCAAATCATTTTTCCTCCAGTCTCATATTTTTTTTTTCCACCAGGGGCTCCATAGTAATGCACTATTATTCTGAATTCAGCATCTTTTGTGTGTCATGGGTAAGTAATACAATCTTCACTCAACCAATTCTTTTGAACAAGTCGCTTGCAAAAGTCTGGCCCTGTCTCAAATTAAACACTTCATATGCACTTTCGCACGGTACGTAAAGTCCATCAGACCATCAGCGAGCTCAGCAGCAGACTTCTTCCCGACAGTCAAAGTGGCATTACGTCACGGAAGTGCGGACTCGTAGGAAGACAGCGAGTGTTTAGGGTGCCATTTGGGACGGGGCCTCCAATCGGGAACGAAAAATGAGCAAACATGTACGTTTTAACCATTTAGCAGCATGCCTTTCCAAATTAAGAAACATTATTCTTAATCAAAATGCAGTCTACGTGCCATCTAGAGAAGGAGTAAGTAGCCTATCATAAAAAAAAATTCCCACAAATGTCAACAAATAAAATTCATAATTTTTTCCTTCATTTTATCAACTGGACATGTATTTTATTAAACAATAGAAAACCTCCGTGAATAATCTATTTCTGTGTTTTGGACACCAATATCCCTAAAGGTCCCATCACACAAAGAACGATAACTATAGTAGAATACACCAACACACTACTGTTCTGTTCAGTCTAAAGATGCGTTCACGCCATGTAGTAATTACCGTAATTACGAGATTACGCCATTTTCTGAGAGCGCCCACATACACTGTAACAGTCATCTCTCCATTTCAATTTGGCACTGATAAGTAATTACCATAGAAGTGCATTATTCCGAGTCCGATGACATTAAAAGCTTGTAGAACTTGTAATTACAACGGGTAAACTCGTAATTTTGACCACTGCAGATATAAGGTGTGTTTGACTTGATTCAAGCAGCGCTGTGCAGACCAATCGGTGTATGATACCGCAAGAGTGATTCGAAGGCATACAGAGCTTTTTACGGCAGTTACGTAATGAACATAGCACAGTAGTTTGTCGCTTTAAAGGTGCAGTATGTAATATTTACAGCTAGGGGTTGAAATAGCTACTGCAACCCAATTTTAAAATATTTGAATTGGGATTCCTTCCCCCTCCCCCTCAGATTTGACGCTCACGTGGGTTGCCAGATTAAGGACATGCAACAGGAACAAGAGCTATTTACAATAGAAGGCAACAAGCCGTAAACTGTAAGTTAATGAGTTGAATTATACTCGTTTTAATAAGCCTTGTTTATAGAGCGTTTTTGATGGATGCAGAGGTTTTTTAGGTTGTGTAGAATCTGCGATCTCTGACCCAGTTCGTTTGCTGGCTTCCATCTCAGTGTTTTCCACCAACTGGCAACCCGGGGTGTTGAAACACTATTGGTTAAATTGGCAGTGGGCGGAGTCACACCAAAACAAAAACAAACATTTTGACTCAGAACACACATTTCAAAGCAGAATAACTGTCTGTAGAATTGTTTTCCAGTAAAACAAGTATGTGAACTTATCATGTTTCCTAAATATCTGCAAACATATGGTATTTTTATGCTTTACTACAATCCAAAAAACATAACATACAAATGGCACCTTTAAATGCTCGAGCTCTTTAAAGCAGGATGGATTCTGATTGGCTGTCTATTTTTTTATGGTTCATCGGCTGGGACGTTTTGAAAGTGATTCCTCCACTCTGGATCTGGTTTAAGAGGTGATTGCTACCCGTATCCTTTCGGTCTTTGTGACAGTGGGTTTATTCGGCATTAGAGGGATTACAGAGACAGGATCTGGATCACAGATCATTTAGAGAGGGAGGATAGGCTACAGTTCAGCCCCTGTAAACAGAGCCAGATAAAGCATGACGCTGGTTAATGCATTTACAGGATGATTTACTCCAGAGGTGTTTACTTTGACAACACACTCGCCTATAAATTGTAATACATTTTTGTTGTCATTGTTTGTGTATTTCTTTATAGTTCAACAAAGGGAAGAAATCTCTGTAAGCTGTTTTGCAATACATCTTACAATTATCAAAATGACAACAAAAAATAGATGAAATCCCCAATAAGCTACACTTGTAAATGATAAGGGTGATAGTACAGTACAGTAAATGCTCAGTAAGGCCGTCTACTGGTTAATCATCATAATGACAATGGAAGGTCAGGGCAAGTTGTCACACTTTGAAAGTCAATCACAGCCTTTCAGGATTGCAATGAAAGGCGAACAAACACAAAAAATTAATTGCCAAACCATTACACTCAAGATAGCTGAACTGAGACAGACTCTGTGAGAACTAGACAATTTCCTCTATTCTCTCACAAAGTCACAAGTGAGAAAAACAGCAGACACTTGCATATAATAATTTACTAATTTATAAGTGGCAATACAGTACAGTATGATATTAGTCCCCTGTCTGCTGAAAAGAGAGAACCCTGGGATATTTGCATGAATATCTCTTCAAATATTGTCATATCCTCAGCTCCAGGACAAACTCACAGCTGTTTATTTAGAGAAAAACACACCTCTTCTTGCCAGCAAATATCATCCCACAGGGCTGAAACCGGTTTGATGTGCTGTATGTGGATTCAGTGTTTGCTGTCCGCACGCCTCAATGAGAAACAAAGGTTGTTTATATGGGCTGGATTCATAACTAACAATCACAGCTTTGAGATCACAACTTTATGTGCATCCACCGTTTTATGGAGTTCTCCATCCGTTAGCTTTCTCATTCGAGGGCAGTTGCTCATCTGGTGCGGGACCCTCTGTTTACTACCTGCATTCTGACATTTGATCTCATGGGACAAAGACTCTGGAGCTGCGGGAAAATGACACCATGACAGTCTTAAACTCTTCAGTAGCTTCTGTTCTCAGCTGTGATGTCAAATCCATTTCACATCTTTAAAAGTACTACGGGAAAAAAGGCACTGGCAAAATGATAGTTCACCCAAAAAGTTTCTTTTGTTGAACACAGAAGAAGATAGTTGGAAGAATGTTGGTAACCAGACAGTTTCTGGTGCCCATTGATTTCCATTTTTTCATATCATGAAAGTCAATAGGGACCAGCAACTATTTGGACATCCTTCTTTTGTGTTCAACTGAACAAAGAAACTCATACAGGTTTAGAACAACTCTAAATGATGCCAGAATTCACGTTTGGGTTATCCCTTTAATAAAGCTAAATATTAGTGATTTATATGTTGCATGCATTGCATAAATATTTTTCGTGGTTTAATATTTAATGTGAGTTCTCACGGTCTTGAAAAACCTGGATATGAGGGAATTTTAAAAGTGTGATTTTTAGACCTGGAAAAGTCATGGAAATAAATAAAATCTTTAAAAAGTCATGTCATTTTTTAAAACTACCGGTATGTAATTTTGTGTAGTTATATCAAGCTCTAAAATGTTTTATTGGGTAGAAATTGCTGAGAATTTGCTATTTGTGCAAATAATAAAAAACAAAACGTAATCATGAACAACTAAAAACGTAATGTAACATTAAATTAAAAGAGGTCAACCCAGAAGAATATGCAGTTATTGAACCTTCTGGAATTATGGAATTTAGAATTTTTAACTACCTAATTAAAATATATATATTTTTTAGAATATTGCCGTATTTATGATTTATCAGTGCAAAATACCTTCCTCTTCCTCCACACATCTCTTGTGTGTGTGTGTGTGTGGGTGGGTGGGGGGGGGGGACACAGGTATTGAACCTGTCAATCCCACGAGATCCACCAATAGCAAACCCCATCCATCCAATCAATTCTCCATGGACAAAATCAAGTCCCGCCCTACATTTGTTCTTGTTTGAGAAGCCATTTCACTCTGATAAACCTCACAATAGGCAAGAAAAGACGATCGCAACCTTAGTTTCATGCTGACTTTGCTACTTCTAGTTTCTGTAAAAAAAAAATGTTTGTCGTTCCAGCAGAAGAACATTCTTGAAATTGAATCTACTGGAATAATTGATCTTTAAAATGATTAGTATTTAAAAATAAATGTTGAAATAGGGCTACATCAAAAAAAAAAAAAACTTAGATCCGCAATCCAAAGCTACTGTCGGAGCTGTTCGACTGCACCCTGGAGTAGTTGTACTCTATGAAGAGCGGGTTCAGCGGCACGGGATGAAATGCGGATCCAGAGGTGAAGGATGTGTAGGGATCGCTGCTGTTGCTTCCTTTGAAGCGTGTGGAAAGCTGGGGGGGGTACAGTGTGTTTCTGGACACATACTGGCTTTGCATCACATTTGGGCCATGATGGTTCAGGTTCTGAGGTGGCATGATGATGTGACTGTACACTAAAGACCCAGTGATCACCGGTTGCACACTATAGGGTGAATGTTGACCACTAGAAGGTGTAATGGAGTAGCTGAACCCAGAAGGCTGCAGAATGGAGGGGCTGTTGTTCTGGGGAAAAGCCTGGTGTCTTATAGAGTTAAAGTGCTGGGAGCGGTTTAAAGCGGGTTTATTTACATGTCGCTGAGAATAAAATGATGAGCCTGATTTTGGACCAACACGTCGACAGAGAAATAAAACTCCAGACGCCATAAGAAAAGCACTAGTTAGCCAACCGATATACAGCGCCTCTCCTAGTTCCCTGCGCTGCGCGTCGATCAGTAGAGGGTTGTAGAAGTCTCTAATAATAGTGTGAGCCGTCCAAGAGACCGGGACGATAACGCAAACGGACGCCAAAATCTGCATCGCCCCCGAGGAAATCGCAATCATACTTTTGACTCGCGGTTGATCCTTGAGACACGACGTGCAACGGAGGCCGAAAAGAGACACGAGCAGCCCGAGTGCAGACAGCACCAGAGCGCTACACGTCAAGCCTCGGGACGCCTGCAGGTCCGGCGGGAGGAACAGCAGGGAGTCGTACACTTTGCACTGCATGTGTGTGTTGGCCTGTCTGAAGCACGTCATCCACAGACCCTCCCAGCGCGTCTCCATCACGATGATATTCTCCCCAATGAACGCCGTCACTTTCCACATGGGGAGGCCCGTGACGGCCACCGTCCCGATCAGACCGATGATGCCCAGGCACAGAGCGAGGAGTTCACACTTGCCCTGAACCATCATTGACCTCCGCCTCACACGCTTTTTTTCATTGGTTTTCCTAAAAGTAGAGAAACAAATAGCATATTAGAATGATTTATGAAGGATTATGTGACACTGAAGACTGGAGTAATGATGTTGAAAATTCAGCTTTGATCACAGCAATAAATTAGCTAGAAAACATATATTTTAATACACTGATTTAAACGGGCAAATGCTTAACAGTCTATGGTTGGATAATTATTGCAGTGATTATTATATTTCTTGCAAGTTATATGTTTGGCAACAGTTCTTAACCCTGATTGATAAAGTGTGTAGCTTTTCATTTTTTTAAACAACCATGTAGGAAGACACATCATGGCCATATCCCAGGATGATGACGCATCATGGCCATATTCCAATGTTACGATTCATCAGGATCAAACTGTGAAAGAATGGTTGTGAGGAGAATGAAGAATCAGTTTCACACATGAATTAGCACCTCTGAGTCTTAAATTCTTAAATTCATTGAAAGTCTTTGGGATGTGCTGGAGGAGACTTTACAGAGTGCTGGACTCTTGCATTGACAATACAAGATCTTGACCAAAAAATGAATGCACTTTCTTGTTATGGAAATAACATCTCTACATTTATTTCCATCAAGAGGTGCAGAAATTTTTGGTCAAGATCTTGTATTGGACTATGCAAGAGTCCAGCACTCTGTAAAGTCTCCTCCAGCACATCCCAAAGACTTTCAATGAATCTTCACGTTGTCATCCTGGAATATGGCCATGATGCGTCTTTCTAAATGTTTGTTTAAAGGGGGGGTGAAACACAATCACAATTCATTCAATCTCATGTTAATCTTGAGTACCTATAGAGTAGTATTGCATCCTTCATATCTCCAAAAAGTGTTTAGTTTTATTATATTTATAAAAGAAAGATAGGCTGTACCGAGTCTTTCCGGGAAAAAAAACGAGCGGCTGGAGGCGTGCCGTGTGGGCGGAGCTAAAGCTGTGCTTACACGCCGATAGGCTAGCTAACAATACACAGACATTTGAAGCAGTTTTACTCACGGTTCCAACGCACGACCGTGAACCTTTATCGTTGGGACTGCTCCATCCTTAAGCATTAGACGATCTGCAAATCCAGCGTGGAACTGGGCCTTGTTTATAAAACAATCATCGTCGAAATGCAGGGAACAAACAAGAACACTTGCACAACTCCGTTGATGCTCTGGAATAACAAACTCCATCCACTGGTCCCTTAACGCTGGGTTCTTTGGGAATCTGTGCAGCCGATGACTTCCCAAAAGCCGAGCACAGCGCTTTGATGGGCGTACTGGTCTACGGGTGCCCTAGGACCCGTATAAGGAAATTCCACCCCATCTGACGTCACACATGCCCATACTCGAAAAAAACTTTCCGAAACTTGTGACAAACCGGAAGGAGTATTTTTTGGCATAGAAATACTCCTTCAAACGTACAATTTAGTATTTGAAACTTTGTCCATGTTTAGCATGGGAATCCAACTCTTAAACAGTGTAAAAAACTCAGTATGCATGAAATAGCATTTCACCCTTTTTAAGAAATGAAAAGCTACACACTTTATCAATTAGGGTTAGAAGAACTGCTGCCAAACATATAGAAACATAATAATCACTGCAATTATGATCCAATCATAGACTCTTAAGCATTTGCCTGTTTAAATCCAAACAGCGACTTTCTTTTTTTGGGCGTGGCAGTGTATTTCACAATAGTGCTGTTTTTACTGTAGTTTTGACCAAATAAATGCAGCCTAAGAAACCTCTATCAAAAATGATGTTGTTCTGTGTTTTCAACAAAAGAACATGTCCTGAATGATTGTCTCCTCAAATGACAGGAAATTATCCTCAACAAATGAATGAATCCACTCACCCTGATCTGAACAAAGATAATCCTGTTGGCCAGTGATTTATTGTCCAAATCCAGAGGTCTCAGACTCAGCGTGTGAAACACAAAACACAGGTGTGTTAGAAAGGTAAATGTTGTTCCTATATCAAATAGGACTGTCAGTGTCCACATAGATCCACATGGCAGTGTGCTACATCTTAATGATAACTCTTTTTGTTATGGGAAAGTGGCAGTGGTGTCTTCTGATTGGTCCAGGATGATGAGGGTATGTAGAGATGCTGATGGTGTGTTTACTGTCCAGTGTTCATATTCTGTCAACAATGGCATCTCTCATATAAACACACTCAAATGAACAATGACCTTGACTAAGGCAGAGTTATAGGATCCTCATATTTCATCACTAGAGGGAGCAGCTGCACCAATCTGGTTATAAGCATTGCTTTGGAAGCTGAAATTAGTTGCTTTTATCCTCCTTATTTGGCACCAATGCAGAAGTCAGCTATTTTCTGTGAATGTGCAACACTTACGATTCATTAGAGAACGGGAAGAATAACAAAGTGCAGAAAACTATTTGCGCTACAACTCTGTTCATGATTACAATGATAAATTAAAATAATATGATAAGAAATACAATTTTGCAATGTTAATCAGCATGTTGGGCTGTTTTTGTACAACTAAAATAACTTGAACCACGTGACACCGGAGTTACAAATTTCCACGCTGCTCATGTTAAAAATAAGGTGGATAGTCAGTGACCGTTTTTGGTTGCTGTATGCGCATTGCATTGATTTTTATTGTCATTTATTAACCATGAATTTACAATTGATCCAAAGCACCAGTTGTAGACCATCTTTAGCGCCACATAGGCCGATGACTTTTGTAATAGTCTAATCAAGGTCACTTCTCCCTGGTGACGACCCACATCTTTTGCATTAGCGGCCTGAACTATGAGGACACCACAGTCCACACAGGCTCTGTTCTCAAACCCAGCCTTGCTGGATATACTGCCTACTTAGAGAGCGAACTTCTAAGAAAGCATCCTAACTAAAAACTCATATAGTAAGGGAGTGATTTAGATAACACTCTATAGGCAGTTGTCTTCACACAAATAGCACTGAAATAGTGTTCTGCATTTAGCACATTGCTAAGGTAATAATGAAATACCCTCATAATTATAAAAATACAGTGTGTTTTTAAATTTGGTAAAATAGTAATTTTAAAATAGCAAATTTTGGGTTGCACTTTATTTTACAGTACATGCACTTATGTGTACTTTGAAAGAAGAACATACTGGGTAATATAAGGTAACATGGGTTAAGGTTAGGTTCAGGTTAGTTATTACACAGTTATTGCTATTACTATAATAAGCACATAGTATGTTACAAGGGGAACAGGACTTTAAAATAAAGTCCTACCTAATTTTGAATTAGACTGAACTGTTTTATCATTATTTTTGGTATTGAATTAAATTAAATATTAATCATTTATTTGGGTGTTTTTTTTTTTTTTACCCCTTTCTTTCTTCAATGAGCTCATCACAATGCATTCTGGGATTGGACTCTCCCAGATAGTTCTGATCCGTTTCCTGGTTCTGTTGTAGCACTACTATACTAGCAGCAGCTCTTGTGTAACTCACTCGCTCTGGGTGTGTCAACACAGAGACGCTAGAAACAATAGCCGTCTTACGTTTCACATCGGCTCTCTGTTTATCTGAAGCCTCGGGGCATAAAGATCTCGAACGCACTGAGCTGAACTAAATCACCAAATTCAGCACCTGCCTGTAACTCAGACCCCGTGACTTTTTGAGAAAACACGTCCTCTGAAGCTTAGAGATGAACAGATTTCTTCTAAGAACTATTACTGAGCAAATACACAAAGGAAACAGAGCACTACCATTTAAAATTACCTGTGAATGCGGAAAGATATGAGGAGGAAAAGCAAATATGTTATCATAAAAGATATTTCACATGTTTATTGATTCAATCATTGATTTATGCTTTCATATTTACAAAAATATCTGAATATTAAACACTTTTCATAGTTTATCTTTTAGACAGCTTTGAAGTAAAGCCTCAAGTGACACACTTTACAACGTCCGAGGTATGATCAATCATATAAAACAACAAAAAAACTAAAACAATATTTCATCTTTATCTCAGTCACAGTTCTCAAAAATGCTCCTACTTACAAAGTAAAAAAAAAAAAAAAAAAAAAAAAGTAATAATGACATTCAAATAGTCAAAACCAGCAAATGATTCAGGGGAAAACCTTAAATGTGCAAGCAACATTTTTTTTTTTACATTTAAAACCATTTAAATGTTAAAATTGGGTAACACTTTATTTTAAGGTGACACTTGATTTTTAGGTGACGTAGTTACATTATACTTACTCAAATAAGCACTGACTAACATTAATGAACTTTAGAGCTACGGTTAGGGTTTGGTTTAGGTTTAGTTACATGTAATTATGCATCATTTATTGTTATTACTATAGTAAGTACATAGTAACGTGTGACCACGTCACCTTAAAATAAAGTGTTACCTGAAACCTTTGGTTTGAAGTCTGTCCTTTCTGTTTCTCATGTGCTCTTAGATATCTAAAAAGCCAAAGTAGAAACTGTATTTAAATTCTAATAAAACATTCCCAAGAATGACTAACTTTGTTACATTTAAATGTTACGATTTTATTCTTTTAAAAAATAAGCATCTTTGTTTAGAAGTCCACCATTTCCGTCATCTCTCTCTAACACACACACACAAACAGACAAAAACGCAAATACACAAGCCTGTGGGTTTCAGAGATAAGCCACTGCGCTGCGGGCGGACGGGTGTCGGGACGGTTGTATGAACGACTGCTGTCTGGCCGGTTGGTACGACGGCTGAATGAACGACTGCTGTCTGGCCGGTTGGTACGACGGCTGAATGAACGACTGCTGTCGGGACGGTTGATACGACGTCTGAATGAATGACGGTGGTCCTGAAGGATGGCTGTAGTCCGACCGCGCTTGCGGATGGAAGGCCACGGGTTGTGGCTGATAGGCCACATAGGGTGCGTTCCTGTTGTACATGTACCTTGGGTCTGGGCCCTTGTCCAAGGGGCCGGTACAGCAAGTGAATATACAACCGCCGGCGAACAGGAAAGCCGACGACACCCAACCGATGTACAATGCCTCCCCAAGTTCCCTACGCTGGGCGTCGATAAGCAAGGGGTTGTAGAAATCCTGTATAATGGCGTGTCCGGTCCATGAGATGGGAATGAGGCAGCAGAAGCAGCCTGCTAGGATCATGCAACCGGAGATGATCAGAATCATACGCTTGGCACGGTCGTTGTCTTGAATGCATGCCGTGCACCTCATCCCGACGATGGCGATCAGTAAACCCAGACCGGTCAATGCCACGGAGCAGCACATGAGCCCCCGTGCGGCCTGGAGGTACGGTGACAACGCCAGCAGGGAGTCGTACACTTTACACTGCATCCGGATGTTGGCCTGCCGGTAGCAGTTCATCCACAAGCCCTCGTAAAGGGTCTCCATCACGATGATGTTCTCCCCGATGAACGCCGTCACCCGCCACATTGGCATCCCGGTGCTGGCCGCCGCCCCAATTAGCCCGATTAGGGTCACGCACATTCCCACAATTTCCAGTGCGCTGTTCGCCATGACTCCAGAAGCCTGCGTGCCACAGATCAGCAAGGACAGATTTCAACTGTGAGGATTTGCATCCTGCTGGAATGGGAGCTCTAAGGTGTTCACCTGTTCCCAGTCTCCGCCCTCTTGCTCAAGGGAGGGAGGGAACGCTGAGGCTGGTTGCTATGAAATTGTATCCCCTCGTGAGTGTTTGTGTCTGGTTTTGTGTCGCTCAGGGGGGAGGAGGAGCACGTAGCCGTGTTGATGTTTGCTCAGCAGAGGCTGGTTTTCTGGCAGAGATCCTGTTGAGGAAACGCAGGAATCACTGAACCGCCAGATACAAACCAACACTGCTGTCAATGTTTAACGCCATTGGTGTTGTGCCTCATTAAATTGCTGTCTGAAATGTTCAAAAACATCAGCTGATGGTTTAACGCTGATGTTTTGCTTTTAGTGAAAGGTGAAGCGTGTAATTTTTGCACCACTGGAGATATCAAAAGTAATTTCATTATTTTTACAGTTCCATTTGATGCTGAGTGGTGTTTAGCATGTTGCTATGTGGTTGCTAGGGTGGTCTGGGTGAACCACTAAAAACAACCAAATAGCAACATGCTGCATGCTAAGAACATGTTACTATGTGGTTGCTCGGGTGTTGCTATGCAGCTGCTAAAGAGGTTCTGAGTGTTTTTTTTAATGTTACTATGTGGTTGATCCATACCTGTCAACCCTCCTGTTTTTCCCGGCATTCTCCCGTATTTTACCTTGCTATCCCGCTATCATCCCGTTTAAATGTTTTCCTGTATTTCTCCTGTATTTTTAATCTTTCTATAAAAAATAAATAAAATCCCACTGGGCGCAAACCAGTTAAGCAGAAATCCCGCCCTACAGCTAATTTAATTGGTTAAGGTTACATTAAGGGGTAGGTTTAGGGATCAGTTTTTGGTGTAGGCTCCGCTGCGCGAAGAAGGACAGCAGCATCCCGAGGATGGGTGAACATGAGAGAGATAGCATTGGAGACTATGTATATAATGTATCATGTATGTAATACAGAGATTATGTATTTATGTTAATATCTGCGCAATCAATGCGTATTTAGCCTGGCTCTGCCATCCCAGCAGTCCTGGTTGCTTGGGTGTTGCTATGCAACTGCTAAAGAGGTTGTGAGTGGTTTTTTTAGAATGTTACTATGTGGTTGCTTGGGTGTTGCTATGCAACTGCTAAAGAGGTTGTGAGTGTTTTTTTTAGAATGTTACTATGTGGTTGCTTGGGTGTTGCTATGCAGCTGCTAAAGAGGTTGTGAGTGTTTTTTTAGAATGTTACTATGTGGTTGCTTGGGTGTTGCTATGCAGCTGCTAAAGAGGTTGTGAGTGTTTTTTTTAGAATGTTACTATGTGGTTGCTTGGGTGTTGCTATGCAGCTGCTAAAGAGGTTGTGAGTGTTTTTTTTAGAATGTTACTATGTGGTTGCTTGGGTGTTGCTATGCAGCTGCTAAAGAGGTTGTGAGTGTTTTTTTAGAATGTTACTATGTGGTTGCTTGGGTGTTGCTATGCAGCTGCTAAAGAGGTTGTGAGTGTTTTTTTTAGAATGTTACTATGTGGTTGCTTGGGTGTTGCTATGCAGCTGCTAAAGAGATTCTGAGTGTTTTTTTTTAGAATGTTACTATGTGGTTGCTTGGGTGTTGCTATGCAGCTGCTAAAGAGGTTCTGAGCATTTTTTAGAATGCTACTATGTGGTTGATCAGGTGTTACTATGCAGCTGCTAAAGCAGCTTTTTTTTGTAGAATCTTACAGTGCAATTGCTTTGGTTTTCTGAGGCAACCACCAAGCATAAGCAACTAAGTAGCTGCTAAGGTGTTCTAAATGTGGTTTTATCATGTTACTATGAGATTTCTAGGGTATTAACAGCTGCATAATTACAGCTCAGAACACTTGAGCAACTGCATAGCACTACTCTAGCAACCTTTATATGGTCAAGCGTCTTTGCAATTCCTTTTGATAATGAGTACTATTTTTTCTAAAGTATTGAAGTTTAGCATGTTTCTATGGGGTTGAAAGGGTTTTTAGCGGAAAATCAACATACCAAAAACAATCAGAACACATTAGCAAGAATTTTTGTAATTCCATTTGACTTTTAACCTGTTGCTATGCCTGCTTTTTATGCATGTTTTTAATTCATGATAATAAAACACACAGAACACCTTAGCAGCTTCATAGCAACACCCTAGTAACCTTTATATGGTCAAGCACTACTCACATTTTCTTCAGACAATGTGAAAAAAATCGAGTCTCTGTTCTTTACAATATGGCTGACAGTAAGTTTGACCATAAACTTCTGGTATTAAGTTAATTTCCATCAGCAAGTCCAGATGAGAGTTTAGATCATACTATTGTTTTGATGCATCAACTGTTTTTACAATAACATCTTAGATCACTTGCACATCTTTTTTTGTCACACAAACACAAAGTCATTGTCACTCATGTCTGCTGGTAAATTTGCATTAAGGGTGTGACATTTTGAGGTTTGCGGAACATTTCCTCTGACAACACAAGAGAAACAAACACTGGAAAACCACATGAACTGGTTCGACCAGCATTGGCAGCATTGCCAAAACTAGGCTGAAAAAAAGCAAAATCATGCTGTCAGATCCAGGAAGGGAATGTTTGTGACTACAGACCAGAAAAGAGTACATCCACAGTTCTTTTTAACTCTTTTTAATACAATTAAAGTCAAACCAGTGCCTTAACAATGTACAAAGTGAAAAAAAAAGTCACAGAGTCAACTTTAAATCAGTTAAATGCTGTGTGGAAAATCCCACGTTGCCATATTTAAATTTAGCTCATTTCATCCTATTTTTGTACAAATGTAAATTATTAACATCATTTATAATATAGGCAAGAAGGAAATGCATACAAAATCAAGCATCACATATACAGTCATATATTATCAACAAACAGGCTCCATAAATCCTGCTTTCTTCTGAATGTTCGTTCCCATCTCAAGTTCTTTCTGCACTGGGGTCTCTATGGGAGATTTTAGTGGTAAAGTGCAGCACTCACTGTGTGCGTTTTAATATCTTGGCTGGTTATAGACTGAGGGTGGAACGGAAGAATAGGCTGGTTGATATGTGGGTTGTCCGTAAGGGTATCCATATCCGGGCCTGTAGGAGTAGTTATACGGGGCCGATCCGGCACGATACATCATAGTAGTCATGTCCGCTTTGTCCTGTGTCCGCGGCGCATGTCGACAGAGCAGAATCACCCCGGCGCAGAAGAGCAGAGCAGAAGTGACCCATCCGATATAAAGGGCCTCACCGAGCTCTCTGCGTTGAGCGTCGATCAACAAGGGGTTGTAGAAGTCTTGGATGATCGCGTGAGCCGTCCACGACACGGGGATGATGGTGGTCAAGCAGCCCGCCAGGAACAAACACCCTCCACTCACCAAAACAATGTGCTTGGTCCTGGGGCGGGAGTCCACCAGACGGGTACAGCGCATTCCTACGGATGACACGATGCAGGCGAAGGCGGACAAAGCGACGGAGCAGCACATGAGACCCCTGGCAGCCTGGAGATCGGGTGGAAGGAACAGCAAAGAATCGTAGACCTTGCATTGCATACGGATGTTGGCTTGCCGAAAGCAGTTCATCCACAAGCCTTCCCAACGCGTCTCCATCACAATGATGTTCTCCCCGATGAACGCCGTCACCTTCCACATCGGGAGGCCCGTGACGGCGGCGACGCCGATCAATCCGAAAAACCCGATGATTAGCGCCACCAGCTCACAGCAGATGGACTCCCGTCTCTTCCTCTTCTCGATCTTGAGCTGCTCCTGGTATAATTCCTCTGCAGACTTCTCACCAGGATAGCCCGTGTACACACTGCCCCCCCCATAGGCTTTGTCTGCGTAGGATTTGTCCGCATAGGACTTGGTCATATAAGACCCGGCCGTGTAAGACATGATGGTCGACGACAACCAGACACAGAGCACAGCTCTCCTTCACTGTGGTATTTCTCAAATGAGACCGGAAGATCCAGATGACACGTATTTACAGCCAAGAAAGAAATGTTAATGATGTTATGTGATCAGACTGGTTCTCCTGCTCCTAAAACATCTGATCATCACCTCCAAGGAAACTGGCGATACTTGAAATGTTCAAACAAATGACTTCTGCCATTAGAGCATTCTAGACACAATGCAAACTCAAAATAGCTTGTTGGAGTGTGTAAGATTTATTTAAAATGTAATTAAAACTGTATTCAAATGGTAACTTTCAAGGTAAGATTTTCAAGTTCTAAAATACATATTAATAATAAAAAAGAATATACATTTTTATATTTAAATATCAAAATACAGTAAATGACTACTGCTAAAAATACAGAAGTCAACATTTGAAGTTCATCAAAACCTTTCATCAAAGTTATGAATTTTGAACAATACCTGTTCTTGTCTTAGGACAACTTTGATTAACTTTTTTGATCCACTTCAAATGTTGACTACTGTAATATAAAATGAATAGGCCTACAAATACATAAATAACTTTGTGAATGACAATGACTATTTTGACATTTTATAACACGGGTTTATGCAATATTATTGCTCGTATAACAACAACAACAATAATTATTATTATTATTATTATAAATATAAACAAATCCAAAATAAAAAAATATTCAATAAAATAAATAAGTAAGTATTATCCAGCTTGGGCAATCAAATAAAAAATGTATTAAGCACTGTAGGTGTAAGAAAAATATATAAAAAATAACCATATACAGTTTAAAAATGATCACCAAAACTATATATAAAATTACTTTATACAATTAACATGCATATATACAATTATATTGCTCTTTCATAGCTCTGCAGGACACTCGAATTTCATTCAAGTTTTAACTTTGTCTCATATGTTTTTCTTAAGATTCCTTAAAAAACAAACAAAAAAAAAAAACAGTCAATATTTTACATCAATTAAAAGTACAGCGCAACAAAATGAATGCTGACAGCAGCTCAGATCATTTAATGTTTCATCTTTGGAAGAATTTGATGACAAATGTTTCAGTTCAGAGATCTCTGACTTATTTTCTCAAAAGGTTCCTGAAGTTAAATAACCCATGATTCCCCGGACTGCCTGAGCTTCTGCTGTTTCCTTCAGCTGCTGTGTATCTCAGTGAGAGGTCAGGTGTGTTACAGCACTTCCAGGTAAGAAACGCAAATACAACAACAGACGCTAGACAAGAGATGGAGGGTGGAACCTGAGATGGCTAGTGTCACACACACACACACACACACGCGCAAGCACACACACACACCCTTCTGTAGATATCTAATCCATCTAACATCAGTCCAGCGTCAGTGTATAGGCCTAGACCATGATGTATGCGCCAGAGAAACAAGAGCGCAGCCAACTTTACAATATTATCTTTGAACTTCCGGTTTTGCGGTAGCTCGTAGGCCTATATTTATATGGCATTGGTGTCCAAGAGTAATTAGCTTTTGAAGAGGATTTACTTAATGTAAAGTTACTGAAAGTTATCATGAGGATAGTAATGTTTAAAGCAGATGTCTTAACAAAATGTCAGTAGCCCGGGAAGATTTTAAAACGAGCCGTTCATTCATAAATACGCAAGATGGCTGTGAAAATACAGACCGGAAGACAAAAGACAACGAGCGCAGCGCTGAAAAGGGGAGCGCTACATAGCTTTCATTTATTTTCACTTACAGTAAATTAATGCATGTGGGTGTTGCTCAAATATCTAAGCATGAGATGCAAATCTCATGTAGACGGCATGCCAGTATTTTTCAGCATGTTTTTGTTCAGCCTGTCTACTTTGTATAGGCTACAGCTGGGTGCAGTGAATCTTATCTGATTAATGCATTTTTTTTTTTTGTTAAAAGCACAGCGTGCCAAAATCAAAGAATTATGCATCAAACCTAAAGGGTCAAGCAAGTCAAAAAATAAGATCTATTTAATATCACAATTATTTCTCATACACAGACTTTTGCTGAAATCTTCAGCTTCTCAGATGTGTTTTCTGAGGAAAAGATTTTAATATGGACATTTCTCATCCAATTATTTCTCAGGCAAATGATCTGAGCAGCTGCACATTCATTTACAGCTCTAAACTGTCTTACTGTATGTTTGCTGTCTTATTTGTTTCCACTTTTATTCCTCCAAAAGAACTTCTGAGACAATGTTCAAAGTTATCTCTGAGAATCACACAACTTTATTGTTTAAATGATCCTTTAATATCACTTAATTTGAACTTGCACATTTAATATTACAATAAAATCTTACAATTACAAAAGTACAATTATTATAATATTTAATAGTGCAGTATTTATAAGTATAAATATTAGATAAATAAATAATATTTATAATAAAATATTTGATCATAAAAAGAAAAACATTTTAAATGAACAAAATTACAACTTTCTTTATGCAATTTATGCATTTTTAATGAATACCACTACATCTAGTTAAGTCTTATTCATAACTGAATAATTCAGATATAAACGTTTAAAAGTAGCTGGGTAAATCATATACCGGTAATCAAGTTAATTTCAGTGTTTCCTTACAAGGAATTATTGTTTGCAAATAATGAATTTTAGATGATTACCATGACAGATTGTTTAGTCTCATTCATAAATGAATGATTTAATCTAAAAACATGAAATAGGTAAATCATAAGTTTGTGATAAATGCACAAGTTAGTTTCAGTTTTTCCTTACAAGAACATAACTACAATAAATCAATTCAACCCAAAATGTATAAAAATATAATACATGATCATATCATATTACACTTCATATAGACTGAATGCATTTAGTTAGTTAAGTGAGTACCAATTAATCTAATTAACCAGAATTAACCACACAGAGATTTTCCAAGATTCATCAGACCAAGACGGCAATAAAAGCTTGAAAAGTGATACAACTAAAAAGACACACATAAATAAACAACTGCACTGAACGCATCATTTATCTCGGTCAGACGTACTGACTCTTCCAGTGAGAGTTAGAAGAGGGAGCCTGTTTCAACATGCTCATTCCCACCGGGACGTACGGCCCGTCCTCCTCGTCCTTCCTCTGTCGAGGGGCGTAACGGCACAGCAGGATCACCCCTGCAACCAGGAGGACCAGGAACGTGGCGAAGCCCACGTACAGCGCCTGTCCGATCTCACGCTTTTGCGACTCCAGCACCATGGGGTTATAAAAGTCTCGTATGATGGAATGAGTGGACCAGCTGACGGGAATGAGAGTGGCGAGGCCGGACACGACGAAAAGACACCCGCCCACCAGCAGGATCACATTCTTGCCCACACTCTTGCTCCTCATCCCGCAGACGGACACCAGGACGGCGAGGACGGCGAGCGTGATGGACACACACATGAGCCCGCGGGCCGCCTGGATGTCTCCCGGCAGGATGAGCAGCGAGTCGTAGATCTTGCACTGCATCCGGATGTCCGCCTGCCGAATGCACGCCATCCACAAGCCCTCCCACTGCGCCTCCATGACGATGAGGTTGGACCCGATAAACGCCGTGACTTTCCACATGGGGAGCGCAGTAACTGCGATGGTCCCGACCAGCCCGACGGCGCCCAGCACCAGGGCCAGGATCTCCAGTTTAGCCCTCATGTCTACAGTGGCTTTACGTGAGCAGAAGTGATGTGAAACGCCAGCGTTTGAACAAATGTATTTGGGTTATCGGACAGGAATGAGGTAGGAGGGGTTTGGTCCATCCGTGCTATGCGGTAACGCTGGTTTCTGTTAGCTGATGACAAACGGACCTGGTTTTGATTTTAATGGAAGTCTGTGACTTCACACATCTGTTGCAACCGCAGTTACTGCTCTACTGGTTAAACACATAACCGGCTCCATAGTGAGGGCCAACATGAGCTAAAGCAGTGGCTCTCAACCACACACACACACACACACACACACACACACACACGAACACACACACACACACACACACACACACACACACACACACACACACACACACACACACATTCTTGTACATCTATCTTTGAGGACTTTCACTGACACAATGCAATCTCTAGCCACTTACTCTAACCTTACCCATCACAACTAAGTGCCTAACCCGAACCCTGACCCTAAACCGACCCTTGACCTCATTATAACCTTGTCCCTAAAACCAAGATTTGAACCTCAAACAGGCCTTTAAAGGCTCTCAGAGAGTGAGGACCAGCCAAAATGTCCTCACTTTACTCTCTTTGTCCTCACTTCAATGGTCTCAAACTGGTTCTCACAAAGATAGTTGTACAAGTACACACACACACAAAAAAGGAAATTTCACAATTAATTACAAAAACAAAAGAAAAAAACAGAAAGACTTGAATTAAAAGAGAAATTTTGAGGTCGAAAGACTGAAATAGTATTTTCTTTTTTAGAGTAAAATGTACTCTTTGAAAAAAAAAAAAAAACTATGCACTATGCAATATGATTTAAAACCATTTAAAATGAGACAAAACAAGATTAAATGGTTATTTCAACCCAAAAAGCCATGCGATTTTTGAAAGAAAAACATCCATATTAATAAGTTTATAAACTACAATCGCTGGCCTCCGGTAATGGCTCTACGCCTCTCGCGGTTTAAACAAATAGGGCTGGGCAACAAACTAAATTTTCTCTTATATCAACATTTCTTTTTATAAATTCTCATTTTAAATTTCTAATTTGTGACGGGTGTTGTGTTTTGCTCAATCCTCTGCGCTTCCGCGTTCGTCGAAACGTCATGCGTGGGGTCAGAGGTCACTCTTCCGCCAGAACTCGACTCGCGTACAGCCGTCTGTCGGAGGCTAGTTATAATAGTTGATAAAGTTATAAATGTGGATATTTTTCTTACAAAAATGCATCACTTTGCTTAATAAGGTCTTTATTATGCATTATTTATTATGTACGGACAACTTTTATGATGGATGGATGCGATTTTCTGGTCTTCAAAATCTAAGTTACCATTCACTCCCATTATAAACCTTGGATGAGCCTGGATATTTTTTTTTACAACTCCGATTGATTGCTGAAAGAAGAAAGTCATTTAAACCTAGGATGACTTGAAGGTGAGTAAATTACGGGATCATTTTCATCTTTCGGTGAACTATCCCTTTAAAGGTGCACTATGTAATTTTTAGCGGCATCTAGTGGTGAGTTTGCGAATTGCACCCAACAGAAGTTACGGTGGCCGACAGGAAAATATATCGTCGTCTGAGACGCAGAGAGTATCCAGTTCAGCAGTGAGGTTTCTTTACAAAGAAGAAATTAGGTTTACTTGATTATTCAGTAAAACGATATGTTATTGCGAATATTATTGTTACTTGTTCATCATTGTGTCAGTGTTTTATTCGCTGACTTTAGCTAGCTTCTTTTCACAAAGAACAACATAGTGACGAAGTGCGTTTGTCCGTTTAGGGCCACTGTAGAAACATGTCGGCGTATTTCAATGTTAGGGGACCCGCGGTGTGTGTAGACAGAAATGGCTCATTCTAAGGTAATAAAAACATAAGGGTTCATTAAGTAAGGTCTTTATACACCACTGGAAACATAGTTATGTTTATGATCTTGCATTTCTGTCAACAGATCCTCCTAAATATTACACAATGCACCTTTAAAGGGTTAGTTCACCCAAAAATGAAAATTCTGTCAGTAATTACTCACCCTCATGTTGTTCCAACCCCGTAAGACTTTCGTTCATCTTCGGAACACAAATTAAGATATTTTTGATGAAATCTGAGAGCTGGATCACTCCTCCACAGGCTTATGGACACTATAACTTGCACGTCACCATGTATCACACACATGACCCGCGTCGGCCAATAGTGAGCCTACGTGGTGACGTGCAACACAGACGCGCTACGCTATTCCACTATGTGTAAAGACTCGAGGCCCAGAGAGAAGGAAATGAAAAGTGTAATAAAGTCGTTATTTTTGTTTGTTTTTGCGCACAAAAAGTATTCTCGTCGCTTTATAAACTTAAGATTGAGCCACTGGAGTCACTTGGACTATATTAACGATGTCTTAAATGCATTTTCTGGGCCAGCAAGTTATTGTGTCCATAAGCCTGCAGGAGGAGTGATCCAGCTCTCAAATTTAATAAAAAATATCTTAATTTGTGTTCCGAAGATGAACGAAAGTCTTACGGGGTTGGAACAACATGAGGGTGAGTAATTACTGACAGAATTTTAATTTTTGGGTGAACTAACCCTGTAAGTCTTTTCCCTGCCATTGACGAAATTTCCGGCTTTCCGTGTTTTCACTGTTATACGGTAGGGGGCGCTATTACGCATCTTCTGAAAGAGTACAGAATCTCTGGCTCAAACACAGGCGAAGAAGAAGCAGAAACAAGCGAAATAAGCTATATTGTTCATTATAAGTACAGTATTTTAGCAGTTAGAAAATTGTGAGTGAAAAGTATAAAAAATATTAGATTTTAATATTAAAGATATTTTAACCTGTTAACCTTTGCCAGTGCGCCCGCGCACTGAAGCGTTTTTTTTTTATTTAGTTCAAATTTACTATCAGATTTAATGTTATGCCTTGACAAACTATACATCATTAAAAAGATATAATACTCAAGTTTCAGTATTTGACCACTATTGTATTCTGAGAAACTTATAGCGACAGTTATTTCTAAATTTCTGTCAGGAGTTATGAAATGAAAAAATGAGTCGATACCTTTAATATGAATTATGCGCGTCAGCCGCTTTCATTCATAAAAAAACTCCCGTGCTGTCGTCATGACAGCGATACACAAAACAACGTCCCTCAGGGCTTTTAGCTCAAAAATGTGCAGATTTGGAGAAATATTGATAGATTCTCATAGGTTTACATCAGATTTCTATTGACAGGAATAATATTTATTGAATTTATACCCAAATGCGTCGATGTAATCTTTATGAGCGTTTGGCACTCTCATTTACTGGGTTTTCAATTCATACCAGAAGCCTGAGGGCGCTATAAGCACAATAATAACCCATATATGGGACATGAAGAAGAGCCATAATCATGTGACATTCCAGGACGTCACTGATACCAGAGATACACACAAAGCTAACAAGAGATAGCGCTCTGTATCATGCAGATACAGATATTTTGAAGACAATAAACATGATTGCAATGATATTCGAGTTACCTGTGTTTTTCAAGCCATGCCAGGTATTTTAATAATAATAGATTATATGTATAATGTAATGCTAATCTATAGACCATCATTGTGCAGAATATGATCAAATAGTATATTTTCTGTCAGATTTTTTTATCTGATGTCAAATTAGATCACAGAAGATTATTTAAAACACTTCACTTGCGTTTTAAAGTAAGTTTGAAGCACAAACATGGTTTTAATCTCATAAATTGTCATGTATTGATGGTGTGCTAAGCTAACATGCTAGCTAGCTCTAGGTGCTTCTATCTTGAAAAAAATGAACTAAATACAGAGTTTTAGACTTATCATCTTCAGATTTTAAACATAAAATGTTTAGACATGTGGCTTTAGCTGTAGTGCATTTCTAGATTGCTACAGGGTCAACTTCAATTTTATTTTCATGAAGATGTTTCATAAAAATAAATTTCTAATAACTTTACAAAACTTTAAAGCTATTTATAAAAAAAAATTCATTATGACAATAATTAATTCTACATTTACAATAAACTGCCAGGTGTCAGCTTTCAAATGAGATCATACTTGTGCTTTTAGTGCAAAGGGTTCATGAACTGTATCTGTTTCAGTTTGGGTATGTCATTTCTGGGGATTTTTCAAAAGTGGGCTTGCAGCTTAACAGGTATTTTAAATATTATTATTTTTTCAAAAGAAAATCCTTAATCCTTACCCAATAAATCACAAACAACTGGAAAAAGGAAATAAGGGAAAAATATTATCCCACATTGGGGGCCTTATAATATTGCAGTGAACAATGGGGGTCAAAAGGTCAAAAAGGCTGAGAACCACTGGGTTATTAGATCATCAAAAAAAATTGAAAATAAATGTTTTATTTATTATTTGCTCACCATCATTTTGATCCAAACCTGTTTGCTGTAGACCAGGATAATTAGTCTTAAAGCAGCTCTTTTCCCTTTCATCATCACACCTGCTTTGAAAGCTGTGCAAATACTAATAAAAAAAAACATAAAAACATCCAAAAAGAATTCCATTTATGATTCTGTTAAACTTTTAATTTAATTTAATTTAATTAATTTAATTTAATTTAATTTAATTTAATTTAATTTTAATTTAATTTAATTTATTTATTTTATTTAGAAAAAACAGGGACAGCGTACAATAAACATTAACCTCAAGGGGAGAGATGCATAGTACCAGGTTTTAGCTCAAGAGCTAATTTCCACCCGTAGTCCCTGGGCAGGCTGATATTATAATAAAATACATAATACATCATACTGTACATACATGAATAATGAAATTTACATTGACCAAATAAATAATTAAAGTCTTCATATGCACAACAATCAGATCTTCACACCTTTCATTAACTCTGGTCTACTCTTATAGAACACGTACTTACCACACACACACACACACACACACACACACACACACACACACACACACACACACACCTCCGGGTCACATGTGGGTGCAAATTTGATTTGACACAAGCCATTTCTTTGGCTTAAACTGGTTAACTCTGGTTAAAGCCAAACTTTAACCAGTTATTTGAGAAACTGGTAATAGTGAAATACTTATTTAAGATAGTAGAACTACAGCTGCTGGCAACCCGAAATGAACATTCATCAAGTGCACATACAAGTGAAAACTGACTTTGGCGAGTAAATAAAACAGTTATTGCTAATTTTGTAAGGACAGAACAACATAATACATTGTATAAATTGCATTGTAAGAACAATATTCTGAATGTTGCTGTTCTAAGTGATGTGAACAAATAAAATCATGACAGTTGTTCAACTTTTACCTCAATTTACAATGAGATGTTTATCTAGGATGCCTACAGTTTTCAAATCTTCCATGCATTAAAACACGAAAATGAAAATATGAGGAACAAAACTTTTTTTTTGTGACGTGCAGTTTCACTGTGCGTATATGATGATTGATGCTGTTTGCCACCATTATGATAGGAAAAGACAACATAATCCCATATCAGGAATAAAAATACACTTATAATAAAAAATAATGCAAAATACTAAATCCTTAGTAAGAACATGTGTATGGCTCATAAATGTTCTCTGTTTATCCTCTACTGGCATGTATCAATGTTCATTTTATACCTGGTTTCATGACTATAATCTGTTTCTTTTGTAATTTAATGTGAATGTATTTTTTACATTGAAATCCTGGCTGAACATCATGTTAAGCACATTTACAAGAGCTCACAGAGAGCAGAAGCTCGTCTCACCTGAGCTTAAATGCTACTAGTTTTCATGTAAAACACTGAATTATAATCAGTAAGAGGTTCACTGAAGAGTCAACAGAAACTTTCAAACCTGTCTGACGGGTCGGGCTGCTGTGACTTCATCTGTGACTGAGTTTCATGTGTCAACTCAGACGTCCAACCTCTGAGAACAAGAGTGACATTTAACAACATATGATTATGACTTGTATAAATGTGTTCTGTCAATATCACACTTTTCCTATTAGACAGCACCTTTTACTTAGACAGTAAATGTTTCACTCCTGCATTGATAGAGAAAACCAGTATACATGCTCAGAAAATATGGGACATGTAATTAGACTTTTGTAGAAAAAAAAAACAAAAAAACAATGTTTATATTAAAAGTAAATGAAAATGTTCCTCGGATTTTCACGAAATGTTTGTGCGCCATCTTGCGCATCTGTGTAAAACTGCACGTTCAACATCAAAATCACCAGGGGAAAAATACTAAATTCCACAGCATCCAATTACTAATAATAATAAAATAAAGGTATTATTTTGTTGTTTTTACACATACCACGGTTAAAAGTATACATAAGTACTCCTTTCACGTAAATATCACAGTAATTTACTTGGTAAAATTATGGAACCAGATGACAATAGTGAATGATTAGCAAGAATGCTAATCATTCACTACGTCATTTTACCATAGTAGCACCACAGTACAGGCTTTTATGAGCTGTGTAGGTTAATATTTAGCCTAAATGTTGGTTCATTTAGTACAAAACTCCCTTAACTTGATAAACTTGCCTTGTTTTTCCTCACTTTTCTCTGGTGAAGTAAAGTCGACCACAGAATCCTTCAAGTAGGCTAAGTCAAGTTCAAGGTCAAAGTATTTATTATTATTGTTATTATTATTATTTATTATCTTCTCCACATCTATGTCAAAACTGTAACAGCCAATAGACAGAAAGACAAAAAAGAATTTACTTTCAACTATACAACAGAAACGTAAGGAACATACTAGGCTAATAAACTTACCGAAACCTTCAAGTGTCAGATGTAATGTAACTTCGAGTTCGACATGAGGCATAACATTTCTATGCATTGCATAACATCTCAGTTATACACTCAAAATAACGATTTTGCCTACTTAATGTACACTAGCCTAATATGCAAAAATATGGTACCACCTTAATTCGACCACTGGGAGGCAGATTGCCTTTGTTAATCTAATGTTTACAAAAAAATACAGAAAATATCAAGATGTTATACATCTCTCTATATATTCATTCATAAATATATAACTTATTATAAATAATACATTTTCAGCTGTATAACAATTATGAGATTAAAAATAATTTATGAAACAGCAAAAAATGTATTGTACAAAAATGCTAATATCATTGTTTAGAAAATATAATTATAAAATTGTACAAAAATAAACATGAACAACAGCAAAAAATGAGTGACAATTTCTTAAAAGCCCTGACGTGACTTTAAAGAAACATCCGCTCAGAAAGTTAAAATCTACCTTCATTACTACTCTGATCTGAATGCCACATAAAGCAAAAAAAAAAAAAAAAAAACCTCTTCAGATTACTTACAATAAATATTCATGAATTAATTTCTATGAATGATGTGCACTGATGATGCTGATGTGTGTGTGGTCTGATGATGTCGCTCTGGCCCGAGGAGAGGAACTCTATCAGCTTGTATATCTCACATAGATCTGAGCGCTGAGAGATTGATTGCTTCACTCATCCTATATTTCACTCCTGACTCCAGAGTTTCCGCTCAAAACATTCAGCCCCAAGCGATCCTGGCACTTCCATCTGTCATCGATGCCAAGCAGTGCCGTACATCTAAAATTCCACCCGTAATTGACTTGTATGCATAAAGGGCAAGATCACACACGCAGGTCAAAACATGAGAGCTTCATATTAACACGGGTGGAAATGTGACTGGAAATGAAGAAGCATCCACGAATCACAGGGATCGGCTTTGGATATGTACGAAACCAGTTTATTTGATATAATATCAATCCACAGCTCTATGTACAAAATAAAAATGCAGTCTCTATAGCTCAATGGGAATGTTTTCAATTAGAATTCATTATCATCTAAAATATTTTCCAGTGGCTTTTCTTGATTGCATTCAGCAAATTTTGGAATTTTAAAACACAAACCAAAAGTAGCTTGTTTAACTGAGGAACTCACAGCTAAAACAGAACAAAATAAATGAAAAGGTCAATTAAAAAATAAATGACACTGACTGTACACATTTTGTCTGCGTAAAGGCTCGGATCGTCTTCTATAACGTGAGTGTTGATTAATGTGTCAGTAATGCAGGGCCGAACCACAACAAACCATATAAACGTGAACAGAACAGTCCATCAGCTAAAAATCATATTGCATTTATCAACAGAATTCAAGTAAAACAGGACATAGTGACCCTAGAATGAGCTGTAAAAAAATCCTCCGCTCGGAGAAAGGAATCATAAAAAAATCCGTTCAGCATTATTTTGACCTGAGATCAATCAATATTCAATATTCAACACAATTACTCAATGAATATTCAACTCACATGTATTTTTCAGGTCAGAATAGTGCGCAGTATTGTACATTTCAGATAAATTGAAAAGAAATAGACGCAAATATATACAAATCCAAAGAAGAAAAAAAAGGGCGTATACGGCTTTTCTGTACAAACATGAGAATGTTAAACGAACAAAAATGCATCGTATTTTATCCGGCTGTTGTTTCGTCTTACATCTAAAGGACATAATAAATAAATCACAGCCCTTATTTTAGAAACAAACCATGAAAATGTTTGGCAGATGTTGGCGGCTGCCAACGACGAAGGTGCAATTCTAATTCTATTGATTGTACCACCACGTTCCCCGCGGGTTCTGATTGGCCACAGCACACACGTAGAGCTCATCTAATGTGTGTGAGTGTCTATGGTGGATAAGCGTCATATCTTACAGCTATTTCGACAGGAATGTCTAACATTCGGGAATATTAGTGAGGAGAAACCGTCGTCATGCATCGGCCGAGCTTTCACTGAGTTCGTCTCATGATGCGTTTCAGCTCTGGGTTTCGTTTTCCGCGCTGCTGTCCCGTCGCACCCAGATGACCTCATCAGGCAGCGCCTGCTCATCCACACTGGCCACTGACATGGCGCACTGCTTCCCTACATGAGAGAGCTTGGCATGCTGGGATTTGTAGTCCTTCTTGCTCTCCGCTTCCTCGTCCTCGTCCTCCTCTGTGTCTCCCTCCAGCGAGAGGGCGGAGAGCGGTCCCTCCAGGTCCGGCTCGGTGGACGGGCTCAGAGCGGACTGAGAGAAGTCGTCATCGTCGCTCAGGATGTCCGTTTCCTTCACGTCGTGCTCCTGCTCCTCGTAGCGCTGGAGGTCGAACTGCTCCTCCACCCAGCGGTCGGTGTCGCCCGCCGGGATGCCGCTCGGCTGCTGCTGAGCATGCTGGGAGTCCGGCGAGTCGCTGTCGGGCTCGGTGTCGAAAACGATGTCCGTGTCGATGGTGAAGCGGTTTCGCACCAGTTTCCTTCGGCCCAGAGTGCGAGTCGGAGCAGAAACTGAGGAGATACACAACATTGAGCATTACTCACATATCTGCAGAGATCTTACAGCTCTTTTGTTCATTTGTTTGAGCTAAACTCTGCTTCCAAACCTTTGGGCAACTAGTTTACAGTGTTAACCACATGAACCCACTGAAAAATAAGTATTTTATGCTTACCAAGGCATTTATTTGATTAAAAACAGTAATATTGAGAAATATTTGTTACAATTTAAAAAAACTATTTTCTATGTGAATATATGTTAAAATGATCATTTATTCCTGTGATGCAAAGATGACTTTTCAGCATCATTAGTGTCACATGATCATAAGCAGTCTTCATTGTAGTGTTAATTTCATTAAAGAAATCTATGACAAAAAATGTTCGTTGACCTATTTTCCATGACAAAGACGAGACGATGACCAGACGACACCAACGTCATCAAATGATAACTGTTGACTTTATCAGCATGCAATATCGTTAAAAAATAAATCACTCTATGTCTTTGTCGAATAAAAGAGGAGACAAAACATTACAGACTGTTTTTAACAAGCCGCTATGAGCTTTTCATGCATACGGTTGCCAGATTTCAAGAAATGAAGTCCCACAATCAGAGCTTTTCTGTTAAAAAAAAACACGTTTTCTACCCGGTGTTTTACTGTAAACACAGACGAACAAGTAAGCTGCAGTTTAGAGATTTCCATTTGAGATTTTCTGCTTAAATGAAAGTGTCAATCAGTCGCTCTGTGTTCTGTCACGAGCCGCTTGCGCGACTAAATCTGAGATCAAACCTTCTCAGTGATGAACTGTAATAAATCCAAACGCGAATCTCTCGACTATTTTTGCGATTGCTGAATTAATGCACTTACGCAACCTCTATGTGACAAGTCTTTTTTGCTGTTGTTTTAATAGAAAAACATTACTGTAATTTTAAGTTTTTGTTTTTACCAGTATATGATAAATAGCCTATATTAATTCAGGAAACAAGATTAAATAAACCATATGCATATGTGTTAACATTCTCTTGATTTGTGCTTATAGGTGAAAGTGCAATAATTCTAATGAAATGTAAATTGATTATAATTTTGAGCAAAATAATCGTGATTTTCAATTCAACCATTATACAATTTTCATTGACTAAAATGCTCAGACATTTAGTCGACTTAAACTTGGCTAAACAAAAACAGGACAAGGTTGACTAATACAAAATAAAAAGTACATCTGATATAGGACTAAGACTCAATTAAAAATAGTTGACAAAATGAACACTACAGTACTTCAGTGTCACATGATCCTTCAGAAATCATTCTAATATGATGATTTTCTGCTCAAGAAACATTTCTGATTATTATCAGTTAAAAAAACAGTGTCCTGAAGTCAGTGTTTAGCATCAGCTGTGTGTGTACCTGCTCTGTTCATGGCCGGTCGGGCTCCTTTAAGAGCGCACAGGCGTTTTCCTCCAAAGGGAACGTACTGCTGATTTAGAGGAAGACTTTCCGTCTTCAACAGCTGGCGGCGCTGTTTATCTCTCAGGATGGAGTGAACCATCTTCAAGAAGTCTTTCTTACTCTCTGGAGAGCTGCAGACACCATTTAACACACACATTTGCACATTGATATCACATCAGTTTATTATTCACGTTGATTTAAGACATATAACACTTATAAATGGGTCAGATAAATATGGTTTGTATTTGTGTTTCACAGAACAACAACAGTGCATTTAAGTTAAAGGGATACTTCACCGATTAGCATTAAGCTTTGTATCAGTAGAAACCCGGTAGTATTTTCGAATGGCCGTGCTTCCCTCCCTCATGTCCCCCTGAGACGAGAGATTTCTGTATTGTGTGTCTGGAAAAAAACCTCAGATGACGCAAAAATCATCATTTAGCGTCATCTGAGGCTTTTTTGTCCAGAGGCGAGAGACTCCAGCCAGTAGGAGGAGCTCGTTCCGCATGTCTTCAACTCGCCCATAGGGGGATCTCACGATAAAACGGCGTCTTTTCAGTTTCGAGTCGACTAGTAGCCTAGAATCATTTCTTCCGACACTGCCCTCTGTAACCGGTAGGCGTGGCTTAGGAGTGGCCTCGTAGGGCAGTGAAGCAAGTGCATTCTGGGAGTTGTTGTCTTTCATCCACATGAGACAAAATACATTTTCTGGCTTTTCTCAGTCTAGAAGGCACCAACTTCTAAAATAATGTCACATTTCTACTACATAAATGACCCAATTTAAATACACAATCATCTTTCCAGCGGTGAAATACCCCCTTAACATGCACATATGTACATAAAAGCTGTACATGGTTCCTCCACCAGATGGTGCCAGTTTTCTAATGAATGATGTTTGTTAAATGTATGCGTGTTGTTTTATTGCAGGAGACACTGACCTGCAGCAGAGCTGAAACACTCTCTCTGGTCTTCCCTCTGATTCAGACTTCACATGGATGATCTCGCAAACGGCTGCGCTCTCTCCGTCTGTAACCACACACACTGTGATCAGGTCCCCAGGGTTTCGTTTGGGTCTGACATCTTCATGCATTGATTGTTTGTTTGAGTGAGTGTGTCACACTCACTGGTGAGCTTACCTGTATTGGACAGTGTGCGCACCTGAAGCGCATCAGTGGGGATCATGTGGCGGAAACGGAACGGATCTTTCTCCTCGCCCGAGACCGATGCTCTATGAGAACCACCCTGAGAAAGAGAGACAGGCGTGTGTGACTAATGCGTTGTTATTAAGAGGGTGTGAACGCTGTATAAACCGCATGAAACAAGAGTATGAATACAACACCCAGTTAACTGATGAATACAGGACAGAGAGAGGGGTGTTTGGGATTATCGTCCAAATCACAACACTCACCATTTTCTTCTTCTGCTTGGAGTAATCTTTACAGATGAACACAACAGCGGTTTTAAACACTGGAGAAGAAAGATACAACATTACTCTTCAGGTCACTTCAGAACGTCACATCTATCTATCCATCCATCCATCCATCCATCCATCCATCCATCCATCCATCCATCTATTCATTCAACCATCCAATTAACTAACTAACTAGCTAACCATCCATCCATGAGTTGAGGTTGTGTGGGGTTTGAACCTACCGAATGTGGCCAGCTGTGGCTCTTTCTTGCACTTCCCTAGTGAGGAGGACGGGTTGATCCATGTCACGCTGGTGTGGAGGAGTAAATCTCCCATAGATAAGTCAGCAACCTGTAATCATAGCAGACGCCTCTGTTAGAGAGCTCGCACAACACACACACACACACACACACACACACACACACACACACACACACACACACACACACACACACACACACACACACACACACACGCGCGCACACGCACACACACAGAGCTCGCAATCTGCAATCCAGAAGGGATCACGTCTGTCCCTGGCTGCATCATTCAGGGCTACAGTTATATTATGCAACTAAAGTTTCATTGTATTCACATAATAAGCTGATAAGATTTAAATATGCCGTCGATAAACACAGGAATGAAGAAGGAAATCTGATCCGAACGACTGTTTTAACATTTTATCAGCTGCAGAGCATGAAATGTGGTTGAAACCCCAAGGGCCTGAGACGTAGGTTCTGCATTATCTCAAGTTATACTAAAATGCAACCAAAAATAAAGAGAGAACTGACACCATGTGAATGACACAATATCATTTTTATATTGATAATCTACATAAACAAGAAGTCAATACTGAGCAATTCACATTTAGACACAAAATAATTTGGCCTGTTATTCAATTTTTTGTTTTCCCTAAAAGACCACAGTTCATATTGATGATAAATACTAAACTAAAATTGGACATGTAGAGTGATGCAAGCAGTGACGGTTGCTTGTCCAGTGAAATTAGTCGACTGGAAACATCTGATGTGAAGTTCACAAACCTCTTTCTTTTCTCCAGTCTGTTCAGAGATGAGGAGGTCAAAGACGGCTCCAAACTCCTCGTGGATCTTCTGCATCTCGTTGATGTGACTGGCCACCGTGTTCATGGCCTTCATTGCAACTGCACAACAGAAAGAAAATAAATTATATATCAATCATATACATGCCAACTATATAGCTTTGAATGCAGAAAGTTGGTCAAAACATAACAGTTCAGATTAATGGTTTTAAAGCAGATCTTCAGCTGTAACATCTGACTAGACGAGTCACATTCGAAACCTGCATCATATATACAGTCAAACCAACATTTATTCAGACACCTTCAACATTTCTCACATTATCACAGTTTATTCGCTATAGTTTAAAAAATGGCAATAAAATATGACAAGAACTCATCATCATCAAATCAGTTGATATTTCACTGGTTTTGTCCATCCTTCTGTTAGACTGTCCCACAGGTTGAATATCTGTCAGATGTTCAATTTAACTACACAATTAGATAATACCAATTTAGGTCAACCAATTACCAAGCAATGCTTTATTTAGTTCAGTCTGGGGTGTAAAAAGGTCGCATTAACAATTAAAGAACAACACTTAAGCAAAACATGGTCAAGTCAAAGTGTCTGAATAATATTTGGTCCCAAATTTTGATACATTTTACTGGTGATCCACTGTATGAAGAATCCTCACCTTTGCTCTCCTCACTTACATAAATGAACTATAGTGTCCTGCACCCACTAGTGATGATAAATGATATCTGGTGTATGAATAATTTTTGGTTTGACTGTATATATAATGTAAAGCAGCACAACTGTTTTCAACATTGATAATAATCAGAAATGTTTCTTGAGCAGTAAACCAGCATGTAAGAATGATTTCTGACGGATCATGTGACACTGAAGACTGGAGTAATGATGCTGAAAATTCAGCTTTAATCACAGGAATAAATTACACTTTACAATATATTCAAATAGAAGACACTTTCACAATTTCACAATATGACTATTTTTCTGAATTTTAGCACATTTTTAGCCTTTCTGAGCATGTGAGATACCTTTCAAAGAAATTAAAACATGTATATGTTGCGTAAAGCTTTCTGATGCACACAGCTCACCGTTCAGATGGTAGTGCTCCTCGCTGTCGGGGTCGGTGAGCGAGTGCAGTTCTCTCAGCAGAAGAGGGTACTTCAGCACTCTCTGGATGGGTTTGATCAGGAACGACTCCAGCGTGGACGAATGCTGCTGTTTGGGGTTGCGCTCGTCCAGGAACGCCTTGAAGGCCGCGTCTGTCTTCGCTGGAGAGACCACAAACACAGGAAGTTGTGATTATGCTGTCACAGGATTGTGTGTTTTGATAATGATAGGAAGATTTGAAGACTGGTGGCATTTGTTATGTTTTTCACAAGTACAATATATAGTGCAAAATGTTTTCAAGCACAAATTCAGTTCTAATGTAACTAACTAGAAAACAACTGTTAAGTAAATGTCTGCAGAATGGATGTTAACTAATAAAAATAGACAGCGAGAAGATCCAGACCAACCTCACAGACACCCACACACACACACACACACAGTGGCAGAATTATACAACTGACGCCCCAGAGCCGCTCACATGAGATTTACAGACGCCCAGCCGCAGGGGCTCTGTGAAAATCCCAGAATTCACAGGGAGCAAGGTCATTTTTGAGCTGAGATTTACGCACCTTTGACCAGCACTTTGGGCACTTTGGTGTGGCTGGCACAGAAAGCGCTGTAGATCTTGAAGCGGTCGGCGTAATACAGGAACGAGCCACCCAGAGAAAAGAGGATTTTCTGTAAGACCAGAGGGATTTTGAGAGAAATACATCAGGTATCATGGTTTGTGTTGGATAAATCTGGTTATGAATAGTTTTGAGTGATGCAATAACATGGTGCGTCCAAAAAACATGGTTATATCATCACACAGTACATGCCCAAAAAACAAGGTGCCATAATAACAATGACATTGAAATGCGCAGACACTCTGAATGTTTTAATGGAGCGTAAATGAAACCACAGTCACAAACCTTGAACTCTTCCACTCGCTCCAGTTTCTCCAGGTCCGGCACCAGTCGTGTTCCGTCTTCCAGAGTCTTCAAAAACTCCACCTGGAATTCCAGCATTTCCGGGAGGTTTCCGAACAGCACGTCCAACTATTAAATACATAGGCAGGAAAAATGTATGTTGTCAATTATAACAGCTAATAAAAAACAATAATTATGTCATATGGACTATTTTATTATATATTTTTTTAATATATATATATATATATATATATATATATATATATATATATATATATATATATATATATATATATATATATATTGTTAACCGTATGAATTTGTTTTACTTTTTGCATTTCAATTTTTATTTTAATTGTGTCATTTCATTTTTTGTTTTTGTCATTTTTATTCGTTTACATTTATGTCTATAGTTTTTTTAATTTTTATTTTAGTTTTAGTTTTATTTATTTTAGTAAATCAAGTAAAATATTTTTTCAAATTTTAAATAAAAAATGAAATAAAAATAAAGTGAAATAATTTTCTATTTTTATTTTTAGATTTTATGTGATTTCAGTTAAGGAACATTTTTTTATGAATTTAGTATACACACACACACACACACACACACACACACACACATATATATATATACACACATATAATTTTTTATATACATATTTAATATTAATTAAATATCAAATAAATAAAAAATGTGTAAAATAAGTGTTCATATCAGCAATTTTATTGTTATTTTAATCTCATTTGATGTTCTTAAATAGTTTAAAGTGTGTATTCTGCTCTATAGATACATGTATCAGTCGAACTACATGTCTTTTGTGTCTGCAGTGATGTATAATGGGTTCTTCTTCCATATGTAGGGCATTAAAGGAGCAGAAACATGACACTGAGAACTTCCTCTCTTCTGTCTGATGTAAGTTTTCCTCATTTTGTGTCTCCCTCCCACTCCCTTCTACCTCTCCTTTCTAGTGTGTGTTTGTCTCCATCTCTATGTCCTCCTACACGCTCCTCTCCATCAGGACGATTATGAAATATCGTTCTGTGTTCTGGAGGTGTGTTCGAGCTCGCCAGCTGATAATAATATGAAAGCATCAGCGGTGCTTTGACTCACCTCGTCCTGAGTGAGGAAAGACTCCTTCTGCAGAGGGGTTAGATATCGCCCGATCAAACAGTTCAGATCCTGAAAGAGAGAACACACACACAATCACATTAAAGAACAGCCTATCAACAAATATGGAATATTAACAATAGCTATATTCTGCCAAATATTTGACCAGTTTCATGGCTGTATAATTTGTAAATATCCCTGAGAGAGATATTTAACATATTTCAATATAGGAACTTATTTTGGCAGGTGGTTTGAGGGTTGACAGTGCTAAAGGGAAAATTTGAACAGTAAAGGCCCGTTCACACTAAGGACAATAAATATAACGATAAAGTTCTAATAATCGTTCTAAATTTAAATGAATAGCCGAGTCGACACCACAACTATAACGATAACAGCACTGAGAAACAATATCAATGGAATCACTTTCAGAATGATTGTTTCCAGCTGATGAATAATAAACACAATGACAGCCAATCAAAATCCACCCTGCTTGTCGGACATTAAAAGTGTCAGACGACAAAACTTCAGCTCGCGCTTAGAAGAAACAGAATGATATCACCCGCTAAATAAAAATAAATGCATGCACACACACACACACACACACACACACACACACACACACACACACACACACACACACACACACACACACACACACACACACACACACACACACACACACACACACACACACACACACACGTATATATTCACAAACTCATTTCAGGTTTCAGTTCTGCTGGAGTGCTTTTTTCAGACTGTTGATTTAGTTCTCTGCTCAAACATGCAGACGAATCCGAAACACACTGCAAATATTCCCAGCGACGGACAGGATCTCATCTAATCTCAGCCACCCTCAGACAGACGGGAAATACTGTCATGTCTCTGACGCTAAGCTCGACACAGCAAGCAAACACGAGCTATAGAGTGAGAATCACTGTCTGTCTCTGCCGTAAAGAAAGATGGGTGTCTGAATGGCATACTACTACTTTTACAGTATGCAGTGTGCAAATCGTCTTTGCGCATAGACAATTGCCAAAAAGTGTAATATAAAATGGATAGTTCAAGTCTTCAATGCTGAATCATACAGCAATCCTGCTGTCTTAAAAAAATACATAAACAGCTAACTCCCAGAATAAGCACATTTTGCAATGCAGAAGTAAGAGATTTATTTATTCATTCGCCACTAAAGCATAATAACCAGAAGAATATCAAAGTTCACTTAAAGGCATAATGGACTGTTTTTGAACAGCTAAATTACTGAAAGCCTCGTACATTTAAGTTACAAATGGCGGCGCTGCTCCAAGTTCACACCAAGAATGATAACTATAAAGATAACTATATTAGCGTTCACACCAGCACACGATATCATTCTGTTTCTTCTAAGCGCGAGCTGAAGTTTTGTCGCCTGTCACTTTAAATGCTCGAGCTCGTTAAAGCAGGATGGATTTTGATTGGCTATCATTGTTTATTATTCATCAGCTGGAAACAATCATTCTGAAAGTGATTCCAATGATATCGTTTCTCAGTGCTGTTATCGTTATAGTTGCAGTGTCGACTCGGCTATTCATTTATATTTAGAACGATTTTTAGAACTATATCTTTATCATTATAGTTATCGTCCTTGGTGTGAATGGGAAAAATAAGGTGGATGTCTTCGAGCGAAAGGATGCCTCTTTAAAAAATGTGTATTTTACAGTAACCATGCATCATGTTAATGCTACATTTTTAGCAGAGACTGTATATTTGTTCATAATATAGTTACATACTAATTGCTAAAGCTCAGACTACAGTAGTCTCAGTTTCGATTTATCCCCCTCCCGAAAAATAAATAAATAAATAAATAAATAAATAAATAAATCGCATCCAGGTCATCGGTCGGTTCCGATGTTCGGCTCAGATTATCTGGTAATGTGAGAGTTCACAGATCAAATCTTAAACCTCCCGAACTGCTCGCAGACACATCGGGGCCAACCTGACAATATCAAACATGTTTGATATGATTTTAAATCAGAATGATTACAACTATTATTATGTCAGCACTTCCACAATAGCCAATGAGAGACAAGTCTACAAGGAGACGGAAGTGACTGAACTTTTGAAATGGCGACAGCGAAACAACAATCAGCTGTACGGCTCCAGCGGACAGCAGGGATGGAGGAACGACTGGTGGACATGTGGCAACAACACGACTGCCTTTATAATCTCATCATATAATGTCTGACGTGACACAGTCTCCATTTAGTTTACATCCACTTCCCCATGAGATCATGTGAGGTGCTAAATCTGGCATGATTATCTTAAAGGTGCTCTAAGTGATGTTGGGTGACGTCACTTCTTGTTGACGTTCAAAGTATTGTCAAACAAAATGGAGGCTAGCTCGACCCTCCCTCCTCCTCATCCACGCACTAACCCCCCAAACCCCACCCCCAAATCCTTCTGGTTGGTTATTGGCTGGAACGGTTTGTTATGTTTCGTGGTCCAGGCTGGGCCAGTTTGTTTTTGTTGCCATTTGTGGAGCCTGGGCTGTCTACAGAGACCACGTTTTTTACAGTGTGTTCAGGGGACAGGCAGCTAGCGGATAGTGAGGAGATGTTTGCTGTATGTGACAAAAATGTTTTGGCCTAAAAAACGTGTGACAACGCTTGTGACAAAATCTTATAGTCTGTGATGTGCCACGGATTTCAGATCTTGTAGTGTGCACAGGTTTGAGATTTGAAAGAAGAAATGTGTGGCAACAGGGTTCCACAATCGGTTAAGATTAATAAACTCCTGTAGTCTGAGCCTGAGGTCACATGACATTACTGTAGCACTTTAAATCACTATGCTATTTTTAAATAATAGTTTCCAGTATGTACTACGCAGTCTAGTAGTATTCATTCCACAAGCAGCCAGAGAGTGAGTGGGAGCAGAAAAAGGCAAGCCAAGGGCACAGTTTTCCCCCTACAGGCCTGTCTCGATGAAGGGCACAAACTTCTGTAAGTCAAACATTTAGACGAGTATATAACACACACACACACACACACACACACACACACACACACACACACACACACACACGCACACACACACACACACACACACACACACACAGGTACTGACTTTGACGTAGGTGCGCTCCGTCTCCACCAGTTCGCAGATGACTTTGCGGAGTTTGTCGGCATCGGACAGCTGGCGCGGGGTGGCGTTACTCGGAGGGAGCGAGGAAGACTCCGGGCCGGACGAGGGAGAGACGGCTTCAGATGAGGGATTCATTTCGTGAAGACTGCGACAGAAAGCTGCGACCTGCTCCGTACTCTACAAAGAGAGAGAGAGAGAGAGAGACATGAAGAGTGAGACATCTCACAGAGTCCTGCACTGTTATTAGGACAAACACACGCACGCACGCACGCGCACACACATACACACACACACACACTCACACACACCTACATACACACTCGCAGCACCTGCAGCTGGATCCTTCCGCTCAGATGCCTGTCAGAACGCTCTAAAAATCATTAGCGCTCATTTGCTCTATTTTCAGCCTCTAAAACTCTCTTATCTTCTCCATCACTTCATCTTTTTGGCTCTCCCTCTCTCTCTTTCTCACACTCTCTCTCTCCCTGCCTCCCTCCCTCCCTCCCTCCCTCTCTGCTCTTCTGAAATGTCTTCATTTCATCTGAACGGCAATCAAAACACAAGCACCTGTCCATGGATGCGGTTGCTATGGGAACGGCTGTGATGGCACATGGACTGTCATTCTCAGAGTAACACTGACGGACTGAGAGAAAGTACCATCCATCTACTAGGGCTCGGTGTCAACCGGAAGATATTTTGCTACATTCTTTATACTACAGTAGATACAGTATAATAGGCAGGACAACTTTACTTTGTTTGCACATGAGAAAGCTGGATATGGTCCCAAACATATGCCTGTTTTCAGAATACAGTGTCATTTTATAATACTAGTCTTTTGTTTTCAACTCAAGCACTTCATAATGTGAAGCTGTTTTTGCACTGATGCCAGACTCGTTCATTTGTTATTAATAATCTGACCTGATCTTTCTGATGTTGAAAAAGATTTTTGATGTTGAATAGTTAGAGAGAATTTAAAATCAAATGACTAGAAAGTGCCTTTCATTTCATTCTTAAGATTAGGATTATATAACAATAGGAATTACCGCATTATTACTTCATAAATAAAAATAATATATTACTTTTATAATTTCTTGACTATATTTTGATTCTAATTAAACACAATTAAATTAAGTTTTATTGGCTTGAATGTGTAGAGTAGCACAATGTTGCCAAAGCATGAAGCAATAAACATGTATTAAACATAAATAATTAAATTACATAAAAAATTATTAATTAATTCAAAATGTAAAAAATAACTAATAAAAATAATTAAATAATTAAATAAATAACTAGTAATAATAAATACATACACACACGTGCACATATAGAGTTACTGTGATATGAAATTACTCATACCAAGTGAAATATTATTATTTAAATATTTTGGTCAAATTGCCCATCCATCCATCTATAAATCCATCCATCTTTGATTATCTCACTCTCTTTCACTCTTTCTGTCAAAGCTTAAGAGAGTTTCCTTCTAGATCACCAACCTTTGTGTGCTTTTTTTTAGTTAACATACAGGGGAAAATTTAGATGAACTACATGAATCAGATATTTACGGTCAGCAATTGGATACTTGTGATTAAATAAAAATTTAAATTCCTCGAATCGATTCCTTTTTGTGCAGTTTAAAATGATTTGGACACACATCCAAAGCTGAAAAAAAACTGAGTTCTCTTCCGAGTCTTTTTGCTCTTGAACACAAAAATATACACAAAAATATGTCACAATATCCTCGTAAACACAGTCATTTTTTCTTAAGTGAACGTAAACAGTTTACAAAGGAAACGCATGTGTAACAGTATATTGGATCCGTGCAGCTCTTAAAGTGACAGCAGCCTAATATTCCTGCTGATGTCAATAAAATAATGTTAATCAAACAACAAAAGACAGAGAGAAAATTCCCTCGCTGTTTTTGACTTTTGTAACTATATTTGTAATGCATATTTTATTTATAAAAGTGCTGTTATTTTACATTTGATTGCAGTTTCTGTACCTGAATACCTGAAAATCAGTTGTATTTTGTTCAGTTGTATTTATTTGTGCAATTGCTAATTTGTTTATTTGTTCCTTTTTTAGTTTCTGAGTGTTTACTAGTCTTTAATAATGCTTGAAATGTATATTAGTTAGGCCAGTTGTTTTTGCTACAGATATTTTTAAACCACAGACAAAAGTTCCTTCCTTTAGCCTGTTGATTTTTGTTTATGGTATTCAGCTAAAAATGAAATGTTTTGCAATAAAACTTAGAATGTGAATAATGTGTTTTTTTTTATTTATCTTATTGGAATCGAAATTAGGAATCGATAAGCAGAATCAGAATCATTAAAATTCAAACAATACTCAAACTTATAAGTGTCTCAAACTAAAATTTGAGCATCTTTAAAAGATTTAATGGCACAAACTTAGTAGACTTTACCAAATCGTCCCTGAAAGTGCTCATTGGTGAATGCAACAAAGTTGAGTAGAGTTTCAATACATGCAAATGAGCAGCAACACAATGAACAGACAGCCAATGGAAACTCATACTATAAAGTCAATCTAACTTAAAGGGGTCGTCGGATGCAAAATGGGACAGTCCATTTTGCATCCGACGACCCTTTTAAGTCAGATTGATATTAGCATATTTCTGTCCTCAGCCATTCGACACCCCCCATGGAAGAGAGGGGTGGGGTGAGCAGTTGCTCATTATCATTTAAAGAGACATGCACCGAAACAGGTCACTGTTTACACAAAGTATATTACAAACTTTACATGAACACCCTAAAGAATCATTACCCTGGTAATCCAGAGTTCTCGCGAGAGCACAAGTTGAATTTGCTCAGCGAGTTACTCTGGGGTCTAGTAATGATGCTCATTAAATATGCCCCTCGATCTGAGTTGCACCAATCACATCGGGTTATCTGATATAGGCGGGCCAGAGGCGAGCTAAACAGATGACGACAGCGCTGTGACGTCCAAGTCATTAGTAAACATTGCAAGATGCCTATGGATGAACACCAGTTGTTTGAAACGGCTTTGGCCGCTACAATGAACGAGTTAGACTTGGCTTTTTATCTAAAACAGGAACAGAAGACGCCGCTCGAATCGTTCCTTTGCAAGAAGGACACTTTTGCTGTTTTGCTGGAAGTTATTTCCGTCATTGCGCTTTCTCATTGCACTTTCACACAACTACTCAATTAGATCACATATCTTCAACTACATGCCCTTTATCCTGAAACCGGATATCAGCAAACCTAAATGCTTGTAAATAAATTTCTGATTTCTCAGGGCACCAATTTTAGTGACAACTGTCAGGTAGAGGGAGCATTTTTTTCTGCGTTATTAAAAAAGAAATGCTTCAAAATAATTCCTCAGGGGTGTCAGGGAATACTAGATTCCCGTTGTCTCTGTTTGTGTGTAAACAAATAAATCAGTTCCTAAATCAGAGACGCAGAATTTCATCTCCGAGGGGCGTCGGGCTTCACCTGTCACTTTAGTCATTAGCTAAAACATCATCAGCTGCCACAACCATGGCGTACAAGCGCCGGGAGAGCTGTCAAGATGTTTGTGATCCCGTTATAACGGAGACAAATTCACACGCTCTCAGATACAGCAGCTGTCAGCTTTCCAACACATTTCTCCATCATTCTCTGAAACAGCACAGCTAGAGAGTCGAGGCGAGTACATTAGCAAACCACAAAAGTAGCCCTTTCCTACATCGCACATCCAGCGACACAAAATCACATCGGAGGCTTTTTTAAAAGAGAGACATAAAAGATTATTTGAAGAGGAAGATCAAGGCTAGTGTTCATGCACACACAGACAACCGCTTGCACAAAACCCAGCATATGTCTACTAAAACATTTTTCTTTATCTGAGGAGAGACATAAACAATCGTCTGAAGAAGCAACGTATGAAGACATCGACGGGTTTCCCAGAATGCACTCATGAAAACGTTGTAAAAAGAGGACATTTTAGGGTATAATTAGCCATCACTGTGCAAAGAGTAAGCACCAACAGTGACTTTCAACTACTTTTATTTACTTAGCAGACTACAGGTGATTGTTTTGGCTGACAGTTTTTTTTTCCAAACGTGTGAAAGCTGCTTTCCATGTTCATTAGCGGAGAGAGTCTTAACGATCCTCGAATGCCCACGCAAGGACACACAAAGGATGAATTGCAGTGTTTTTCCCAATGTCCTTGAGTCACAGAACAGCATGACAGAAAATATGACACCCCACACACAATAAAGCACATTAACTGCTGGGAACATGCCATTGTCACTGCTGTGAAATGAAAACACTTGTAAGTTGTGTTTTCTATGAGATGTAACACTCACACTTTGAACAAAACCCTAACCCTAAAAGTGCTTTTTGCATGCAAAAAAGTGTATTGTCTACTGTGAGAAGTCACTTTAAAAACTAGGGATGCACGATAAATCGGCTACCATATTGCTATCGGCAAATATATGTTCATTTTTGATGTTATCGACCCGAAAAGAAAATTTGGCTGATAAATTAAAGCTGATAAATAAGGGATTATTTCCTTCAGCCAAGACACTTCAGATGCACACTGTTTGCCATGATGGTTTTGAATGGCTTGAAATATGATGGGAAAATATGAAATATGAAATAGGATACAGTTAAGTGCAACATGCACAGCACAAGCCTTTCATATAGGCTACATACAATTATAATGAGAACATTTTAATTGTGCGCTTGGGACATGGCTTTTAATGGTGAGACTTTTGTTTTTTTTTGTAATCAGGCTCTCAAAAAGTATAAAAAAATTTGGATTTATATTTATTAGCCAATATGTCTGTTATCGGTTTTGGCCAAAATTTTTAGATAGGTGCATCCTTATTTAAAACCATGTGGGGTTCCAGAGTTAAACTGGAATTATTGATCTTATTATGAGTACAAAAGGTTGCATACTGTGAAGAAACAAACAAGCGCACCTACACAACGGGAAATGCACACTTCCAGAGAACTTCCCTCCATTAAGTCCCAACAAGATCACCACACCCTGCTTAAAATAACAACTTAAACCAGCCTAAGGTGGTTTGATGTCTTAATACAGGTTTCACAGGTTTCTTTAATGTTAAAAAGTGCCCAAAATCCCTTTTCTGGAAACCAGTTTGGGATCTTAAGACCACTTTAAGATGGTTTAATCTCTTTTTCCCAGCATGCAAAAAGCACAAAATTGCCCATGAACAAAAGCTGACTGGTCTATAAAACAAATCAAAGATTAGCAAGTAAAAACCAGTACATATGGTACAATCATAGTATTAGATGGTACTTTGATATATGACTTTGATTATGCATATACATATTTACATTTATTTATTTATTATTATATTTATTTTTTATGTACTCTAAGGTATTTCAAAGGACACCATGGAGCTGTCATGTAAAAAACATGTAATCACCATCATCCATATGAACATTACGTAAAATTATGGCACTTTTTACTAGTGAACACAAACATCTGACATTCTGACAGCAACAATTCACGAAACACTAACAAAAAATCTGTGCATAAACCCAAAGCATCATTAACATCCAGCTCAGGATAAAAAATCAGAAAAAAAATCAGAAAAAAAAAGAAATCGATAAAATAGCGCGATTTAAGAAAAACCACAGACATAAAATGTCTCTCACCAGGTGCAGCATGTCATAGATGGAGTCCGAAGAGCGTTTGCTGTGTCTGTTGCGTTTGAGCACAGACATGACTGACTCAGGATCAGCAGAAACGGCTTCGGAGAGAAACACGCCGGCCCACTGTCACTGACGCTGGATCAGTTTCAGGAAACGCCTCAGAAATCACAGATTCACTGCTGCAACACCGACAACATCCCTCCGCTTATGACAAATAGAACAGCGAGAGAGAGAGATGGAACGGGTAGCTCTTTTCCTCCCTCTCTCTCTCTCTCTCTCTCTCTCTCTCTCTCTCTCTCTCTCTCTCTCTCTGTCGTTCGCCCACCTCCTCTCTGCTCGTCCAACTCCGTATTCACCCGCCCGTTCTGATGCGACACCACCTCATTTATCTTCTTTCGCTCTCTTTCTTCCTGGCAGGCTAAGCAAACACTGAGCTACATGAGTTAAGATACTCAACACACAAGTAAAAATAATCAAGGGTGAATGGAGAGAGGAAGAGGAAAAGGAAGAGGAAGTGGTGTTCATGATGGGCTGGGCAAGTTCAACTGGACAACAATACCATCACAGTAAGATAAACAGACAGCTGTAGTTAGGGATATGCAAAACTACTAATCTTAAAGGCAGTATTAGGTGGGTCGCCTGAAAGACTAGCTAATTAATCATCATAAAGTTCAGTTAAATTATATTTCTTACCTGAGCAGCCAATAAACAAATGACCTTTTACTTGAACTACCTACATATACCTATCATTTGAGATATAGATCAGAACGTTAGTGTACTTCTTTTGCGATTTCCCTACAGTGGGTAAAATTTAATGCAACAAATTTTAAAGGTTTTTAATGACCACTAAGGTAAAGATCACCTCTTTTAGCTTAAAGGGCTGGTTCACCCAAAAATGAAAATTCTGTCATTAATTACTCACCCTCATTTCGTTCCAAACCCATAAGACTTTCATTCATCTTCGGAACACAAATGAAGATCTTTTTAATTAAATCTGAGAGCTTTCTGACCCTCTATAGACAGCTACGCATCTACAATTTTGACGCTTCAAAAAGTTCTGGTCTTAATGGATATTTGCTGGTCTCTCAGCCTGGAAAAACTTCTTTTTTTCAGCCTGGAAAGGCTTTTTGCTGTTGAAAAAGTGCCCAAATCCCTCTAAAACCATCAAAAACATAGCTGGAAACCATTCTTCTATCATGTTAAGAACATTTTAGGTTGGCTACTAAATGTGCGAAAAGCACAAAATTGCTCAATCACAATCACAATCAAGCTGGATTCAGGTTCACTATCAGATGCTTTACTTATGTGTTATGGAGTACAAAACCAGCTTGACGGAGGGGTCTCGAGTTGCTTTGTTAAAAGTTTATTGTTAAAATTATTTTTAACTCGACACGCCATCTTAAAACGCGATGCTTATGATAGAGAACTGTGAGTCATGACACAAAAGGCCAAAAATGTCTGTCTGCATGTCGATGTCTTTGTCTATGTAAAAGCAGCGCTTAAAGGGGGATGAAGGATTTTAATGTGCAAACTGTCTAACAGCTGTCAGCATGCTAAGAAAAGCACCCCCGCTAAAAATACAAAACTAAAGATGAACTAGTCGACTAGTGAAGAGATGCTTTACTCGCAAATCGAAATCATTTCTATCACAGTAGCTGTGCGTTCAGCATTCAGATGAACAACTCAACTGAACAGCAGTCTCATGATTTATAATATAGGACTGGAGTGAGTGTCTGTTTCATAAAGATTGATCATCTGAACAGCCGTGTGGAGAGAGAGAGAGAGAGAGAGAGAGAGAGAGAGAGAGAGAGAGAGAGAGAGAGAGAGAGAGAGAGAGAGAGAGACAGACAGAGAGAGAGAGACAGCGGGGGAAAGTAAACAGAATGAATGCACCAGGACTTAAAAGAGCACAGAGAGAAATGCGGCGTCAGATCATGTGATCCAGGCTTCACTGCGGTTCATAAACACATGCTGTGACTTTAGAGCGCAGAAGCACGATCGTTAAACATGACAAAGTGACGCGTGCAGAACAGTGATACGGCAGAATCGCTTCAGCCCTACAGGCTCAAACTGCCTTCAAGTCACGTCAAAAGGATTGCACTTTAATTCACAGAAAATTCCTTTCTTTGTCAATATGTAAAGATAAGAAATCTCCTCGACCTCAATCTTTTGAACAGCGATGCACACGAAACGAGAATCATCCTTTACAGCAAAAACTAACAGCCACCTGAAAGGGATTGAGAAATGTCCGGCGCTGAACACCGAACTTGCCAAATTCCTCTACTGAACACTTTTGGCATCAAACACGTCTCCTGATATAACAAATCACACACACCGCATGCCGAATGGCCTGTTAATGTGGAGATCAGCAAGCAGAGAACGTCAAATCAGACTGTAAATGTTCCTCTCACTGCAACAAATGATCTGTGAGTCCAAAGCCCTCTCTAGTCCATCTACTCAATAATATCCCACCACACAGTGAAGCACTACTAATGTACCATTATTCCCAGCTGAACTTGTGAAGTGAAGACTGGGAAGAGTGTAGAGGAGAGACTGTTAACTGCTTATACAGATGTAGCTGGACAATAACAATGAAGTCAGAGCCTTGGCACAGGGGTTAATGGCTGACTCATTGACCTGTGGCGCTCATCTAGAAAAGTTCAAGTCTCTCCCTAGTAATTTCCAGGAATCACTTGTCTGTCTAATAAAAGACAAAGAATCCTAAAGTAGTGCTGGGCGATAAACAATTTCATATCGAGATTGTGATAAGATGTACGTTAATAACGCTGATAAGCTCTAGACGTTTTCACTCGATATGGATTCATCTAACAGCCGAAATAAACACGACAATGCGTGCCACTAATGCGTGTCTCTGTGTGAATGAATGCGGGGTTTCTAAAACTGAAAGATCTTCACGACAAGTCCGAAATATTTCACTGCTGTATACTGAAATGTACTTTTTAAAGTAATAATAATAATATATTATCTTATGACCAAGATATATTTTCATCCATGTTTTAAATGTATCCAGTTGTGCCGCATCTTATTTGACAAATTTTTAAAAAAGTTTATATACATTTGTATTAAATCTAAAAACACAGAATCCCCCCAAAAATATTTTTAAATAGAAAACACAGAATTTAGGGGAAAATAAAATGGATTTCATGGGCCCTAAATTAAAAGGTAGCTACTCTGTGGAGTGTTATTGTGAACAAACAAGTTTACATGTTTGCATTCATCTTCAAAATCTGAGAAATATGTGGAAAGAATTTCCTTCTCCATTAATGGTAAATGAATATTGTGATAAATATCGACATTGTATGATATGGGACAAAATATCACAGTACTATTTTTT